>NW_026652290.1:59915362-60454391 GCF_009828535.3 Hylobates moloch | reverse complement strand
ACCATAAGCAGGTGGGCTAAGCTGCTGCCCAGCTTTCCCATGACCCCCTGCCACCACGGAGGGAAGGCACTATGAGATCACACACAACGCAGAATAAGCCTGGGATTCAGCCACCAGCAAAGCAAATGCCAACCTCTCCCTCTCCCCTGCAAGAAATAAATTTCAGGAAAAGTTTGATATCTCAAACAAAGCATTGAAACAGTCATCATTGGAGAAAACTAACTTACAAGAGTTTCTTAAACTTATGATTGAGTAATTATTTTATTTTAAATTATGTAGGGCTTTAGGGCCCCTAAAGGACTTAATCTGGCTTTACATATACATAAAATTCTCTGGAGAACTCTAACTAACAGAGTGGGAGAGGTGGGCATTGAACAAATGGGGTGGGATAATACAGTATTTCTGAATGTTTACTGATGTCCTAGTTTCCTGTTATTTCTCCCCTTTGCCCATCCCTCAGGCCAAGCTGCTTGGCACTCGGTGCCCGTTGCTTTAAGGTGGATGTAACAGAAAGAAATGAATCTTCCTAGCTCTGGTCCCTAAAAGGCTGAAAGCCCTCCGGGAACTGTATAGGACTCCAGTCATAGCCAAAATATTTGGGGGATGTGGGGATTGAGGAGAGCAGGGTCTCCCCTGGACTAGAAAATATCTCCCAGGCCTGTGGAAGGAGAGGTGGAGGGGACATGAGGAGACCAGAGATGTCATCTGTCCTGAGGTCCAGTGGGGAGTAGGATTGGGAAATAGCTGTGCAGTAGGTCTGAACAAACTGTTCTTACACAGCCAGGCAGAGTCCTGGCTCCCAAGTGAGACATGAAAGCCATAAGGAGATTGTCCACCATTTGTGAAGGGGCACAGACACCAGGAACTCATCTAAGTGGTGATCTATGTGCCTCAATGACCTACAATTAGGAGAACAAAAGATGTCTCAGTGGACACCCTTGTGGACAGGTGACTCAGGACTGACAGGCCTTCACCAACCTAATGACCTGGCACAACTTAACTGTCGAGGAAGTTAGGCAACGCCAGAGAAGGAAAGAAACTCCAAGTTGGCTGAGATATGTTTCTACCACTCCATAGAATGGGAACTCAATGCTTTAGAGAAAAATATAGGTCTTAGTCACCTGAATTGTGGCAAGTAGCCTGCAAGAGAGGGAAGGCTTTGAGGAACTGAAAGATGGCTGTAAGAGTTTAATCCAGTGAGCGAGGGGAAGGCAGCCCAGGTGAGATTGGAAGGACAGGCAGGGGCCAGATCACACAGGACTATGTGGTGCGGGCCAGGGGATTTGTATTTAAGTGACATGGGAAGCTGTTTCAGAATTTTTAAGCAGTTCCTGTTCTTTAAAGATCACATTAATTGTTGCACGGGGTTGGGGGATGTCCTGGGCAAAGGTTAGGAGTGCAGTTGAAGGGCTATTGCAGTCTTCCAGTTGAGAGCAGATGGTGGCTGAAACCAGGCTGGGGGCAGTGGAGCAAGTGGATGGGTTCTTGATATATTTTAGCGGTAGAAGGAACAGGTTTTGCCATTGGGTTGGAGGTGCAGAGTGAGGGAAAGGAAGAGTTGGTAAGAACTCTCAGGTTTCTATTTGAACAACTGCTGGGAAAATGAAGCCATTTACACAGCAGGGGAAGTCTGGGGAGAAAACAAGTGCCTGTGAGGAAATCCAGACTTTTTGAGATGCCTGAGTGATGCCGGAATGGAAATGTTCGGAAGGTAGGAAGGGTTGGTAGATAAGTAATCGACAGCATAGAGAAGAGGTCTGTGTTGAAGGCAGGGATATGTGTGTCATCTGTGTGAGCCTTTATCACTTACTGTTTTGTTTCATTTGATTTTGCTTTTGCTTTTGCTTATCCTCTGACCCTGCACCTGTGCAACTTCCCCTCCTCCGTCAGGTCTCAGCTCCAATGTTGCTTCCTTAGGGAGGCCTCCCTACCCCTACCCCAGTGTGAATTACGCTGAGTTAGGCTCTCCCCCAGTCTTTCTGTTTAAATTTTTCCTTCCAAGCACTTATCGTGGTTTGAGATGAAAGATTTATATTTGCCTGTCCTTCAGCGATGAATCCCAGTCCACACTGAAATGTGTTAGAAAAAAATGACTTCATTTTTCTGTAATGAAATCATTTAGGCCCTAAATTTGAGGAAGAGAAGGCAGGAAGAAGAGCTGAGTGCAGATAAATTGCAACATTTATGGATCAGATAGAAAAAGAGACACTGCCGCAAGCAGCTAAGAAGGAGCTAGAAAGGAAACATGGTGTCCGGGATGCCATGGGAGAGGGAGATGGGAGCGTTTCAGGACAGAGCATGTGTCGCTGTGTCTGATTCCGTTGAGGAGTCAAGTGTGTAAAGACCGGAGTGTCTACTGGATTTACAATACAGGGACACGGGTCCTTGGTTCCAGCAGTTTGTGTGGAGCAGTGCAGATAGAAGTCAAGTTGCAGCGCGTAAAGGAATTAATGGAAGGCAGGAATAAGAGAGAATATGTGAAGATGATTGTTCCAAGAAGTTTTACTGTTAGGGGAGAGAAACTAGGGCAGTAGCTAGGAGGGTATATGAGGTTAAAGGAGGATATATCAGAAAGGCATGATCCTGACATATATCTATGTGTAGATGGGAACAATGGATTGAAGGGGTGGGATGGGGAGAAATAACAACAGAAGGGATCAGAGATGAACACAGAGAGAAGAGGAAGGGAGAGAGCAGGTGTGGGGGATGTTGACATGCAGAATAGAGCAAAGAAGGCTTTAAAGCCCACCCCAAGAGCAGCCCCCAGCCATGCCCAGATTAAGATGAGCCAGAGGGCTCCTTTGCAGCCCAAAGGGACCAGGGAGCAGAGAGGAAATGCCAGCTGCAGCTCTAGGAGGGGAAGCCGTGGGTCTGGCTCAGTGGGAGTCAGTGGGTCGGCAGCCAGTCCCTGGCTCCCGGCCAGGCACATATTGGGAGCAGAGGAGCAAGTCTTCTGGCAGCATTGTTGGAGAGGAAGGACCATGTGGGTGAGCGCCGAACAGCGGGAGGGCAGCCAGGACCAACTTCAGAGCCGATCAAACTCAGTGGGAGCCTGGAGGAAGGGTTGGCAGGTGCCACCCCTGCTTCCCCTTTTTCTCTCTACTACATCATCTGCGACCAAAGGGATGGGGGTGCAGTTTAACTCATTTTTTGTACTACCTTTCAGGCCTGCCACTCCGAGTGACTGTCCCTGCTGCCATCTGGAGGAATCCCCCTCCCCTTGGTGGCCCTTGTACAGGAGCAGATGGGCACAGCTGCTGGCTGCTTGGGAAGGAAAGCCAGGGAGACCTGGAGCCAAGGGGCATCTTCAACCCTCTGGCTTCACACTGACCTCACCCCCATAGTAGATAGCCTCAGGCAAGGGAGCAGGGGACAGCCCTGGCTGCTCTGTGAGAGGCCGGGGCTGGCTGAGCCGTAGAGCCACAGACAGGAGCAGCCCTGGGTTCCTGGAACTGCAAAAGCCCTGGAAAGGGTGTCTCATTCATCCTCCTGCGGATGCACACACAATTATTTAGTGTCCTTAGCTGAATGGGGAATTGGTAGATTTGGACCTTTCATTATCTATACTTTTTTTCACCTCTGAGACCTCCTTTCTTCCCTCCTATCACCTTACCCCTCCCTCGGATCAGTGCTGTTCAAACTGTAGTGTGCAAGAGAATCATGGGGGATTGTGTTAAAATGCAAACTCAGAGTCAGGAGGTCTGGGGCGGTGCCTGAGAGTCAGCATTTCTAACAAGCTCCGTTTCTAATAGATGCTGCTGATGCTGCTGTTGCTCTGACCACGCTCTGAATAGCAAGGCTTTAGAGGACCCGATGGGAGTTAAGACCTCTCTTCTCTAAACAATACATACAAAAGCATACATACAAACCCTTCGTTCTGTGCGGGAGTCACATATCCACAGGAGGCCACCCCAGGATAGAAACCCCTGCCCCACATGTTTATTGTCAAATTGTTGCCCTACCCTTAACCCCACCCCAGGTGTTCTCAGACTTTAGAAGATAACAGAATTGCCTGGAACACTTGTCAAAAATACAGATACCCTGCCCTCCTCCTCATTCCCAGAGGATCTGATTCAATAGGTCTAGGGAAAGGTCCAGGAATATACTTTTTTTTTTTTTTAATGGAGTTTTACTCTGTCGCCCAGGCTGGAATGCAGTGGCACGATCTTGGCTCACTGCAACCTCTGCCTCCCGGGTTCAAGCAAGAATATACTTTTTGTCAAGTTCCCCAGGTAATTCTGATGTGGGTGTACTTATTGAACACACCTGAGAAACACTAACTTAGGGTTTATGGCTTCCCAGGAATGTATGTACTAAAATCTGAATATCTGAAGACTTGAAAGAACGAAGCTGTGCTGGAGGAAAGTTAGGTGCTGAGGTTGATATTTCTAGTCAGGGGAGCCTACTGAGCATCACTTCAAATAATCCTAGTGTGTGACTACTTTGACCCCACATTTGATTGATCCCCATCTTTCAGCATATAAGTTGTTGCTCCCCAGGGAGGTGACAGTTATTTTTCCAGCATTGTGAGTGGGTCTCCCTGGAGACTAAGGGCACTTCCCTTGGAGCTGAGCTGCTCTGTGCTCTTCTTCATGGAAAGTGCTTGGGTGTTTCAGACATCTCCAGATGGAACATCCATGAGATGAGCAAACCTTTCTCTTGCTAATGTGGCAGGCAATTTTTAAATAATTTCAACTTTTATCTTAGATTCACAGGGTAAATGTGCAGGTTTGTTACCTGGGTTGATTGCATGATGCTGAAGTTTGGGTACCATTAATCTTGTCACCCAGGTACTGAGCATAGTACCCAATAGTTAGATTTTTGTCCCTTGTCCCCCCTACTTCCCACTCTAGTAGTTTCTAGTGTCTATTGTTGCCATCTTTATGTCCATGAGTACCCAATATCTAGCCCCTTCTTATAAGCGAGAACATTCAGTATTTGGTTTTCTATTTCTGCGTTCATTTGCTTAGGATAATGGCCTCTGGGACAGGCAGGAATCTTATTCCACTATCTTGGATATGTGAGAAATGATGTATCAGTTTGCTTCATTTACATTGATTGTAAGTCCCCAACCCACTGGGTTGGTGGGAAATTTGAGTCGTTATTGGGGGAGTCTTACTACCTCCAGGGTGATGTGAGGGTCCCATGTATCTTGTGCAGAACAAAGACCCCCAGGTCTTTAACTCCCTCTGGTCTCTCTTCAAAAGCCCATTATCCAACCTCCCATGGCCCTTTCAATCCAGTGACTTTAATTAGAGTGGCTGCTGTGTACTTGGATCTTTGTGGAGGCTGGGAGAGCTATGCTTGGGATGCAGCCTCCTATCACATTCCCAGACTCCAAGGGGCCCCATTCAGCCATTCCCCTCTGGAAACCCTGCTACTTTCTCAGGACTCTGCATGAGAGCAGAACAGGAGTCAACCTGACCTTTAGGACCTGTGGGCCCATCACCTTCCCAGTCTTGGGAAACCTCCCTCATTCTGTCTTGCTGCTTCTGCTTTCTTTTCCTCCTCATGGCACATAAACCTGTCAAGAAGCTCAGGCTTTTGAAAAACAAAAGCCAGACAGAGAGGTTGTCTGTAACATAAACCATGCTTGAAGGCTAAAGAGTATGACTTTCATGTAAATATAAAATGAACACATGTCAAAGATCGTATTTAACTCCCATGAATGAGGGAAACAGTAAGATGTTAAAACTGGTTCAAAAATATTTGAGAATGTAGTATATATATGCAACTTACTAAATTGCTGGGTTAATACAAAACTGGTTAATGTCCAACAGGGCCATAAACCACAGCTTTTGGGTTTCTCTGTTGCACTGAACAGAAATTATTTGCATCTCTACTGAATAAAAATCTGTAAGTTAACCTCACCTCTACAGAGTTGTAAAATAGCCTTAGCAAGTAGGAAGTCACCCCTAGCACTGTCCTAAAATAACACCTAGTACTTATTTTCTTTTGCCCATTTCCAAGCTTTGGGTGATTTTTCTGGCAGAAGGAATCTCAAAGGGCCTAGCTACTTTCTTGGAATGGAGAAGGGAAAAAATATAACAAGAACAAACGTCAAAATAATATCTCAATTATCCCCTCAAAGAAACATATGAGACCCCATTATTATGCTAACAAAGTATCAGTCTTTATTCTGCCTCACTGAAGGACTTCTTCTTCCTGCTAAGGGAAGGCAATGATAAAGACACAAAACTTCCTGTCCCATTTAAGACACTCAAGTGGAGCCTCTGCCCTCTAGCATGAAGCACACTCGCAGACGCTCCTGAAAAACACCTGAAAATCCAATAAAGCAGGACAGAGGTCAAGCCCAGTCTTGATATCATTAGTGTGAGATGTTAAACCCTCATTTTATTGCCAAAACCTTCACCCTTATGACAGGTTGGCCATCTGTCTAATGCCTGGCTAAGTCACAAGCTGGGGAGAAAAACGTTGGATGCATTGAGGGCAAATCATGACTGCAGCTGCACATTGTTACATAGGAGAGGGAGCCAGAGAAATGCACCCGTGGGGAGAATTCCTCCTTAAGTCAACCGCAGTGGCCTCCCCCACTTCCCCAGGTCGTGCTCTGTGCATTTGATCCGCCAAGAGAAGGCCCGCTTCCTGTGAGCAGGCAGTGTTTGCTTCCTTAGTTCTTGGGTTGCTCCATTCCCCAATTCCCTGCTCTCTCTGCCGCCTCTTCTCTGTTTCATATGAAAAACATCTGGGAGTCAGGCCTCGGGTAGGAGGTAATGTAGCCTCTGGCAGAGATCCTGCCAGAGTGAGAGATCAGAAAGACCGTGAGAAAAATGTCAAGCCTCTGCTCCAACCGGATGTGCCCCAAGATGGAGGAAGGTGGGTCTCACAGAGGAGAAACTATTGTTATTCATCCTCAGTCTGTTTGATTGGAAGCCAAAGTTACACACTAGGTTAGGGAAGTGAGTTAACTCCGAAGCCTCTAAAATAATTCAGCAGACCAGATTCCCTAGTGGGAATCTGGGTTCCCAATTTGAAATTATTACTTTGTCTCTCTGGAATTATGGTTCTAAAACTGTAGCAGGTGCCAAAATCACCTGGATAGCCCCACCACCAAGAGTTCCTGTTTCAGTAGCTCATGAATTTGCATGTCGAAGTTCCCAGATGTTGTCTATCCTGCTGGTCCGCAGACTTGCTACTTTGAGTGGCCTGAATAGCGTTAGCAGTGGTTCTCAATCCTGCCTGCACATTAGAAAAATCTGGAGGAGCTCTGAAAAATCCCTATGCACAGGCCATACTCAACCAATTAAATCAGAATTTCTGGGAGTGAGGGTCAGGCATCAATATTTTTTTACAGCTCCACAGGCAAATGCAATATGCAGCCAAGATGAAAGACTATTGCTTTAGAACAGTGGTTCCCAACCCTAGTGCATGTTTTAAATGCATAGGATGCTTTTGTAAAGCACTTATTCTTGAGTCCCATGCATAATACCCTTCTAACTGGTCTCCTCCGTGTGTTATCCACACAAACATTATTATTATCGTCATCATACACACACACACACACACACACGCATACACATGCACACACATCTTAAAACCTTCAATTGCTTCTTGCCTTTAGGATAAAAACAGAAGTCAGAATTTCTGAACATGGATCTTTGTATTTTAAAAAAATGCTCCCAATGATTCAAATGTCCAGCCAGGATTGAGAATCACTGCTCTGGAAATTCTCTTAATAGACCACTCTTTAATCTTAGCTGGTTAAGTGTGGTCTGCTTACCCAGGCCTGTAGAAACCTGCTTGGGGCAGCAGCTCTGGGGTCCTGCATTGGTAGGGACCCCTCCCACTTCCTTGCCCCGCCTTGCAGTCTCCATTTGCCCTGCATTTTGGGCTCTGCAGAGCTGCCTTGGCACTCCTCAATTTTGTACTAAACATTGAGCCCCCTTCTCTGGCTTCTGGCTCTGTCCCCATTCTCCCATATCCTGACTTGACTTTCAGCTCTGCACACTTTGTCTCTCAGCTTTAGCCTGTCCCCCATCCCTCAATACTAGCTGCCTGCTCAGCCTCCTATCCTTCAGGTCAAGTCCATAAAACTTCAGCAAATATTTACTGAGGGCCTTCAAAGTGCCAGGCACTGTGCTGGGCATGGAATGCCATGAGAGACAAAACCGATATTGGTACTGCCCTTGTGGAACTTTACATTCTAGTGTGGGGGACAGACAATGATCAAACAAATGGAAAATTGTGATGGCTTGAGGTGCTGGGAAGGAGAGGGTACCATGGTGTCTATTAGACAGAAACCTTGTCTGAGGAGTGATATGTAAGCTACGATCTAAGAGAGCAGTAGGAGTTCCTAGGTGAAGAGGGTAGAAAGTGGGGAGGAAGAGATGGCATATGCAAAGATGACATGTGGGGGGGACATGGCGTATTGGAAGACTGAAAGCCTGGGTGGCTGTAATGCAGGTTGTGTGAGATGGTGGTAGACATTCTGCAACATACATGGGCTGGGTGCAGTGGCTCACGCCTGTAATCCCAGCACTTTGGGAGGCCGAGGTGGGTGGATTATGAGGTCAGGAGTTCAAGACCAGCCTGGCCAAGATGGTGAAACCCTGTCTCTGTTAAACATACAAAAATTAGCCAGGCATGGTGGTGGGTGCCTGTAATCCCAGCTACTCGGGAGGCTGAGGACAAGAATTGCTTGAACCCGGGAGGCAGAGGTTGCAGTGAGCTGAGATCGTGCCACTGCACTCCAGCCTGGGTGAGAGAGTGAGACTCTGTCTCAAACAAACAAGCAAAACGTTTATGCACCCACTCCCTTGCCAAGGTTCTGCAGGCAGCAGCCATCCACCTTGGCAAGGCAGTCACTGAGAAACCAGCTCTGGTGGTCCATACTTTGCACATTGGAAGAAGTGGTATGCCCTGGTTATGTGTGCAGCGAAATAGGAATTTTGTCTTCCCTTTTCTTACCCCTTTTCCTGGGGCTTTCTCTCACCCTTGCCTGGGGAATCAGGCAAATCTAATGCCAATTAGAGGAAGATATGGGTACCATTGTTTATTTTAGCTGGCCGGGATCACTCAGAAGAATGTTCAAAACATCCTTTATTTGGGATTTGAGTCATGAGTCTTCTAATCCATATACTGTTCACAGGGGTTGGAGGTCTGGAGGAGGAGGACTCCCTCTTTTACTTCATTCAGTTGTCCCTCACATCCTCAGCAGTAGGAGTGTTTCTTGCCATTTTAGCTTTCAGAGGCCAGTCTCATTTTGTCCAGCAATGACAGCAACAGCAAACCCTTCCTTTGGGCCCTCATTCACAATATGGTGTTCTGGGAGGAGGTGGCTGACCAGCTGACTGCAGTGACGGAGAAAGGAGTGTCCCACAGGACTCTGATTCAGCAGGGACCTCCAGAGCTTCTGACTCATGGGGGTGTGTTCCCAAGGGACGTAGGTGTGTCCTCAAGTGCCAAGAATGAATGGGAACTGGCCTCTGCACTTGGCCCTGTGAGAACGGCCTAAGCCAAGGGAGGGGAGATTGTAAAAGAAATGACTATAATTAAAGGTAGAAAAAAGTGGATGAGTCAAAAAAATGTATAAATAGTGTTTAGTATTCAACTTAGTACTTAATTAAATATTGTCTTCTATTATTTATATTCACTACAAGCATCAAAGCCTTTTCTTCCCAAATTGATTATAAACTCTTTGAAGGCAGGGACCATAGTTTTCTAAACTCCATTCAACCAAAGCATACTAAATACTCTGTTAGTGTACCATCGGCACACAACCCATTGCCAGATATGGAGGTCATCCCCAGTAATTACTTGCATTAAACTGAATTCCCTCTAGCAAGCAACTATTTGCAATGAATGGGTCTAGTGGTCCCATGGAGGAAAACAAGGAAGCTTGAAGTAGTCCTGCCATGGAGAAGCTAAGCTGATGTCTAAAGCCTTTGGCTAAGCATCCTGATGTGTTAGGCAAATCTTGGTATGGGAATCAAGATTTAAGGTTTGTATCAGGCTCTACAACAAAAGAGCTATAAAACTTGGACAAGCCACTCAAATCCTCCAGAGCCTCAGTTTCCTCATTTGTCAAAAGAGGAGGTTGTTACTAGATAATCTCGACAGCCTTTTTCTGTCCTAAAAATTGCATGGGTCTACAAAGTCTGAACTGCCCAATATTTTTTTATATCTTAAAAATTTTAATATGTCTCTTCCAAATGAAGGTGTCTGGCCAGGCATGGTGGTGTATGCCTGTAGTCCCAGCTGCTGGGGAGGTTGAGGTGGGAGGATTGCTTGAACCCAGGAGGTTGAGGCTGCAGTGAGCCGTGTTCATGCCGCTGCACTCCAGCCTGGGTGACAGAACGAGCCCTGTCTCAAAAAAAATAGTAAAATGAAGTAAAATAAAGGTATCAACCTGAGGAAGGTACATTTAACTTTTTTCAGTCGATATTGCCCCACCACCCATAACCCCCTAAGAGAATCTGTACCCCATTCACAGTCCATCCTGAAGAAGTGGGTCTAGATAACCATATTTGTACCAGATAACCTTGCTGTCCTGGCCACAGCTGATTGAACTGAGGGTAGACATCTGACCGAAGCTGGGCCAGTCAGAATCTCTTGAAAATTAGAACTACAAAGCACTTAGCCTTGTGATTCTAGAGGAGCTGACCCTAGAATAATCTCAGAGGTAGACATGCGATGCAGTCCTGGTCAATTAATGGACTCCACTTTTCTGGTTTCAGTGATTGGTTCAACTGTAGTCTCATGACCAAAACTGGGCCAACCAGAGTCCCCTAGATTGTAGCCAGAACTACTGGGGAAAATGGTTTCTCTTCCTCTGGGAGTATACATTAAGAGGAGGAGCAATGTAAATCTGTAGCTGCTGGTTGCCATGTTGCCATCAGGCAATATCGATAAAAGCAGGGTGAGAATGATAGAGAGAGAGACACACACATGCACAGAGAGATGGCTCATATTATTTAATGATGAAATATTCAGTTGTGGCTACAGCTATGTATCTTTAGACTTTTCAATTATGTGATTAAATTATTTTATTATTTTTATTTTATTTTTTGAGACAGGGTCTCATTCTGTAGCCCAGACTGGAGTGCAGTGGTGTGATCTCGGCTCACTGCAACCTCTGCCTCCCAAGTTCAAGCTATTCTCCTGCCTCAGCCTCCCGAGTAGCTGGGATTACAGGCATGCACCACCATGCCTGGCTAATTTTTGTATTTTTAGTAGAGACAGGGTTTCACCATGTTGGCCAGGCTGGTCTTGAACTCCTGACCTCAAATGATCCACCCGCCTCAGCCTCCCAAAGTGCTGGGATTACAGGCATGAGCCACCGTGCCCAGCCTGAATTATTTTATTTTTGCTGATGTTAGTTTGGTTTGAGTATGTATCAACTCAGAGAATCTTGACTCTGTATCCCAGGGAGTCTTGACTAATCCAGTCATGAGGAATTGAAGCTAGAGTTGGGGCCATGGAAAGCCAGAGCCTTGTGCAAGCCCAAGTTTTGGGAGAGCCAAAGCAAGAGTCTTGCAGAGAAAGTCAGCTGAAGAGAAGATGGGGAAGAAAAGCAGAGTAAAGAAAACACAAGAAATGTCATGGTTTCAGAGTGTGGGTAAGAGAAAGAGGGAGAAAGAGGGAGAAACAATGCTCTTTCTTTTGTTGTTGTTGTTTTTGTTGTTGTTGTTTATTTATTTACTTTGCTTTTTTCTTTTTCTTTTTCTTTTCTTTTTTTGAGATGGAATCCTGCTGTGTTGCCCAGGCTGGCATGATCTCAGCTCATTGCAACCTCTGCCTCCCAAGTTCAAGCGATTCGCCTGCGTCAGCCTCCTGAGTCGCCAGGAGTACAGCTGTGGGCCACCATGCCTGGCTAATTTTTGTATTTTTAGTAGAGATGGGGTTTCGCCAGGTTGGCCAGGCTGGTCTCGAAATCCTGACCTCAAGTGATCTGCCCACCTTGGCCTCCCAAAGTACTGGGATTACAGGCATAAACCACCATGCCTGGCCTATTTACTTATGTTTTATCAATATGTAATAGATATATATATTTTCAGAGTACATAATACCTCTACTTTTAAACTGATTCCTATGAGATTCCCCCCTTTCCTTATAATTCCCACTTTTATTTGAGTTCTTTTTAGTGCATGTCTTCAGCCAAGACAAGTAGGAAATCAAAGCTTCAGAGATGACCACAATGCTGTAAAGCCCAGAGGAAAACCCAAAGAATGCTATGAAAACTAAGTGTGGAAGAAATCCCACAGCACCTACAGCAGGTTTTACTCCGCCTCATTGATGGACTATTTAAATTACTTAATTTTAGCTGGGCATGGTGGCAGGTCCCTGTAGTCCCAGCTACATGGGAGGCTGAGGCAGGAGGATGGCTTGAACCCAGAAGTTAGAGGCTGCAGTGAGCCATGATTGCCCCACTGCACTCTAGCCTGAGCAACAGAGCAAGACCCTGTCTCTAAGAAAATAAAAATAAGAAAACTACTTGATTTTCAGGAAGATACTTCCAGTTCAAGAATTTCAGAGAGAAGCAAATAAGTTCTGGTGAAGAGATGCTGCATGCCTGGGCCTCTGTATAGCACTCTCGATTACAGCTGACCTGCAGAGAGCTTTGATAGTCTGAGGTTACAAGTAAAATTAATGACCATGGTGAGAAAGTTATTCAGGACTAAAGGCTCTCAGTCCTCACAACCTCTTACAAATGATGTGCCTTTAGATGATTCTTATGCTGTGCAATCATTCTTCATTTCATGTAGCCACTCATCTACCCACTGATTCTACAAAAATTTATTTAGCACCTACTGAGTAACAGGCATTAGAGAGGCCAAGACAGATGAGACACTCTCTGTCCTCAAAGGGCAGTGAGCACTTCTCATTCACAGGACGTTTACAGCTTGTAATTGTATGCATTTGTGGGATTTGTTTTTGTTTAATCTCTCTCTCCCATTATCTCAGTTTTATAAGGACAGGATTCATGGGTTTGTTGTTGTTGTTGTTGTTGTTGACTCTTGTATCCTAGAACCTGGTAGGGCTCCTGGCACACAATGGGCATTTAATACATATTTGGTGAACAAATTATTAATGAAGGGCTTTGAGTCTGTTCAAGGTGTTATTGTTTTTCTTCTGTTTTCTTTCTGTTTTTACTCATGTTACAGTCTACCCCCCAAAAAGATATCTTCGTAGGACCATCAGACAATAATACATTTGGAAATGTAGGTGGCTTATGTCTTCCAGAATGGTACACAGTATGTGGCAACTGCGAGCTCTGTAACAGATGCCGGAGCTACTAGAACTCGGTAACCAAGAATCCTCCCTGTGATGTAGATCCTCGGTGTCTAGGGACCTTCCTTTCCTGGTAGCTCTCAGATTAAAGCTGCTCAGGAGACAGAGTACAGAAAATGTAGCTGATTCATTGACCTTGAGGAAACGGAGCATGGAAAGCAGACGTGGATGTGAGAAATGACCATCTTGACACCAGCAGGAGGAGGTAGACAAAGAGGACAAGGGGCTGCATGCATGGCTGTGTGGGATTGCCTTGCACAAGGGCACCCAGCCAAGGGGGCAAGTAGGGGCTGAAATCTAGCCAGGCTCTGTTTCTAAGCCATGAACCCTGGCAAGAGGTTGTGTCAAAGGTGGCCTAAAGACCAGAGGTGGCCCAGTGAGAAGTCCCCAGGTTCTTAAGAAGACTGACAAAGTAATGAGGGAGGGTGTGGAGAGCACCTGCACTTCACATTCAAACAGAAAGCTGTGGGTTGGGGTTTTGCCCAGTGTGATGGCCTCACTCTGTGAACTGTGATTGCCCCTTCACACCCCCACACCTCTAAGCCCTGCTCCCACACATTCAGTTCTCAGAGTGACAAAGGGTGACTCCTAGCAAAAGCAGGAAAGATTTGTAAGAGGACTTCTAAGATCAAAGCTGTCAGCAAGAGGCAAAGAGCCACTCTGCTACCCTGAAGATGGAGGATGAAGCAGCAGGTAACTGGGCTGTTAGCCTGCCTGCCCAGCTCTCTGTATGGGCTGACAGCGTATAGCTTCCTTTGCCCAAATGTGGATAGCCTCTATTGACACTGGAGAGAACTCATGCACACAGCCTAACAGAAAAACAATTTAGTACCAGATAGCTTTAAAAAAAAAATCATCCACATCCGCCCCTATTCTGCTCTTCATTGTACAAGGAGACTCCAGGGCTATTTCTAGCTCAAGATGCAGGGGTGCTGATGAGCAGTGGGGTTTCTGCAGCTGATTGCTGATAGGACAGAGCTGTTGCCACCCCACAGAGGTGCTAGGGACAGGCAGCTTAACTGCACATGGCCAGCACATGGCAGGTGGGCGGGAGGACGTCTGGCTGGTTCAGGGGGAGGCACGGGGGATGGAACAGCTCTGAAACAGCATTTTGGAAGCAGTAAGCTGAAGATAGTGTGGCTCTGTGTGTCTCCAACACCACCTTTCTTCCACAGCTCTAGGCTTAAAGGGGAACAAAGAAAGAAAAAGGGAACATCTTAGGGATATCAGTCCTGCACTTGCTTCTCTTGCTTCAAATCTGGAATGCCATTTCAGCAGCCAAGATGAAGACGCAGTTCTTGTTTTTTTAATTGAGAATGTGACTAACAGAATGAATAATCTTAAGGAGAGTGGTCAAATTTTAACGAAACCCATCAAAACATCATAGGGAGGAGAGGGAGGGGAAAGATTAGCTTCAACAGTAAAATTGTATAGGCTTTAAGATCAGACGAATTTGAGTTCTATTCCTACCTCTTTCATTATCAGCAATGTGACCTTGGGTGGCTGCTTAATCTCTTTGTGCCTATTTCCTTCATTTGTAAAGCGGGGATAATCCTAGGGGTGGCATGACTGAAATGCATTTTTATTTTGGGGGGTGGGGGGCTGCCCCTGCATGGTCGTGCGTCTGTCCATGGTTCTGAATGCTCGCTTCTTTTGAGCTGGTCAGTCATTTCAAAACCCAGGATACTGCTGATTCTTGTTCAGCCTCTCCTGTGAGAGTATTTGTTGTTTTTCTTTGTTTTTATATTTTATCTTAATGGAAAGCTTCAGTTTTTACACACTCGAAGAATAAGTAGCAACGTGACTTATGTTACATTACTTACATAACAAAATCTGCACACTGCCTTGTTTCTAACAGTTTAAAACATTTTTGCCTTCTAGGATGTGGGGTGTCAGACACTGCTCCCCCGCAAAGCTAAGTCTAAAGCAATAGTAATACATACTTCAATGGTTTTTGTAAGAATTAAGCGTGTAAATACTTTAGCTCCATGGCTGGCATATAAATACTAACACAAAAAGTGGCTATTCTGGCAGTGGCTATTATGTGTTTGCAAACACCAAATTTGGACACAAAAGTTGCTCAAAATTACTTTCTAAATCAAATTACATCTCACCCTGAGCCTCTACTTTCTACAGACAACTAGTTATCGGGGCAGGAATATTCCCTTCAAGTTATGAGAAGGTCTTAGGGATTTTATACAGAACCAAACTTTCCAGACAAGGCTCCCTTGTCTTCAGTCCACACTGGTTACCCAGTGATGTGCTCATTGTTCCAGCACTCAGAGACAAGCTGCTCTGATGCTTCTATTTCTTGCTTAGGTTCAGCGTTTGCAGTGGTTGATAGCCCCAGGTCCTGACATCGAGCTCCCACATCTCTCCTGGCCCCCAGCCCTCTGGTTTACCACCTAGCTATTCACCTCTGAGACTGAGACATCTGCAAAGAAACAGCTACCCTACTACTTGAGAACCCATGAGTCTCCTGGAGCCCAAACCACCATTCTCTTCCTAGCCTCACGGACTGTTTCCTTTTCCTTGGGGGAGAGAGGGAGGAGGCGAAGACAGCATCAGCCTGTACTCCTCCAAACACCGAGTAATCTCCCCTCAATTGGGTCATTTCCCTTATTAATTCACCCTTTTACTCATTTGCTTCATTATAATTGAACAATATATGTCATCTTATCACAGGAATTTAGGACCCCCTTTGTTATGTTTTTATTTTGAGAGTCATGAATGCCCTTGGAATCTCATTCAATCTGACACCAAATGAAGATCTAAACTCATACAGCAGAAGAGCTCAGGTCCATTGAGAAACAGAGCTTCATCTTCTAATTATTTGGTTTAATTTATTGGTGTACGCTCCCTGTAAGACATCACAGTGCTTGATTTCACTGTTACTCTGTGTGAAATAGCCTCTGCTTACCCTTCTGTGTTAAAGAATTTTCCTAACTCATCTGTGGGCTATTTCACCTGACTGCACTATGAACTGGGGAGAGAGTGTGGATCTGTAGGAGTATGATTCTCTCAAGAAAGGAAATATGTTTGCCTGGAGTTTCTCTAAAGAAGGAAGGCAGCAACACAACCCTGTGGCCTATATGTAAATCATCTGACTTTCTCACCAATGGGGTTAAATCTTCTGATTTCTTACTCGGCAAGAGCTTGCTGAAAACTGACATTGTAGTTGCTGACTGGAATCGCAGCTCAACAAATTATTTCTAACAGGTGTGCAGTTGTTGAAAAAAAGGGGTCAATCAAGGTCTGTATGATGGCTATTTGTCTGATAGCCTTAGGTGTTATTGGGCATTTTTGTTTACTTCAAGGAAGAAAAAAGAGATGAGGGGATAAAGATCTATGATCTATAATGTAACTTGAAACATTTTGGCTATTGGCTAATGTCATAGATGATTCTTAATTTTTCCATCCATGAAGAAAATGACTGATAAAATTTATGCAAACTTAGCAGTCAGCCATTAATAGGTTTATTTCAGCTGTTTTTAAATGTCTCTTGAAAGTCATTAGAGTGTTAATACATTCAAGGGGTAGCTGTATCCCATACTGACAATCTAAATATGTAAGCAAGCCCAAAAAGAGGAGAAGGATGGAAGTTACCTAGGCAGGATATGGTAATCTATAGGGAAGAAAGTCATAACATCTTTTCTATCACAAACTTTCTGAAGCTCTGGTTAATCTGTGAAGCTGGGTTAGCTGTTTTACAGAAAGTTAGGAAGGTCTTTGGTTAAAAATAAGAGACATGTGAGTGGAAGCTCTTCACTCACTAAACATTTAAGAACTTCTGGCTAAAATATAATCAAAATATTTTACATATATAACTAAGCATGAAGTCAAGTAAAGGAAATTGCCAGTTTCAAAAGCAAAAAGATAACTTTCAAAGTCAGAGGTGAATAAGAATTGCACTGTGCATATGGTAAGATCTAAATTCACATTGTCTATGGAATGTGGACACCCAAGTTGTGATACTAATGTTAAAAATTTGTTTCAACCTTGATGTAAAAAGAAATTATAGAAGTTTACTAAAAGATAGGTAAAAAAGACCCCAAAGTGAAAAAAAGTTCGTGTTCAAGGATAAAAAGACCCAATATCATGAAGATCAATTTGTCTCAAGTTTATCTATCATTTTGATCAGAATCTCAATAGAAATATTTTATGGATATTATGCAGACAAATCCTAGCTGCTTATAAAACATATATGGAAGGGCAAAGAACCAGAAAGAGGAAAGAGAATCTTGAAGGAGGAGGGAAGGGACTTGCCATAGCAGATATCAAGAACTTACTATAAAGCCCCAGCAGTTAAGCCACGGGGGAGGGGAGGATGTATGAGAAATAAACAGAGACCAATGCAATGGAAAAGAGCTTAGACATAAACTCACCATATGAGAAAAAATTCATTCGTAACAGAACAGCCATTATAGATCAGTAAGGAAAGGAATGGAGTGCTCAAAAATGGACCTGGGACAATAATCACCGCCCCCCCTTGAAAAAAGGAAAGAAAAATTGGCTTTCTACCTCATGCTATATACACAAATCAATTCTACATAGATTAAATGAAAGTTTTAAAATGACAAAACTTTAAAATGTTATTAAAAATACAGACTATTTGTATGACTCAAGTAAGAAAAATTATCATAAGTAACAAAATGCTCAAAAAACCAGTATAAAATATTCATACATTAGAATACATGAAATTTTAAACTTTTGTTCATTATAACATGTAATTAGGAGAGTAAAAAAATAAACTGAGAGAAGATACTTGAAACAAACATAAAACCAAGGATTAGTATTTCAAGTATGTAAAGAATCTCTCTGAATTAACATGAAAAAGACAACACAGTAGAAAGAAGGGCAAAAAGTCATGAATGTAATGTAATAGGAGGAAACAAAAATGGCTAATAAGCACATACAGAGAGCATTAGCACTGGAGTCATTAAGGCCATTGACAAATACTCCAGTTCTCCTTTCTCTGCTCACATGGTAGGATTGCACTTCACTGAGTAGACATGTGACTTGCTTTGACCAGTGACATGTGAATAGAAGCTTGATACTCTAAGCAGTTGCTGCCACTCAACTCTCCTCTTTTATTGACTGACAATGGGACAAAATTCTGTACTCACCGAATGGTACAGCAGGTGGTACCTCCAGACACTGGAGGCTCGCCCCGTCAGCCTCCATCCCTGAGTGAAAAGACATAGAACTGAGCTATCAGCCAGCCATCAAATCCCAATAGCTCCTAGGCTATTTCATCATTGATGATGAAATAATGATGAGTAAGAAGCATATTTTGCTGTTGGAAATTACTATTATTGGAAGGTTGTTTCCATAGTAACCTAGATCAATAGCTCTCCGAAGTTTAGAATCATCTGGAGAACTTTAAAAACAAAAACCCCAATGCCAAGGTTGAATTCCAGATCAATTAATCCGTGGGAACAAGACTCATCAGTAATTTTTTTAGGCTCCCCAGCTGGTTCTGATGTGCAGCCAAGGTTGAAAATCAAGGACCTGACCAGCCTGAAGGAGGCTATAAAAAGGGAACATTCAGACAACAAAAAAAAGCTCTTGAAAATGTAAGGCATAGTAGCAGAAATAAAAAATCTCAGTGGAGGGGCTGGAAGATAAAGTTGATGAAAGTTTCCAAAGAGTAGAATAAGAAGACAAAGAGTTGAAAAAGGGAAGAGAGAAAAATAAAAAATTTAGAAGTCCAGTCCAGGAAATCCTAAATCTGAGAAAGAAGAAGAAAAAGGGAGTTCCAGAAAGAGAGAAGAGAGAAATAGGATGAGGACTAAATAGTCAAAGAAATCATGTAAAATTATTCCTCTAAACTGAAGGACATGAGTTAATAGACTGAAAGGGCCCACTGAGTGCCCAGGAAGAGAGATGAAACTAGACTCAGTGAATGGAGACACAAAGATCTAACAAGCTTCCAGGGAGAGTGGGAAAAAATCACACATGAAGGATAAGAAATCGGAATCTGTTTAGCTACAGACAGTGGAACAATGCCTCCATAATTGTGGAACAAAATTAACATATCCAACTTTGTATTCTCCTCCCAGCAAAATTATCAATCAAGTGTGAAGGTAAAATAAAGATATTTTTATACATACATGGTCTCAAAAATTTTTCTTTTGAGAGCTCTTTCTCAAAAAACTATGGACATCATGGTGACTACTGTTAATAACAAAGTATTGTATATTTAAAAATTGCTAAAAGAGTAGATTTTAAGTGTTCTCACCACAAAAAAGGTAAGTATGTGAGGTAATGCATATGTTATATAGCTTGACTTAGCCATTCTACAATGTATACACATGTGGAACATTTGTATACATTTATGGTGTACAACACAAAACATTTGTATACAACATGGAACATTTGGAACATTTGTATATATTTATGGTGTACATGATGTTTTGATATGACATGTGACATCAAAACATCATGTTGTACACCATAAATGTATACAAATTTTACTTGTCAGTTAAAAAAATAAACTTAAAAGTGAATTTACTAGAGGATAGGATCCACCAAAACAAGGGCATAAATGAAGAGAAAGGACAATGAAGGATTCAACTCCAGAGACAAGGAGAGGCATTCCCAGTGTAAGGATGAAGGCAGAATCCAGGGGAAGGGTGGTTAGAAGGCCCCAGGCAAGTCCTCTGGGAAGGTGAAGGTTGATGGAATATGTGATGTGTCTGAACATCCTGAGAGAAGATTTAAACAACTGTCAGAGGGTTCAGAATAAATTAACCATACAGTCATAAAAAACTAAACAATTGTGATAGACAATTGTGAAAAACAACTTTTTAAAATTGTTATCTTGTAATTGACAAATAATAATTGTGTATATTTATGAGATACAATGTGATGTTTTAGTACACGTATAAATTGTGGAATGATAAAATCAGGCTAATTAGCATATCCATCACTTCAAATATTTTTCATTTCTTTGTGGCATGAACATTCAGAATTCTCTCTTCTAGCTAATTTTGAAATACCATCACCTCAAATATTTTTCGTTTCTTTGTGGCATGAACATTCAGAATTCTCTCTTCTAGCTAATTTTGAAATACCGTCTGTGATACTTAACTACAATGATACATTCTGAGAAATGCATCTTTAGGCAATTGCATTGTTGTGCAGACATCATAGAGTGACTTACACAAATTTAGAAGAGTATAGCCTACCACATACCTGGGCTATTGGGATAGCCTATTGCTCCTAGGCTACAAACTTGTACAGCATGTTGCTGTACTGAATACTGTGGGCAACTGTAGCAAGATGGTAAGTGTTTGTGTCTCTAAATGTATCTAAACTTAGAAAAGATACAGTGAAAATATGGTATTATAATCTTATGGACCATGGTGGTACATGTAGTCTATCATTAACCAAAATATCATTATGCAACACGTGACTGTATACAATATATTATACATTATTGTTAACTGGTCATCATGCTGTGCAATAGGACACCAGAATTTATTTCTCTTATTTAACTGAAACTTTGTACCTGTTGATAAGTTTGAGCCATAAACCTGAAAACGTAATCCTAAATGCTGTCATCCCAGATGTTGAAGTCCCAAAAGATCAAAACCCCTGAAGTCTAAAATCCCAAAAATACAAGTCTAGAAAAAATAATTTAAAAAATTTAAAGACATGTGTTCACATTTTTAAAGGGGAATTTATTTGGAAAACATAAAAATACAACAGAACACTTCATAGGCCATTGTATACAACAAAATAGGCATTAATAACATACATACATTTGCAAACATAAGCACTCAGGTATACTAACGACAGTTGCAAGAGCATAACAATTATGAGCAGACAAACCATACTCATAAAGAAGTATGTCAAAAAGCAAAATGTATAAATATATATCACTGTGGTTGGCAATTGTGTGCACCCAGCTTTATAACATCTGAAATTCAGTCATCTGAAATGCCATGACAGACAAGCTAAGTCTTTTGACAAGATTGATCAAAAACCATGATAGGTCACCACTACATATGCAGTCTCCCAAACAGCCAAGATCTTAAGAAATTTTATATTTTACAAATGCAGATGTATGAAAAGGACATCTCTTCATTTATCTCTTCATTTTTATGTGCACGCACAATGATAACACACAGTCGATGATGTGATAATGCACTTTCATGGAATCGAATTTGCAAAAAATGCGTAGAATGAATTAGAACTCTAAAAGTCTTTATACAATTTATACATCCAGTATTGAAAATGATGCAAAGATGAAATGCATAGCATAGCAAATTGGCGCTGTGAAGAGGCAGAAGTCATACATAGTTGAATAATTTGGCAGGAGAGATTTCTTGCATTTTTTGCCTGTATTATCACTTCTATGATCTTCAAATCACTTGCTGCATTTGTATTTGGAGAGTGGTTGTGGTCTTCAAATTTTGTAAGCATATGCTGTAAATGTAAAGAAGTCTCGTTATTGCTTGGCTGTTGCAATTAAGTGATTTTCCACTTTTGAAGCACCAATAATAATTAGCTTTTAAACTTTCATCTTTCACCATTAAGTAGCCTTGTACATTTAATTTATCACAGCCTTTTGGCAAGGGAACAATTTTACAGATTTCTTTCATGTGTTATAAGGAATACAGTAAGAAGAAATAATACTTTGCTTCCTCAGTACCAAATCTGTATTAGTCAGAGTTCTCCAGAGAGACGTAACCAATCGGATATGTGTATAAATAGAGGAGGTTTATTAGGGGAGTTGGCTCACCCAATTATGGTGACTGAGAAGTCCCATGACAGACTGTCTGCATGCTGGAGACCCAGGGATGCTGATAGAATAGCTTAGTTCAAGTCCAAAGGCCTTAGAACCAGAAAAGCCAATGATATAACTCAGTTTGAGGCCAAAAACATCAGGCCCCAGAGGGTCACTAGTGTAAATCCTGGAGTCTTAAGGGTGCCAGGTCTGGAGTTCTGATGCCCAAGGCAGCAGAAGAGAAGTTTGCCCCAGCTTTCAGAGAGAGACGAATTTGCCTTCTGTATTTGTCACCTCTGGGCCCCCAGTCAATGGGATGGTGCCCATCAACACTGGGGGCAGATCTTCCCCACCTGGTCCACTCACACTTACACACTCATCTCTTCTGAAAACACCCTCACAGCCACACCCCAAATCATGCTTTACCAGGTTTCTGGGTATTCCTCAATCCAGTCAAGTTGACACCTACATTTAAGTCCACAAGACCACCCCTTTTCACCTTGGCATCTATATGCATCTCATTAAATCATACTTAATTTCCAAATAAAGACAATAACAAGCTAATAGTTCCCCCAACATGATGTAGCTAACAGGTGCAATTATCCCGCATACAACTGAAAATACACTAATCCTTTCCCCAGAATTTGGATTTTAGTATTTCAATATTCAGTATTATGATTTTGGAGATTTTAGACATTAGGGGTTTTAGACTTTGAGGATTTTGGACTTTAGGAATTTTGATGATTCAGGATTTCATCATTGGGATTACAGTGTCAGAACTGTGTCTTCTTGGGTTAATTATTGGCACCACTCATTGACCAACATCTCCCTTTTTCCCATTCACCTCTGCCCCCAGCGTCTGGTAACCACTATTCAACTCTCTACTTCTATGAGTTTAACTTGATTAGATTCTACATATAAGTGAGATTAGATGGTATTTGTCTCTCTGTGCCTGGCTTATTTCACTTAATGTTCTCTAGGTTCATCCATGTTGTCTCAAATAACAGAATTTGAGGGCCTTTTAAAAAAAAAAAAAAAAAAGCCAGAATAGTATTCTATTGTGTATATATACCACATTTAAGAAATTTATTTATCCATTGATGCATGATGGACACTTAAATTGTTTCCATATCTTGGCTATTGTGAATAATGCTGCAATGAAAATAGGGCTGCAGATATCTCTTTGACACATTAATTTCTGTTTCTTTGGGTATATGTCCAGTAGTAGGATTGATGGATCATATGGTAATTCTAGTTTTAGTTTTTTGAGGAACCTCCATACTGTTTTCCAAGATGGCTGCACTAATTTACAACACACCAAAAGTGTATAAGGGTTCCTTTTTCTCCACATTGTCACCAGCCCTTGTTTTCTTTCATCTTTTTTATAATAGCCAAGCTAAGAGTTGTGAGGTGATATGTCTTTGTGGTTTTAATTTGCATTTCTCTTATGATTAAAAATGTTAAGCACTTTTCATATTTTTTTTGGTCATTGTATGTCTTCTTTTGAGAAATGTCTATTTAAGTCCTTTGCCCATTTAAAAATTGGGTTATTTTCTTGTTATTGAGTAGTTTGAGTTTCTTGTGTATTTTGGATGTTAGCCCTTTGTCCAACATATGATTTACAAATATTTTCTCCAAATCTGTGGGTTGTATCTTTAGTCTATTGTTTCCTTCACTGTGCAGAGCTTTTTAGTTTGATGGAATCCCACTTGCCTATTTCTGTTTTTGTTGCCTGTGCTTGTGGGGTGATATTCAAGACATCACTGCCCAGAGCAACGTCATGGAACTTGAGAAAAATAATCATTAATTCCATGGAAAATAAAAACTGCTATAGAAAAGTACACTACATGGCCCAGCAATCAAAGATGGTCACAAATGACCTAATCAAATTAGGATGTAACTATTTATATCCTAACAAATTAGGATATAATCAAATTAGGATGGAGTACAAGGGAGGATGAATGGCTGTGATAGGGCATGAGAATGAAAGAGAACAAATCTCTTGCTTTTCATAGTGGAATAGCAGCACGATGTCGACCACTAAAACAAACTATAAACAGACAAGAAACAACACAGGTATGTTATTTAGAGACATAGCAATAAATCCCAAATAGTCAGCTAAAAAGAGCTGAAAGTGACTTCTGTGGGGAAGGGAACAAAAGATTGCCTTCTAGGACTATTTGTCTCTTTTAATGATGAACATATATAACTATAAGAATAAAAGTGACCAACTGACTAGTAATAAAAAAAAACAAATAGAAAGTCTTTAAAAAGCCATTGCAGTGAAAAGCTTCAGAGATGGATTAAAATAAGAATAGACATAAGTTCCTATGGAGTTTTTGGTTCAATAAGTAAAGTAGGGAAAATTAGAATGAGATCATGTGGAGCAAGGATCTTGACCAGGAAACCGAGGCCTGTTGTGCAGAGTAGGGAAATTTCTAAACCAGTTACCACTGCCCAGCTGCCTTCTACAGTCTGGCTAAAGTACCTAGAGGGAGGGAGGGAGGGAGAGCAACCACTAGTGCCACCTTCTCTCCACCTTTGGAGAGGGACTTGATTTCCAGCACCACCTCCCTGCCCTGCCCACACCAACAATAACCATTAACATTAATGTTCCAAGCATTTTACATGTATTAATGTATTAGCATTTTATCCTCACAATCATAGTATAAGGTAAGTATTATTACTCTCATAATTAAAACTAAGGTCCACAGAATTAAGAAAGAAATTTGCTTAAGGGCACTATGCTGGGAAGTGGAAGATGTGGGATTTGAACCCAGGTGGTCTGTCTTTGGAGTTCACATTCTCAACTATTGTGCTACAGTGCATCTTGCTACACACACACACACACACACACACACACACACCCCTGAAGTCTTTGGTAAAATAGCAAGGAGTTTATCTTTGAAAACAAGAATTCCTTCCATATCACAAATGAGAGTAAGCTGAAGCAGAAGGAACAGAGGAATGCATAATTATCCATTGATTTCATTTATTCCCTACCTCATTTTCAAAAAAGGTATGAATCGGTTTCCAAAAATGTCATATATAGTAAGTAAAAAAAATGAGCAAAAATTTTAAAAATAGACTCAAAGTAAGTGGATAAATAAATGTGCCAACTGAAAAATTCAAGAAGGTTGATGTATCTGAAAATAAAACTTGTATATGAGCTTCCTGGCAGCCAAGATAAAGAAAGAAATGTAAGTAATTGCACAACTCTCATTATAAAATAGGAGATAGTTGATTGAACGTTTATGTGATGTGCAAGTTAAGTGCATGATAGAGGAGGAATAGCAGGCAGAATATCATGTAATTAGTTATATATTGAGTTGCTGTGATTTTGGAGAAAGTTACCACTTTTCTTTCAATTATTACAAAAGTAAATTTGGAAGAGCCTCACATGGCCCTTATGTTTGCCTTGAAGATACGTGGACTGTTTTTAGGTTCACAACACCAAAATCACAACGCAAATTGCTGTCATGTCATTAGAGCCATCCTTACAATGAATCAAGCTAATGCCAGGTGAATAAGGAAACCAACCAACATAAACCCAGACCTGGAAAAATTGAATGTAAATGTGTTTCCCATGCTCATGGGGCTTGTTGGCCAACTCCACTTCCTCTGCTGTGCAGAGGAATTGATCGTGCAGATTTTGTAAAGTGTGGTATTCTTAAGTCGAACTGGGATGGAGGCCAGCGGTATACTGGCAGCCAAGCGTGCCAGACGTCTGAGTTGAGAATAGAGTCCTTAAGGTGCTCCTGGGTTCTTGGGTGCTCTGGGAAGACAGCAGCCACAGCCACAGTGATATTTAAGAGAATAGAAGATAGCCAAGCAATGAGCAGCTAAAGCATTAATATTTGTGTTTTTCCTCTCTCATTGACCTGATAGTCCAAGTCTCCCAGACTATCAAAAAGACTTGGATATTAATAGGAATTCAAATAATCATTTGACATTACCAAGATGGTACCTGATGGGGCTGAGCCACTTTTAGCACAAATCATCACATTCTCCCCAGTGGCCCACCCTGTCTCTGTCTGCCTCAGCCAAACTTTGTGAAGGGCTTGTCGCCACTTGCTGACCCTACTTCTTTCTCTCTCATTTAATATTCCAGTGAAATTGCTCTTGGTAGAGTCGCTAGTGACCTTCTTGTTGCCAAGTGTGCACATCTCAGTTCTTGTCTTACTTGGCCTCTTTGCAGCAGAGGACTTACCTTTTCTTTGGAAACACTCGTTTCTCCTGGCTGCCACAACTCCACAATCTCATCATTTTTCTTCTCAGGCTCTTTCCCTGGGGCCTTGGGTTTTCATTGCTCTCCTCCTGCCTGGGAGTCGGGTGCCTGTGAGCTCTCCAAGGGGAGCACTGGTCTGTTTGCCCTCCAGAGTTTCTCCTAGTACCTAGCAAAATGCCGGACACGTAGGAGGTGATCAATAAACAATTTTGAAAGAATGAACAAATGTGAGTTTTATTCATATTTATTTTGGATTTATTATACGTCCTGACAACTACAAAAACAGGATTGGAGGTGGTTTACAGAGTGTTAGAATATATCTAAAAACGTAACAAAAGCTTTTTTTTTTTTTGAGACAGAGTCTCGCTCTATCGCCAGGCTAGAGTGCGGTGGCGCCATCTCCGCTCACTGCAAGCTCTGACCTCCTGGGTTCAAGCAGTTATCCTGCCTCAGCCTCCCAAGTAGCTGGGACTACAGGCACATGCCACCATGCCCGGCTAATTTTTTGCATTTTAGTAGAGACAGGGTTTCACTGTGTTGCCCAGGCTGGTCTTGAACTCCTGAGCTCAGGCAATCCACCCACCTCGGCCTCCCAAGTGCTGGGATTACAGGCATGAACCACCCCACCTGGCCTCCTTATATTACCTTTTATATAATAAGTAGTATATTATAGGTATTATATACAAGATAATACACTGGGCAGTGTCTTAGACTATCATTTTCCAAAATATATGAATGCTTCTTCAAACTGTTCCTTTAGACACCTGGATGATACTAACAGAAGGGGTAAGTATTCCAAGACACATCACAGTTGTGTCATTAGGGAAATAGATTGGGATTAGGTGAAATAAACTTCTGGGTACCAGGCACCCGGAAGATACATTCGTAAAACAATCCCAAACATCATGGCTCTCTTGCTCTTGCTGGAAAGCCTAAGTAAATTTGAGTGGAGCCTGAGGAAGACTACCTACACCTGTACTGATTTTCACAGGGACGCACACACAGACATCCTCCTTCTATTTTCCTCCAGGGAGTTAACACTATGGATTCATAAAAGCCCCAACTTGGAAGCAGGGACAATCTGTATTCTAACAATCAGAGTCCCTAGGAACATGTGATGTTAAAGTCCCAAAGGGGAATGGGCACGGTGGCTCACGCCTGTAATCCCAGCAATTTGGGAGGTCGAGGCGGGTGGATCACGAGGTCAAGAGATCAAGACCATCCCGGTCAACATGGTGAAACCTCGTCTCTACTAATAATACAAAAATTAGCTGGGCATGGTGGCGTGCACCTGTAGTCCCAGCTACTTAGGAGGCTGAGGCAGAACAATCGCTTGAACCCGGGAGGCGGAGGTTACAGAGAGCCGAGATCATACCACTGCACTCCAGCCTGGCAACACAGCGAGACTCTGTTTCAAAAAAAAAAAAAAAAAGTCCCAAAGGGAGGCCAGGGAGGACTTCTGCTCATGCTTCCTTCTTCTACCATGTTTGGGTTACATCTAAAGAACCAAGACAACACAAACCATGTTCCAAAATGAGGCCCACAGAGTCAGGAAAAAAACCCCCTCTCCAAGATCCATATTAAAAATAGAGTTGAAAATGGGAGTGAAGGGACAAGGTTTCCAGGGAGGATTTTTGGAGAAGGCTCCAGTGCCTGTGCACACAGTGGGGAGAAATGGAGGATGCAGCTCCTTCCTCTCACAATAGAGGGGCTTAAGGAGAACTTAATGTGTATCACCTTCAGTCTGGGGGGCAGACTGGATTGGACCAGCCTTAAAAACCTCAAAGGTCTTCAGATGGAGGGGCACGGACAGAGGGCTTTGCTGGGCTAGGGGAAAGGGGAAAGGATGAAGGCAGGGACTTGGAAGCTGGCTCATCGAGTGCCCTGGGGATAAAGGAACCTCAGCCAAGAGAAGCAGAGATGTTTCTGGATTTCCAGGAACCAAGGAAGCATAGGCAGCTGCTGGGATTGTGATGCATCGACCGTTCACCTGCGACCTACAGGTGAGAGAACTCAGTGATGATGAGGGGGAGGGAGTTACTGAGGAAGATTGAACCTTAATAGCAGTTAAGTCCTGAGAAGGCCCACCCTGGAGCTTTCTTGCACCTTTCTCTAGTTCTCCTTCCTCTTCCTCCAACCCTGGGGAACTATAGTCAGCAGCTGAAGGGAGGAGAGGGCAAGGAGAGTCAGTCACAACCGCCCCACCCCCATAGTAGGCCTGAGCTGGGAGAAAGATGAGGACTCTAAATCCAGTTTTGGGTTTTTGTTATTCCACAGGACTGGACATTTGATTTCTGAAATGAGATTACATCTCATGGCTTCAGTGATTGTAAGACTCTTTTAGCTCAGAGGGACCAGAAAAGTCAAAGTCTGCCAGAGTTTCCTCCCACAGCGCACATTCAAGGGGATCACAAAGCTTCTGTGTGATCCCAGCACGGGATAGCGGGACACGAGCAAGTCCAAGCCTGCCCCTGCCCTGGAGATGGGGCAATGAGGGCAGAGAGTCCACTGAGGGCAGGCTTGGGTGTGGAGCACCTTCAGAGAGGGGCCCTCCCCTAGAGACAGGGCAAGAAGCCAGGCTCACTCTCTGGCACCCAGGAGTCTGGGGAGTGAGGGTGACGACAGCGGAGAGGCTCCCGGCAGGATGGGGCCTGAGGAAGCATCTGCAAAGGCCTGCAGGTCAGGCCCAGCTCTCAGGGGCCCAGCCGGGGGAACCTCCTCCAGCAGATAACTTGAATGGAGCGGGCCAGACACCGAGGGAAGTTAGCCCAGTGGGGCGGCCCTTGTGCCCCAGGCTCAGGGAAGGAAGGTGAGTTCAGAATCAGAATCAAAAGGTGTAATTAGAAGCTGCAAGTAGATACACATGAAGGCGTAATACCTGCCGTCGCGCAGCTGAGAGCGCTCGGGGCACTCTGGAAGAAAGCGCAAATTCAAAGTAATATTATCATCTTAATTATAATTAGAACCTGCAAGTCGAGTCTTGAAAGGCATTTATAGCATATCCTTACTTGTCTAGGTCAGCTTCCCAGAAAGAGGGGAAAAAATAGACTTGGACTTTTTAAATTTAGGCAAGAAATAGATCGGCCCATGCGTCAGGGCTGCTGTCTAGAGCCCCCTATATGAGGGACGTCCTTTGGGACTCAGTTTATTAAAGCTCTGCCTAGAGCCTGAAAGCTCAATATGGCAGAAAATAGGCTTTTTTTTTTTTTTAAGCTTTAGAGGGCTGCAAGCCAATTGGAAGTTTCCACCCACTGTGAAGTAGTGAGACTGGTAAAATAGCTAGTAAATTACCCCTGACTCAGGGCCCATTGAGTGATAGGTCTGCAAAGCAGAGCACGAGGGGAGGACGGCCAACGAATATCCGGGGGAACCCCAGTTGTTCCTGGTTATCCCTTGGCTGATTGTCTGTGCTGAGCATAATTCAAACTTGCTAAGCTTTTTCCTCTCACTTTCTACCCCTCTTAGAGGACAGGAGGCATCAGACAGGGGCCCGAGGGAGAAATGCTACCCCTTATTTAGCTGTTGTGGGAAGCTCTGGTGAAAACCCCATGAAAGCAAGTTGGGGCTGATGGTCACAATGAGGTCTCTGCTTCTATGGAATTCAGCCGCCCACGCTGCTCCCGTGCCTGGTCCCTGTGAACAATCCAGAAACAGCTGTGATTGGCAGAGCCACTGAAACCAGAGCTTCGTAGATGGGATGAAAACAGTCACACCACTGTGTGGTGCAACTGGGTTTGCAGGCTCCCTGACAGATGAAGACAAATGTTGCATAACAGCTTATGAAAAATTGGCTTAAAAAAACTCTGCATACCTGGGTCATAGTCAATGAGAACTAATGTAGGTGCTTCTATCCCATCTCCTATTCCCAAAATGTAGGCACCCAGTCTCCCTTTGTTTCCAAGGGCCCCTTTCATGCCCAGCTCTGCCCTGTCTCATGCTCAAAACCCATTTCTTGATCCTCTTTCCCTTCTCCACTCAGCTCCTACGTTCCAAACTTATCTACCCTTAGACCAATTCCTTAAGGACTCTGATAATTTGACAATCAGCAGTTTGGGATTAACATATCTCCCCTTCCAGATAACATTCGGTCCTACCTGGAGCTTCACGGAGTTGTGCCCTCATCTAAAAGGAGGCTGTGGGGAATGTTTGAGGCGCCACTTGGCCCAGGGGGAGACAGTTCAGTGTAGGGAGTCTGTCAACAGTACCAGATGCATACAAGTCTGAAGTCTTGGAGCATCAGGACTTTTTTTTTTTTTTCAATTTTGCTCTGAGCTTTTTGGCGACTATCCTTGCTCAGATAAGTTTTTCTCTAAGTTTCTAATTCCTAGGTTTGTCATGATTCACATTTAAAACAAACAAATTTTAATCATTCCCACCGCCCCCCCCCCCCCCCCCACCCTTAAGTGTTGTAGCAGCTTTTCCCTGGGTGGAAAGAAACCTGGAGTCTGTTCCAAAAACTTTGGAAAAGGAAGCCCTGATCTCTCCAATGCTCGCTATATACTTTCCATGCACAGGAGTGGTTTACTGCATTAAAGAGTATTTTGTTACGCCTTCTGGGTAATTTCGTGCAAAAATTTACAACGTCAAGAGAACATGATTATTAGGAGCAAACCGTACAACTCCTTATCTGTTTCTCCACAGGCGCTAGCCATGGGGTTCAGAGCTAAGTGCCAGCTCTTCCTGCTAAAAATGTTCTCAATTTGGTCTTCACCAGCAGTGAGGACAGCAGTGTGAATGTGTGAATTCTTGCTCCAAACTGGCTAGAACCACGTTTTGTAAATGTCATTTCTTGGGATGCTGTTTTATCTGAGAAATCGCATTTCACCAGAGGCACTGAAACTAGCTGATGATGCCATAATAAGTTCTGACTCCTGCAGGGAGAAGCTCTTTGAGGCCCTTTTTCAATACAGCTGACATGTTTTTCATTTAAGAGCCTTTTTAGGACAAGGTTAAACTCTCACATCACTCTATAAATCTTATGAAATGAAAATCAAATTCAGTACAGTTACAAGCTGTTCAATTCTGTCTCCTTTATAACATTTGATGTAACTAATATAACAGAAAATTTAAAAACCCTCTTTCTTGCTTTCTACCAAGGCGACAATATGGACTCAATATACACAAAACGTAGAACTGAAAATGAATTACATGTTTAAAATACAGATTTTTACACAACAAGACAACAGTCCTGGACCTACTCCTTCTTAAAAATTAATGTCATAATCTCCAAAGCATTTTTGGTCATGCAAAGTCACTATCAGATAAACCTCAAATTCATAATTCCAAGATAAGAGACACTGCCTCACAATGGAAGAAAATGTCTTCTAGAATCATTAGATATATTATTTTACTTGGTAGGGTTTGCAGTGAAGCCGGCAGTTAAGCTGGTCCCTAGGTATTTATTAACCTAAGAAAAGACACGGGGAAATGTACTTCATACAGTCTTCAAGCAGATACTCCACTGTTTTAAAATGAATTTCATTAAGGCTTATACTCAATACACCTACTATACATGTGTGTTTAAAATATAGTTTTTCCACTAATTGCAAGATTTAGTGAAAGTGTGTGGCTTTGGCAGACGATGAATAATAAAACAAGTATGCTACATATTCCGTAAAGTTAAAGTTGGGGTTGAAAACGACCATTTATTTATTGTTCAGATTACAATAAAATCTTGTTTGCCTGGAATTCAGGCTACTAGGAACATCAAATAAGAGAAATGCTTTGGAAATGTTCTGCTTTTACGGTTGTTATGATGTGACTAGTAACTAAGTTGATAAAGAGATGTATGTAACTAATAAAAGCAAAAACTTCTAGGTTGCACATTAATAGCTGTGTAGCTTCACCCTAGGCTCTTTGCCATTTGAGGATATAGTCCTCTGTGCAGTTTCATGCTCATGGGAAGACCCTGGATGGTTCTGAAGGGTTGTGTGCACCCCATGCCTAAGTACAACACCCCCAGAGCAAAGAGGTAAAAAATGGTAGTGGCTAAGTATGTGGACTCCAATGCCAGTCAGTCTGAGTTCAAAACCCAACCATACCACGTACTCACTGTGTGACTTTAGGCCAAATTGTCAATCTCTTTAGCCTCAGTTTCCTTATTATGTAAATAAAGTTACATCATTGGATTGTGAAGACTATACTAGAGTGTCTAGCTGCATGCAGGCACATAGAAGGCACTCAATAAATGTGAAGATTTTTATTCCCAAATGATCCTTTTCCAATGGGTCTCAACCTTCAGTCTATATCTTGATTAGAGATGTGATAGAACCATATTCAGGAGAATTACCAGGGAAACACCTGTCACCTTTCTATTACCCCAGGTGTAGCTCCTAAAATTCCATCACTTGAACAAGTGTAAACAGAGAATATATTTGGACATTAAACATAGTGTTACTATTAGCAGAAACAACATCTGACACCTTTCTGCAAGTGTTCCATGTTCTGTCTCAGGAGCCAGTTGGGATATGGGATTCTGGCCCATCTAAAACCCAGAATCCCCAAACTCCTGTTCTGAATGTCTCCAACCACCAGGCTCACCAATCCACTTTGGCCCTCTACCAACTACAGATTTTCTCACTCCTCCTAATGATTGCATACTCTTGATTTAAGAGGAGCAGTTCTCCTTTAATCCAAGCCAAGTTAGAGAAAGCATGAAAGAAACATTCATTTCTCTTCCCAACTTGGCTGTCAGGTTTTGGGGAGTTGGCCAGGAGGAAAGATGGTCCCATGAGGAACTGCAAAACCAAGTGTCAACTGCCTGGATGCTGCAGGCCATACACACTTCTGGGGTAGTGCTTTTCTCTAACATTCAAGTGAAGTGGCAGGAACCCCCATCCCACATTTGGTGGAAGCCAGCATGTCTCTTCCTGCAAAGTTTGCTGGAACTCTTGAGGACATTCCCGTTCTCCTAGTCTCCTCTTGCTCAGATTTCTCCATTCCTCTGCACTCCTGAGTGAACCACGTGTCTTTCCTCCTAAGACTGCTGTGTTCCTCATATTGCTTTGTCCCATGTTGGACACTGCCCCAATTCCTTAGTTTTCTCCAAAGCACCATCCACACAAGCCTGGGCTGTGCAGCAGTGTTTGGGGCAAGCAAGGGGTTGTCTGCAGTACAGCTCAACATAGGGACAACAGATGCCATTGCTGAAAAAGCCCACCCATTATTCCTTCCCTGGGGACGGTCCTGCTGACTGTATTACCCCTTAGGCCCATCCTGATGCTGTTTTCTCAGGTCCCTTCTTTTCTCTCCAGGTCCTTCTCCCTTCTCTAAGAGCCAGGCTTCTCTCCCAAATCCTGATTTCTTTCTTGTGCATAGAATCTGGCTCTCCATAACCTTATGTCCCACTAAACTCAGGTCTACCTTTGCAGACCGACCAGCCCACCAAAGTGCTTTGCTGGGCAGAGGCTCCACAAATGCCTCTTCCCTTAAACTGCATAAAGATCTGACAGCAGCTTTGAAATTCATACATAGGACATTTGTTTTCCCCAGTCTCTGTAAGAGGGAGGAAGACTGTATATCTGCTAGAATAGAAGATAGGTGTGGCTCAGAGTCACACAGACCCAAATGACAGTGGCTTACATGAAGCAGAATTTTTATTTCTCTCACACATAGATGTCTGAGCTGGAATTAGGGCACAGCTTCATGAAAGCATCCTCAGGGACCCAGTTTCCTTTTATGTTATTGCTGTACCCTCCCTAAGGTGTTGTCTTCATGATTGCAGATGTTTCACAGCCACACCCTGGGCCAGCCAGCAGGAGGGAGTAAAAGGCAATGCGGAGGGCATGCCCTTCCCTCGAGGGCATAGCCTAGAAGTTGCCTATGTCACCCCCCTTGCATCTGCTGGTCAAAACTTAATCACATGACTGCAATACAGGCTGTGAATTAGAGGCTTCAATTCAGGGGACCATGGGTCTAGTTAAAAATCAGATCTACCATAGAACTGTACTGTCCAATAGAGTAGCCACTAGCACATGTGGCCATTTACATTTGAATGAATTAAATGAAATTTAAAATTCAGTTCTTCAGTCAGCCTAGCCCCATTTTAAGTGCTCTATAGCCACATGTGGCTCATGACGACCACACTGGACATTAGAGACATGGAACATTTTAATCTCAAAGTTTTACTGGGCAGTGCTGCTAAAGAAAAAGCATGAAATAGTAGGTGCAATTGGCAGTCATTGTCACAGGCACTATAAAGGTTTATTCTTCCTCTTTTAAGTCTCTTGGAGTTGAGAACTTTTCCAGCCCAACAGTGTGACCTTGTGCAGCAGTTGCTCCCTTGTTTGAGTGTACCCTGCAGCTGCTCACCAGGCAGTGATCATGATTGAAGGGTATAGCACACACCTGGCACATACTAGAGAGTCAATAAATGTTGGCTCCCTCTCCCCGTGCCACCATCCCCCCATACACACTCACAGCCTCCCTCCCCTTGATGGAACTTACAGAGTCCTGTGTCTCACCCTGAAGGTGAGACATTATTAATCCCTCCCCGACCCCGCAACATCGCATCGCAGCAGAGAAGCTGGGAGACTCAACCTTTCCAAGGTGAGGGAGTGAGGTGTATGCTGAGGTGGGATTTCAGCATAGTAAGTGTCTGCTTTGATACAGTGGGAAGCCTGACAGTGACAAATGACCACCTTTCATGCCTTTTTAAGAATCTGGGGAAAGAAAAGGATCACATGTGCTTGCTCAAGAAAGGGAGGCTTGTTCTCTCCAGCGAAGCCAGCTCTCAGCCTGGAGTCATGTTAGTCTGGGACAGCGTTTGCTTAGGATCTCATGGGCCACCAGAGAACCCATACCAAATATTTTTTTCTAAAGAACTGCTGGATCCTGGGAGCTGGATCACTTTGTCTCCTTGATTTTCAGGTGCTCTGTGGCTTTAGGTCTCCTCTCTGGTGACCAGAAACCTATATCTTGTAACATTCTCGAGCCCCTAGATGGTGGTAGGAGAAGGGAACAAAGTGAGGGAAGTGATCAGGAGGCTCAATATGAGTCCCTCTCACATCAAGGAGTCTGTATTTGGGCTCTTGAGCAAGAGGGGAAAAGCATGAAGTTGCTAATTCTTAAACTGTGTGAAGTCACACACCTGTTTGAGGATTTGAAAAAAGCTACAGACGGTCTCCCCCTTCTGAAAAAATGCAGATACATGCCAACATATAAAAACATCTTAAAAGGCTCAAGGACTCACTTAAATTATGTTACCTTGGCTTGGAATCCCAAATAATCGCTATGATTTTGTTAAGTTTTATAAGGTTTTATAAAGTTTATACATTATCAGGCTTAAAGAAATCCTCCAGGGCCCTAAGCCCATAAAGGGACAGCCGTGGGTAGAGCTCAGTCATAAAGAAATGTCACAGCATTTAGGTTCCATTTTGATTTTTTGGACTCTGGGGATGTAAGAAACACCTTCTGTAGGATAACTCCCCAGGGACGAAGGCAGCCACATTCATCTAATACCTGAAGGTTCAAAAATCACCCAGGAGCAAAAATTACTCAGATCTGAAGATAGGGAAATTAAAATGCATGAGAAATGAGACTACATGAAGCTCAACTTTCGAGTGAGAAAATAAAATTCCTAATCTGAAATCTCTTTGGGGAGGAGAGAAGTCTTTGCTACATTATGAGAGCAAAAGATCATTACATGGTTGATGAGGGGCATTCCGATGACCCTTGGCTCAAGTGCAGAGAGTGAAGTGTGAGTAAAGGGTGGAGTGAAGCATAGGGCAGGCCACAAATGCAGTGACTATAGTATTATGATGTGTGCTGTGTCACTTGATCTGTCATCAGTGACACTTTTAGCTCTTCCTGCTTTTCCAAATCTGTAGCTCCTGCGGCAGCTGGTGTTCAAAGCCTTATAGAAACTCTATTCCTCTAAATCAGTGGTTCTCACCCTTGTTTGCACATTAGAACCACCTGGAGACTTAAAATACTGCTGCCTGCACATCACCATTTGATTGGTCTGTAGTGGGACCCAGGAATCCCTTGCAACAAAAGCTTCCCAGGTGATTCTAATGCACAGCTATGGCTGAGAACCACTCCTTTAGTGTTGTTAGAAATTATTGCAGGTAATCCGAGGATCTGTAGAGAATTTAGATAGTTAATAATCAGAGAAAAGCTGAAAGGACTGTTTATTTAACAAACATGACAACCTTAGAGTTAGGAAAGCTGCATTGTCAAACAAGGTTGGCCAGGAAAATGGGTTTGTGGGTCTGGCATTTGTCCTCTTCTTATTCATCAAATAACAGAGCCTGATCAGCTTCAGTAATGAATGTGAACTTCTGTTAAATACTTAATAAGATGAGAGTTTCCAGAGAGAAGTAATCAAGAATGAGTTTAATACTATTCCAATTAGGTGCAGATTAAACAATGTGCCGCATAAAAATTCAAAGCCAACGGAGCTAAAGAAGAACTTGGAAGTTGCTTGTGGTTAGGATGGGAGTTGCTGATGGCAGGAGGGTCAACACTGTCAGCCACCACATTGCTCAGCAGTAAGACCTGGTGATTATGTGCTTTGATAGGGTTAGGTACTAATCCAATGACATGTGAGTTAGCTGTCACCCTTCTTCCAACTATATTATTCTTGTTTTTAGGAAGCAGAGGTAAGGGTGACATTGGGGACTTTTCAGTCACATGCACAGAGCAGTCCGTGAGATGGAAGTCTTAGTCTAGGTTCCCCAGAAGCATACTCCACAACAAGGATTTGAGTACAAGAGTTCATTTGGAAGGTGACCCCAGGAAACATTAAGGGGGAAATGGGAAAGGAGACAGGGAAGGAAAGAAAGGCAATAAAGAGTGTGTTATCGGCCAGGCACGGTGGCTCATGCCTGTAATCCCAGCTTTTTGGGAGGCTGAGGCAAGTGGGTCACTTGCGATTAAGAGTTTGAGACCAGCCTGGCCAACATAGTGAAACCCTGCCTCTACTAAAATACAAAAAAAAAAAAAATGTTAGCTGGGTGTGGTGGTGTGCACCTGTAATCCCAGCTACCTGGGAGGCTGAGGCAGGAGAATCGCTTGAACCCTGGAGGTGGAGGTTGAAGTGAGCCAAGATTGCACCACTGCACTCCAGCCTGGTCGACAGAGTAAGATTCCATCTCAAAAAAAAAAAAAAAAAAAAAAAAAGAGTGTGGTATCAGTTATCACTGAGGGCAACTGGGGGTTAGTCTTGCTGTGTAGACATGTCTCAGAGTCACCCAACTGAGACTGGGTCTTTATCCACCACGTCCCCATCAATCATGAAGTCTGCTTCCAGGGCAGTAACTCTCCTTTTCTGGCTCATAGGCCTCTGATGTACTTTCCCAGCCAGATAAAGGCTTGAAGAGACAGAGTGGCAGGTGTGGGAAATAAGCAGGCTTTGGAGTGTAGAAATGAAAACAGAGAGAATATGGGCAGGGCACTGACAGCGTCTGCCACAGTGGATAAATCCATTCATCCACCCATCCATCTGCCCATCCATCAGAATAATTATCAAGTGGCAGACACATTTTGGAATTATGGCTGGTCACATGTTCACAAAAACTCTTACAGGTTTCTATACAGTGGACCAGCCCGCTATATTTCTTTAAATCTGTCTGCCAATCTCCCAGCCCATCCAATCTTTCTTTGAATCTAGGAGGTAACATTTTATTCAACTCTCAAAATTTATTATGCTAAAATGACCTCCTTTCATCCCCCAACAGCACTGCAATTCTAAAATCTCAATTATATGTTAGCAGGTAGGCTCCCATTGGGTCTAGCCTACCAGGGGTAAAGAGAGAAAAATTGCTTGAATGTGGTAAGATTCATGATAAAGGGAATGAAGTCACCTGACCCAGTCAGGGTTGGGTCTCCTGACACTTTTGCCATTAACTACTCTGCTTCTGTCAGCAAAGCCCTTGGCTGTGTTCTCCAGACCCAGCCCAAAGCATGCATTCTTTAACAGCTATTTGATCCTTATTTCTAATAATCAAAGAGATTCTCACCAGTGAAGAGCCAGAGTTGGGCCAGAATCTAGGTTGCTATGGTTTGAATGTGTGTTCCCTCCCAAACTCAGGTTGAAATTTAATTGCCATTGTGACAGTATTAAGAAGTGATGAGGCTATGAGGGCTATGCCCTCATGCATGGATTAATGCCATTATCATGGGAGTGGATTCATTATTGTGGGAATGGGTTCCTTATAAAAGGACAAGTTTAGCCCCTTTTGTCTCTCTCTTGCCATCTCTTTGCCCTTCTGCCATGGGGTGACTTAGCAAGTAAGCCCCCACCAGATGTGATCCCCCTGATCTTGTACTTCCCAGCCTCTAGAGCTGGAGAAAGTTCCCTTCATTATAAGTTACCCAGTCTGTGGAATTCTGTTATAGCGGCACAAAGCAAACTAAGACATAGGCTCACAGCAGGGAGAGGTGAGGAATTGTCTCAGATAGGTAATTGAAATTCAAATGCAATCACTTTATGTGGGAATTGTTTGACACAGCGCAAAACAAACCACCAACCTACTAAACCTTAGGGTTTTAAAAAGTAATACTGTGTAAAACCAAATAATCTCACCCCATCCCTGGCCTTTATGCAGAGTGAAGTTTGGGGTGAAGCAGGTGTCAGGAGGGCTGCCACCTAGAACCAGGGCTCCTGGATTTGCCCTCCTTGTTTATCTCAGGGAGGGCTGTCAAGCAGCCCAGCAAGGCATTTGCCTCTTTTCTGAGAATTCACTCTGCCTCTCACATTCTTCACTAGATCCCTTAAAGTTAACAACACATTGCAGTGTCCGGGTGCAGAAAGGATATTTGAACCATGACATTATCTCTTTTTCTCAACTTCAGAATGCCAAGAGAAACTTCAAATAAATTTCCAGTGCTTCTGGAAATACTTTCAATAGACATACATTAAACACTTTCTACTTCCTTCCAAATTATGATTTTTAGAGCCAGAGCTAATGTTACCTTAGAGTCTTGCCCAGTTCTGACAGACTAAAAATTATATGGCCTTTTCTGACTACAAAAATAATTCCACCTCATAAAAATTCAAACCCAACAGAGATAAAGGAGACTGTGGTATAGGAGTCTCTCATGGCCAGGGTAGGGGATGCGGACAGCACAAAGTTGGGAACGTCAGCCGTGCACGTTACGTGGTAATAAAACCTAGCAACGTTGCACTTTGACGGGGGCACAGATGTCAAAATGGCTTCATCACCCTGGCCTCCTCCAAACGTCCTGCCTCCTGGGAACTGGGAGGTGGAGGCAGTTGGGCTCCTGCTTTGTCCCATTACAAATAATATGCAATATCATTCAACAAATGCTCACTGAGTGCCAAGCAGTGAGAAGACACGATGAGCAGGGCAGACCCCATGATGCCTGCTCTCCAGAAACTCTCTTCTGTGTTAAGAGGAGATGGAACTAAATTTTTAAAAACTCACTCCTCCATGTACAGCTGTAATCAGAGACGAGATCCCCCAAATAAGGGATCCCAGCTGTAAGAGAGCACGTAGCAAAGGACTCTGCCCCAAACTGGGGGCTGACAAGACTTCCCTGTGCCCTCAGAAGGAGGAGGCATTAACTAGAAGGGGAGGGCAGTGGAGTTCGAGGCTGTGGGCATTCCAGAAGGCAGGAGGCACAAGTGCAAGGGCTTGTGGTACAAGGGGATCTCTGCAGATCTGGAGACTGAAGGAAGACTTGGGGGCTAGGGAGCAGAGAGTGGTGGATAATGCGGTCAGATCAGGCAGGGCTTATCAGCCAGGCTAAGGGGCTTGCTAACTGAGCAGAATGCTAAGCAGGGGTTTGCATGTGGGTGAGGGAGGGGGTGGTTGTGGTGGAGGGTGGATTGGGTAGGGGATTGTTGATGGGCATAACCCCAGTCAGTGGGCCATTGCAGTTATCTTAGCAAGAGCAGGCAGAGGATGCTGGGGGCTGGCAGGCAACCAGGGTGTTTGCTCCAAACCCTCTTACAGCTACAAACGGAGCATTACTGTTGTGGCTACTGGCTTCCAGGACGCCAGTCCACTGTGCCAGCACAACAGTATCCACTTCCCTGAGGGAGCTTCCTGGGAACATGCACGTCCTTATTTAGTAGGTCTCAGGAGGGCTCAGGAATAGGAAGTTTGAAAGCTTCTCCAGGCAGGCATGTGCATTTTTTCCCATTTTCTCTACACAGGTTTGCTCTGAAAGAGGGTGTTAAACCCTGGACCAAGCACTAGGTGTTAATTCGGTTCTATCACCTTCATCAAATGGTGTCAGCTCAGAAGTCTCAGTCCCACCAGCTGCAAAATGGGGGTGATCATTTCTTTCTGTGCCTCATGGGGTTGTTCTGAGAATCTAATGAATTTGAAAGCATAACACAAATACCTGATGTTCTTGCTCTGCAAACAATAGTTTTTAATGCAGAAAGACATTCTGATTTTATTACTTAGTATTTTGGCCCTCTTTTCTCTAGGCTACGCAGAACAAGTGAGGGCTGTTTAAACAACAGTGGTGCTTGCTCCAGAGTCCTCCTGCTTCACTGAGGGAGGGGTGCTACTCCTTCCCCTGGGTCCTGAGTGGCTTCCCCTCGTTCCCAGCCACAGCTGCCGCTTCCCTCCCACTGACTCGTGAGGTTGTTGCTGCTGCTGCCTGTGCTACCGTTTCCCCTGCCTTTGGCCACACATCACCTAACGTTTGCTCTGCTCCAGACACTGACCAAAACTCTTTACACATGTTATTAACATTATCACCTCCCCTTAAGAGACGAGGAAACTGAGCCTTAAAGCAGTGCTCACATGGCCAGGAAAGCGGGGAGCTGCTACCTGAACCCATTAACCACTCTATAATACCATTGTTTGCAGGAAGGAGGGTTTCCTTCCTCGCTGGAGCCACAGCTAAGGGGTGGCCTTTATTCCCACTTATCTACCCTCTTATTCTTTGTGTCCTAGAGGTCCAACCATTAGGCTCAAACTTCTCTTTTACTCTTTCTTCCAGAGAAATGAGGAACCATCAAGCAAAGGGGACATCTGGGGTGGCAGAGAAACAAGGAACCATCAAGCAAAGGGGGCGTCTGGGGTGAGTCTATAGATCCAGCCCTGACCCTCATTAACTAGTGGAGATGCTCATAAGATTGTGGGCTTCTTGAGGGCAAGGGCGCCCTCTTATTTGTCTTTGTGTGAATGGCGCAAAGTCAGTGTTGGGTAATGTCTGTTGATTACTGAAGCGCTGGCAAGATGCCTAAGGGAAGAAAAGCATTGATTAATCTAGTGGTGGCTTCTCACACCCTGCTTTGATTGGGGGCAATGGTAATGTTAACCTCAAAAGGTGTGTAGTGCTTTACAGTGTACACAATGTATCAGTCTACAATTGCGAGATGATTTTTATCCCCATTAGAAGGAAAATAAAGCAGAGGTGCAGGGAAGTTAAGTGACTTGCAATGCTATGGATTGATTTGAAAGCACTGGCACTGGAGTCAGTCAGATGAGTTTGAGTCCTAACTCTGCCTTGAACTAAGTAGTTACCATGTGGCTATGTGGCACTGAGCTAGGTCCTTATACCCTAGAAACTCTACTTTCCTCATGGGTAAAATCAAGATGATGATGGCACCATTTACATAGGATTATCTTGAGGATTAAATGAGATTATGCATTTAAAGTGTCAGGCACATAGTAAGTGCTCAGTAAATATTGGCATTTGCTAGTGGTCATAGAGCTGGAGCTCTGGTTGTCTGACTTCAGTCAAATATTCTTTGCCCCAGATTTGAAGCCTGTGATCAGCACATTTATATAGAACAAATGCATGGCAGAATATTGAGAAGGAATTTATGACAATATTTACATAAAGAGTTGGCATTTGCATTGATGAAACCAAAAACAGAGACCTAAGAACTGACCAGGGAGAAGAACCACGGATGTCTCTGAGGAACTTGGGTCATTCTTTCAGACCTGGGAAAGGATGGTCCCTGCTGCCTATAACTATAATGTTCAGCACAGTGACCTTGGCTTAGAGTCACCAACTGATTTCAATCGTTATTTGAGGCATCACTGGAGAATGGAATATCACTCATTTGTTTAACAAACACTTCTTGGGCACCCGCTGTGTGCCAGCCACCGTGCTGTGAGTCAGGATGTAATGGAGTGCAGAAGAGGCAGACCCTGTGGCTGCACGAAGTCCCCAGTCAGGTAGGAACAGTGGAGGGGCTGCTCTCAGCCTTGAGAATCTCAGCAGCAAGGAGCCACAGCCCTGGTGGGTCAGGGGACCACTCAGACAGGTGGTGACCAGGCTCTGTTATGATTTATTTTCTCTTAATGGTAAAGTTGTGAGCAAGTCTCAACTCTCATTTCTTCTTAGAGAAAATATAGGCAAGAAGTGGTCACAGAAATAAAGCTGGAGAGGAGGAGTCCTTTTTTTGGGTAGGGTCCTAGGATCCATGAAAACATCTCCAGATGGCAGATGGTCTGGAGGGAGAATCCCATGCCTTATCCTCATCTAATCGGATCATCTATCTTTTTAAATGCTATCCCAAAGGACATGTATCTTGGCTGGATGACACAGTGGAGGAAACCCCTTTGATTTTCTTGATGAGACTTCTCTTCCTTCAATGTAGATTCACAGAGAAATGATGGTTTAATAGAGAGATCTAAATTATCCAAAATAAACAACTTGACATTGATGGTGTGAGCCTCATAACTACTGATACAGATACAACCAGAGCTAAAGCATTGGCTTTTAGGCCCTCTTTCTAGGACAATATGCTTATTTCCAAAGGAAATGCATTCTCCCATCCAGGTCACATCTTCTGGCTGTCCCAAAGCCAGCACTGGAGCTGGCAGAAGGGACTGAGGTACGATTTGTGTCATGCCTTTTTATTTGTCAGACCGGCAAATGCCGTACGTGACTCATAGAGTCAGCTTGGGGATCAAATGAGATCATATATGTAAAACAGCAGAGTGCCTGACTTGTGACAAAGACTTAACATTTGCTAACCATTTGGAATGGATGTCTGGTTTGGGTCTGTCTAGCACTCCTATCTCCTTTGGAGAACAGTCCCCCTTCCATTCCACACTGCCTCGATGGACATGGTACTCTTTCTCCTGAATGCAGCAAGAGAGAGTTAGACCCACATACAAGGACATGCAGAGATGAGAACGGGATGGACAGAGAGAGAGTCCTGGCATGTGTGAGACCAGACGTGGTTCCTAAATCCCAGATTCCTATAGCTTCTTTTTCAATTCTGAGTCACCTTGGGCCAAGCCACAAAGGTGAGCAAAGAGTTCCCATTTTACTTAAGCAGCCTGAGTTGAGGTTCCGTAATTTGCCATTGGTCCCATGAGGATGTGAGGCCATGATGCCATAAGTCCACGTGGCAGGAGAACTGGGTGGACAGTAACCTTTTAGGTGCTCACAACTGAGAAGTGAGAATGCTCTCAGAGCACCCCTGGGTCTTAGTCACTGACATTTAAACAGGCTGCAAAACATCTTTCACCTGCCTCTTACATGCCCTCTGTGAGTTACATATTGTGGCTTACCACCGAAAGTAACACCTCCCTTCTGAGTCTCAAAGACAGCAAGGCAAGCCGAGAACTTGGAGCTGTGTATTAATGAGAGGAACCTCCCACTTATTTAGATCAGGGAGGACATCCCGTGGTCTGCTCAGGTCAGTCATGCCCCAGGCTAGCAGCTGGAAGGACAGCAGAGTAGGCTCAGTGAGCAGTGAATATAACCCGGAAAATAGATGTTCATCTCAAGGGCAGTCTCTGGGCGTCATGCATCTTTGGACCCCGAGGGCTGAGTGCTGCATCAAGGAGTCTGAAGTTCTTTAAGGTCCCAGTGAATGGAAAGGAATCTGCCCCAGCTGGCAGCGTGTCCCTGGCTGCACTAAATGAGATTCTGTGAGGTATGGGGAAAGGCACGAGAACTTTAGGCCCCTGAGGTCAGGGAGACACAGCCAAATAGCTCAGATACAAAGTGTCTTGGCAGGCACAGAGGGGTGTAGCAGTGAGGTGAGTGGGGGGTGGGAGTGCATTTTTTGCTAGTGTGCCCAGTTTTGTTGACAAAAAAGGTAGCATCTGAGCAGGACCTTGACCAGCTGGTGGGATACAGGGTGAGGGGATGAGTGATATGGGCAAGATGTGGTCCTGGGCCAGCATCATCAGCATCATCTGGGAACTTGTTACAAAGGCAGAGTCTCGGCCAGGCATGGTGGCTCACGCCTGTAATCCCAGCTCTTTGGGAAGCCAAGGTGGGCAGATCACAAGGTCAGGAGATCAAGACCATCCTGGCTAACATGGTGAAACCCCGTCTCTACTAAAATACAAAAAATTAGCCAAGTGTGGTGGCATGTGCCTGTAGTCCCAGCTACTCAGGAGGCCGAGGCAGGGGAATTGCTTGAACCCAGGAGGCAGAGGTTGCAGTGAGCCAAGATTGGGCCACTGCACTCCAGCCTGGCAACATGGGACCAGGCAGGCAACGCAGGCAGGCATCTGATTGCAGGATCCCCAATACCAGATTTTAGAATCATGTCATTTTTCCATACCATTGAGAAGCTCCTGAAAGTTTTTGAAGAAGAGTGAGTCATTCATTTATTCACTCAGCTAATATTTACCAAGCACCTACCATGTGCCAGGCCCCACACTGGGCACCAAGATCCAACAGTCAACATGCCCACATTAGCTCAGGGCAACTTTTAAGCAAGGGCTTATCTAGAGACAAGATTGCTATCGTCTGTCTTTTCCATCTGATTTGCGAATGGAACATACACCTGCTGTGCTCCCCAGAAACAACTCTGCTGCTTGTCTCTGACAGAAGCGCTTCAGTTGAGCATTTATGGAAGTTTCTAACAGTGGTGATGTGAATGGATGACAGAAAGCAGGCGCGTGCGCACACACAGTTTTGAAGGGCCGGGGGCCAGTGGGAGAACGCATTTTCTTTCAGGTCTGTGCTGCCTGCCAGGGAGCTGCTGTTCTCATGTGGCATCTTAAGAAGGCCCTGGCAGCCTTTGGGTTTTGCCTTGTGAGGGTCAATGGGCTTCAGGTGTTTCTGTGTTGATCTAACAGTTTCAGGAAGCTGTGGGCCGGGAGGGTGGGGGTGAGCGAGGGGAGGAGTGGGGAAGGGAAGGAGGAAGGCTGTGGGTAGCTTCTTTTCTGTTCTCACATGACAGCTCTGACGAAATTAGAGTGTGATCTCAAAGACAAGCTGGTCTTTTCATCTGAACTAAATGAAATAGGCCAATATGCTGTTCTAGAAGATCAAACATACCCAGGACAATGTTCAATCCTCTTTCTTTGTCCCACTTTGGGACAAAAACCAAACTGGGGAAAAGAACGGGGAGGCTGGAGCGCCTGCTGGGGCCCCTTCTCTGGCCATACGGCTCCTCTCGGGCTCTGGGCAGGCTGAGCTTAGCGGGCATTGCCCTCTGCTGGGGCAGATCAGGAGAAATGAGCTAAGGCCAGGGATGGTCCTATCAGGTGGCAGAGGACAGGATTTGGAGGAGTCTCAGGGCTATTACTGATGGAGATTTAGCACTCTGGCCTCTGAGAAAACTGCCAGATTTCTGATCTGCCCAAGCCCTCTGTCTCTCCTGTCAGGGGCCTTCTCAGCGCCCCCTAAACATTCCAATTCCTCTCCTACTCCAGTCTATTCTCTTCTTTCTCTGAATGGTCCATAGCTTATCCCAGGTCTGTGGACAGAGGGGAAAGAAACAGAAGGGAGAACTGAGAAATCTCTCCCGCCCAGCACAGTCGGTATCACAAGCTCTGTGTCCAGTTTCCTTGTCCTATATTTGGCAACACGACAGTGGCCTTTCTGACTGATGCGAACCCCTGTTCTCTTCACTCCCTGGGGATTGCTGATAGGAGGCCAGCATTTCAGTAGGCAGCGCATCACCAGCCCTACCACGGATCTTATTTTAAACTAATTACATTACTGAAGGGTGGGTGGGAGGGAGGAGAGGGGGTAATTATAATCGGGGAATTTTTTTTTAAAGGCCTAGTTTCAAAAATCTCAGACTTAATTTAGTAAATTTCAATTACAGAGAGTTACTAAGCTGAAGATCATTTGCATTACATCCTTAACTACTACTTCATTTGTATCTGAGATCATCAATGGAGATTCTCGGGAATGTGTACTTGGAATAAGTGACTGATCCTAATGAGGCCTTTGTTCCTCCCAAGCCTCACTTAGGAAGCTATTTCTTCCCTCTTGGAGAGGCACAGAGTTTGCCAAGCCAGGTGGAGACACCCTAAACTAGAAATGGAGCCTGAGGTTTTCAAACTGGTTTTGCCAGAGGCTGCCAGACTCAAGCTCCGTCCTCCTGATGTTCCCCATCAGGCACTAATTGCTCTCCCCTGAATGCATTAGCACTGCCAGACTATTACAGATGATTAGCCTCCATGCCCAGCTACAAACGTCCATCTTTCTTAGTTGGTAGCAGAGGAAATAGCCTTTTAGGACCTTCCCCTTGCACAGGATGGATGCCGTCCTGGACCTTCCTGCTTCTGCGTTTCCCACTACCTTTAAAGAAAGTGCATCCAGCAGTCCTGGCCACTGGGTCTTTACTGGAAAAGCTGTTTTCCAAGATGATTTAACTCTGGAAAAAAAAATGAAAAGCCCACAAGAACTGAAGACTCTGTGTGCGTGTGTGTGAGTCTGTATTAAGACCCCTTTTATAGAAGGAGACAGACTCCTTTTGGGGAAGAGGGAGAGGTAGGGAAAGGACGAAGTGAGTAAAGGTGCTCTCAGCTAAATCCTGCATGCCCATAGTTCCTTCATTGTATGGTACCTCACACCCTTACAGGGCTTTACCGAGCGCTTGTTCGTCTGCTAGCTTACAGGAAAGAGAATCATTCTCCTCATTCTCTGAGTGAAGAAACTGATGCTCACAGTGGTTAAGTGACTTTGCCCAAAATTACTGAGCTGAGGAGTGACAGAGTGGGGACTTAAGTCCCAGTCTCTTAATTCTGTGCTTCTCGGATACCCCCAAACCACCTCCATGGTCTTCCGGCAGCCTGAACATTAATCCATTTATGGAGGTCAAGGTGTGGGTCCCACTGCAGCCTGCTGCCCCATTTAAACTTTATTTCTGAATCTGTACATTTAAGCAAACCATTTTGTTTCAGAGGCATCCAGAGAGTGGCCTTACTTAACCTTCTTCTGGAGGCGTGTCTATTTGGTGGAGAATGGTGGAGGGGCCTGGAGGGAAGGGAGGAGCCAGTAGGGAATTTTCACAGTTTTCCACCAGATGAGGCCAAAGCCCAGGAGTCAGACAAATCCACGATTCTCCTGGCATTCTGCACAGTTGCCAACTCCCTGCTCTTTGCTTTCATTATTCCTCTGGGGTGGTTTCCAAGGGTGGAGAAGTGTAGGCTGAGGAAGTGTCTGTGTTGAGGGAGGGCAGATGCTGTGAGGAGGGAGGTGTTTACACCAAGCATCCAGCCAGGCCTTGGAGTCACAGGGACTGGCCCAGAGCAGGAAGTGTCCTCCAAGCTAGAAGTCCTCTAGTTAAGAGATTCTTTCTCTCCTCAAGAACCTCCTGGACATTGTAGCATCCTCTGCAATAGCCACTACCCTTAGCAGTGCAGATGGAGTACTGTAGTGAAATGAACAAATTTTTTGGAGCTCAATAACTCTGGGTTCAAATCCCACTTCTGCTTATGAGTTGAAAGATCTTGAGTAAGTCCTGTAACCTCCCTAAAGATCAGCTGAGATGACCAATATCCACTGCCTTGGCTGTTCTGAGGTTTAAATGAATCACGTTAAACAAATAGCAAATGGTGGCTTTAATTAGTAGAGGGTTAGGGGGCAGCCAGACAGTGGCAGGACAAAAAAGGAGGGCTTCTTGTCCTGTAGACAGTAGCAAGGAGCAGGAGTGGATTCCACAATGAAGCGACTTCCAAGGACTTTTTGTAAGCAGCCCCTATGCTGGCTCTGGGAGAGCTCTGAGAAACTAGTTTGAAAAGCATAGAAGTCATAAAATAGCACCAGTATTTTTTTTCTAGTGTGAGCAAAAATATTCATGCAGACAAATCCAAGCCAATCTTCTGGGACTAAGACTCTAAATATTACTTGTGAGTCACCCCAGCTTCCTTCCAAGAGAAAGACTCCCCCATCCCCTCACCCAACACCCCCGTCCGTGAAACATTAAGATTGTAGCTTTTCACCTTTTCCCACCAAACTCTCAGTCCCTCATCGTGGGCATGAGGACAGCTCTGTGTGCAGAAAATGTGTTTCTCCATTTCAGTCTCTCTCTTGGTTAAAGCCAATTTCCAAAAAAACAAAACCACCTCATCAGAGCAAGACCCATGTCAAGCTCCGCAGCAGGCACTAGGTGGCGCTAGATCCCATGTTATTAAGGCAACTCCAAAGCTGCACCCTTTTCTGGAAAAATGTTCCTGTTGGGAGATCCTCTCTTTCCCAGAGACCTGAGACCACCTCCATTTATACCACAAGCTTAACGCGCCACCAGAAGATCGCATACTATCTCAGGAGCCACAGCTTTGCTGCTAACCTAGTCCTTTTCAGGGTGTGGCTGTAGAAGGAGTTTCTAGACCTGAGGCTGGAGACCCCAAGTCCTTTGCTGAACTGTAAATAATATTAGGAACAAGCAGTCCATTTCAACTTCTGCTCTGCCCTGAGGCGCAGGAAGGAAAACAACTTTTTCCCTTAGGAGGAGGTGAGGAAAAAAAAGAGGCAGATCCTAGAAGCTCCTTTGTGAGAGCAGCCAAGCATCTTCCCTGCCCTCCCGGGCAGAATGGAGGCCCACCCGACCTCAGGTCATTTCCTTCCAGGGCCAGCCCCCTCTCAGGGTGAAACATGATCCTCAGTGCCCCTCTGGAGGTAAGCTGTAGGTTCTTTTTTCCTCCAGGGATCTGAGCTGAGGTTGCCCTGAAATGCCTGTTTAATTTCATTGCCGAGAGTGCACCTTCACATTATTTCGAGAGCTCCCTATTGCTGTGACCCCAAAGCACTTATGAACAATAGCAGCAACTGGCAGTTATAAGCTATTTACAGTTTTCTAAGCGTTATGAGCACTCTTTATGCCTGGAGAGGCAGGTGAGTTGCATTTTCTGTTTGCAGATACAGTGACTGACACCCCAGGGTCTCATTGGAACCGCTGGCACTGATGTTGTCTCTTGGAAATGATGATGATCACTGTTGCTTATTATAATTTTCACTGTTATGTTCCCTTTGATGTGTAAGAGGCCAAACAGAACACATGCTTAAAGACACAGCTTTTGGTTAATGGGTTTCCTGTTGGCTGAGTCTATCTGGGCTAAATGTAGAGAACCACTGAAAGGAGGTGAATGCCCTGAGCAGACCTTTGCCTTCCTGGCCACATGAGAGTTTACTGCAGTAGGAAACTGGGCTCCACAGAGTGAAGGGCAGGTGTGTGGGGAAGGCTTCCTCACCCCTTCCACCGTGTGAAGACATAGGGAGACGATGGCCATCTATGAACCAGGAGGCAAGCCCTCCAAAGGCCTGATGCTGGCACTTTGATCTTGGACTTCCAGCCTCCAGAACTGTGAGAAAGGAGTGCCTGCTGTTTAGGCCACCCAGTCTGTGCTATTTTTGTTAGAGCAGTCCAAATGTACTAAGACAGAAATTGGCATGCCTCTGTGACGTCGCAAAGACATTTAAGCCCTCAAAGAGGCCACCCCCCTCTCAGGGTTTTTCTGGAAAAATGTTTCTGTTGTGAGATCCTCTCTTTCCCAGAGACCTGAGACTGTATGGTGCAATATAGTTGAGGCAAGCACAGTATATATAAGTAAAAAGAAATGGATGACTCAAAGAAGTCCTAGCAAGAGTCCAGAAACCCTATATCCTAGCTTGGCTGTGCAGAGGTTCCCTGTAGGGCAAAGAGAAGGGAAGGAGTTGGCGGGGCTGCGAAGAGGGGGAGGAAAGGCCCTGTTAGGTGTATTCCTGTTAGGTGTATTCCTGTTAGGAATACCTGGTGGCCTTTGCTGGGCTTTACTTTCTGCATAAGAAGTGGTTTTCCCCAAGCTGACGTCCAGGCTCTAGATGTCCAGCTGGGGTGTAACCAAAGCCTTTGGGCACCAAGTGCCTGGCTGATGTTTTGCACCTACCGGATACTCTTCAGTCCAAAGTTGCCAGGCACTGACTGCCTTGAGCATTGTTGAGATTACCACAGAGACAGCCTGTTCCATGGCCCATGAAGTCAGAGAGAGGTCACCTAGGAATCGGTGGTCTTCACCTTCTAGCTCATCCCCACAAGGTTCTGCTCCTTGGGTCCTCAGAGGCTTGGATGAAGTTCAGGCCCATCACCCCCACCCCATCACAAACTCTCCCCCTTCCCTTCCACCACACTTTGGGAAAGTACTTCTCTTCCCTCATATCTGCTTGAAGAGCTTTTCTTTTAAAAATAAACACAATTATTTTTTATAGGAAATGAACGTACATGTAGAAATCCAACAGAAGGATTTATAGTAAAAAATAGGTCTCCTTCCCACTCCTGTTCCCCAGCACCCAGGTTCTCTTCCAAGAGGTACCCTCTGATACTCATTGTTGACAAAAAGAGCCAAACTCTGTAAAATATTTGCAAAGATTTATTCTGAGCCAAATATGAGTGACCATGGCCTGTGACACAGCCCTCAGGAGGGCCTGAGAACATGTGCCCAAGGTGGTCAGGGCACAGCTTGGTTTTATATATTTTAGGGAGACATGAGACTTCAATCAAATACAGTTAAGAAATATGTTGGTTTGCTCCAGAAAGGCAGGACAACTTGAAGTTTGGGGAGAGGTGGGGGCTTCCAGCTTATAGGTAGATTTTAAAGTTTTCTGGTTGACAAATGGTTGAATTTATCTAAAGACCTGGGACCAATAGAAAGGAAATGTTTAGGTTAAGATAAAAGATTGTGGTGACCAAGTTTTATTGTTCAGAAGAAGCTCTCAGCAGACTTCAGAGACAGCAGGTTGTAAAATGTTTCTTATCCCACTTAAAAGGGTACCTGGCTCTTAGTTGAGTATCTCCTGGGTTTGGAAAGAAAGACGAAAAAGCGGGGGAGGGGAAGGGGATTCTCCATAGAATCTCTATAGATTCTCCATAGATTTTTCCCACAAGAGACAACTTTGCCAGGCAATTTCAAGATATGGCAAGAAAATATATTTGGGGTTTAAATATTTATATTTCCTTCCTTATTTGTTATGTGATGTTATGCCAGAGCCAGGTTGGAAAGCAGACCACCTTATATAGGGGGGGTTAAATAAAAACCCAGTGCATGGTGGCTCACGCTTGTAATCTCAGCACTTTGGGAGGCTGAGGCGGGTGGATCACTTGAGGTCAGGGGTTCCAGACCAGCCTGGCCAACATGGTGAAACCCTGTCTCTACTAAAAATACAAAAATTAGCCAGGTGCGGTGGCACACACCTGTAATCCCAGTTACTTGGGAGGCTGAGGGACAGAATCGCTGGAACCTGGGAGGTGGAGGTTGCGGTAAGCCGAGATTACAGCACTGCACTCCAGCCTGGGCAACAGAGTGAGACTCTGTCTCAAAAAAACAAAAACAAAAACAAACAAACAAAAAACCCTCTGATGAGACTTTATGGTTTGTAGGGCGTGACTCTCCAGGCCGCTTAGGTAGGAATTTGGGGAAGATAAAAAAAGTCAGAGTTTAGATCTCCCTCTTCTTTCCCTACCAACCCAAGTGTCTTCTGTCCATTCTTTTCTTGTTTCCAGAATTTTGTTTTTTAACAAAATAGATCCTGTTGCTCCTTATTGTCTTTAGGACATGCAAAATGCAAACTCCTTAGGCCAGAATACAGGTGCTTTCTGATCAAGCCATGCAGACACCTCCAGCCTCATCACCCCCAAAGCCAGGCCCAACAACTTTTTAGCAACATGAATCTGTGCTCTTGTTTACGACTGTGTATTTTTATTTTTTTCCTGGTCTAGATATTTTTAATATTGTGATAAAATATAAATAACATAAAATTGGCCATTTCAACCATTTTTAAGTATACAGTTCTGTGGCATTAAGTACATTCACATTGTTGTACAACTATCACTACCATCCATCTCCAGAACTTTTTCCCTGACTGAAGCTCTGTACCGGCTAACTTTCCTTTCCTTTTTCTCCCCAACCCCTGACAACTACCATTCTACTTTCTATCTTTATTATTTCACTACTCTAGGTGCCTCATGTAAGTGGAATCATAAAATATTTGTCCTTTTGTGATTGACATTGCTAAGCATGATATCCTCAAGATTCACTCATGTCAGAATTTCCTTCTCTTTTAAGGCTAAATAATATTTCATTGTATGTAAATCCTACCCACTGTATAGTTTTAAAAATAATTATTAATATACTTCATACACACACATTTTTGTTCTTCCTCTGTTTCATGTTCACCAATCTCATTCCCCTAGAGATAGTCACTGTTTACTAATTTCTTGTATTTCCTTCCAGATAAGTTTTATGCATATTATAATAAAATACAAATGTATCCCACATTTTAATCCAAATGATAACATGCAATTTACACTTTTCTTGTCTGCTTGTTTAAAATTTAGTAATATAGCCTGGAAACCTTTCGGTAGCAATACATACAGAGTTTTTTAAATTGTTTTTTGTAGCTGTGTATTCAACTGCACAGATATACTCCAATCCAGCAAAATTTTCTATAAAGGGCCAAACAGTAAATATTTTAGGATTTGTGGGACAGCAAGTCTCTTGGGAAACTGGTCAGTTCTCTGTTAAGGTGCAAAAGAAGTCGGAGACCATGTGTAAACAAAGGAGCATGGCTGTGTTCCGATAAAACTTTATTTATGGACTCTGATTTTAGAATTTAATGTTCATGTGTCACAAAATATAATTCTCTTTTGATTTTTTTCAACCATTTAAACATGTTAAAACTATTTTTCCCTTGAAAGTCCTACAGTAACAGGAAGAAGGCCAGATTTGGGCCCTGATGGTAGTTTGCCAACCTCTAATTTATTTAACCAGTTCCTTATTAATGAGCATTTGAATTGTTTCTAATCATTTGCTGCAATTTATAATCTTGTATATATGGCACTTCATATGCATGCAAATATATGTATCTGTGGAGTAAGCTCTAAGAAGTGAGATTGCTGGGTTAGATGATATATGCATTTGCTATTTTGGTAAATATTGCTAAATCGCCCTCCTAGGGGCTGTACTAGTTAACATACCCACCAACAATATATGGAAATGTCTGCGCGTTTTCAAATTTGGGTTTTTGCAAATGTGAGAGATGAAAAAAGAAAAACAAGGCATGTCAGTACTTTTAATTTGCATTTTTCTTATCATGCAGAGGTTGAACATCTTTTCATATGTTTAACAGCGATTTGTATTTATTTTCATTGTTGTTCTATAAGCCACTTTTTCACATGCTTTGCTCATATTTTTATTGGTCTTTTCTTTAGAGGTTTATGCATCTTTATAATTTAAAGAAATTAGCCCTTTGTCTGCTGAGTTGTGTGTATCCTTTACAGATTTGCATTTGTTTTTGACTTTGCTTATATACAGGTTTGATTTTTGTTTGTTTCACACGCAAGAGCTTAAAAAGTTTTTTTCAACTTTTATTAGTGGACTTAACCAATTTCCTATTTTATAGTTCCTGGTTTGTGAGTCAGGATTAGGAAAGACTTTCCCACTCTAAGATTATAAAAGATTTCTCCCACATTTTCTCTTGGTACTTGTGTGGTTTTATTGTTTACCTTTAAATGTTTAATCCATGTGGAATTTATTCTGATATATATATTAAGCTCCAGCTTAATGTTTTTCAAGATGGCTACCCAGGAGTCTCAACAACACTTACTGAATTCTCACTGGATTTGGAATGCTCCCTTTATCATATGCTAAATTCCTGTATATATTCATATTCTTAAACTGTTCCATTGGTCTCTCTATCTATTCATGTGCTAGTACTATGAAGTTTTAATTGTCAAAGTACTATAATATGTTTTTATGTTTGTTGTTCTAGTCCAGGGTTTCTCAACATCTTGGGCCAGATATAATTCTTTGTTGTGGGGGGCTATCTTGTGCACCGTAGGATATTTAGCAGCATCCCTAACCTCTACCTATTAGATGCCAGTAGCAGACACTTGCACACACACATGCATACATGCACACATACACAATTGTGAAAAGCAAACAAAAAGTCTCCAGTTGTTGCCAAATGTCCCCCGGGGGTCAAAATTACCCTGTTGGGCTAGTCATTCATCACTGTCCTTTTTCACAGCTTCCTGTTTGTTTACTTCAGCCTTGTGTGCTTGCACATGTTGTTCCCTGTACCTGGAATGTCCTCCTCTTACTTTCTCATCAGAGATTTGTGATGGCATTGTCTCCCAGGAAGCCTTCTCATGTCACCCTGTGTATTAGTTTGTTCTCATGCTGCTATAAGAACATACCCAAGAATGGGTAATTTATTTAAAAAAGAGATTTATTGACTTACAGTTTCACATGGCTAGGGAGGCCTCAGGAAACTTACAGTCATGGCAGAAGGGAAAGCAAACATGGCCTTCTTCACATGGTGGCAGGAGAGAGAAATACAATGTGAAGAGGGGAAAAACACCTTATAAAACCATCAGATCTCATGAGAACACACTCACTATCGCAAGAACAGCATGGTGGAAACCATTTCCATGATTCAATTACCTCCCACCAGGTCCCTCCTATGACACATGGGGATTATGGGAACTACAATTCAAGATGAGATTTGGGTGGGGACTCAAAGCCAACCATGTCACCCTGCTCCATTGTGTGCCTTGCCCAACCCAGGTGCGAATCCCCATCATCCTCTGTGGAAATGAGCCCTTTGCTTTGTCTCTCACCCCTCACCAGGGGTCTCATTCATGTCTTTATCTCCAGCCTCTGGCTGAGCCTGGCACAGGGCAGGTGCTCTGTCAGTATTGCTGGATGAAAGGATGAGTGAATACTTCTTTGACCCATCTCCCACTAATAACCAGATGTTGAGTCAAAGAAGAGATGGGTAAAGGATGAGATGTTAACTCTTGTCCAGAGTGAAGCCTGGTGCCAAGAAGCAACAGGAGGTGGGGAGAGTCTAGCATGTGTTGAGGGCCTACTATGTGCCAAGCATGGGAGTAGATGAGACGTCTTCAATCTCCTGTTCCAACTCTCTGCTGTCCACAGCTATCAGGATGCACTCAGATGCTTAGAAACAGGAAAACAAGGAGAGCTGGGGAGTACCAAAGGGCCTCTGTAGTTTCCTGGGAAAGCAGGATAAACAGTGTTGAGAGTATGAGCCATGGAGTCGGACAGCTTAGGTCAGATCCCTACTCTATCTACTTACCAGGTATTTAAGCTCCTTAAGTCTCAGTTTCTTCATTAGTAAAAAGGGAATAATAAGAGTACCCACCTTGGAGGGCTTCTGTAAGAACCTAAAGCATTTATATTCTACTGAGACATAGTAAACATTCAACATACGGCAGGCTCTTAATATTATTTCCTCTTCTATCCTCAAACTGCCTGAGGTTTTTTTTTTTTCTAGCTGGGCGTTGGTTTAAAAGTCCCAGAGACTATGGTAGACCCAGGGTGGGATTGTTTTTCCAGGGCTCCTTGCAAGAAACTAGGAGAACTCCGGTAGGAGGATCCTCCGGGAGTAGCAGGGCCTCCTTGGGTGGGTTGTTAGTGGTCAGACAGGTCCTCCCAGTTCCCTCGACCCTGAGAGCATTGGAAAGAAAAGAGCAAAATGAAGTGATTACCCTGAGGTACAGGCCATACTGAACACTGTCTGTGAAACAATGGTGGGGTTTGAGGTCCTCTTTGGCACTGACTGAATTTTTTCCTAAGCCCATGGGCTTAGGGGCCAGAAAATCACCAGGTACTGCGTGAGCAGTGTCCCTCAGGCCAGACGCAGTGGCTCGTGCCTATAATCCCAGCACTTTGGGAGGCTGAGGGTGGAGGACCACTTGAGCCCAGGAGTTCGAGACCAGCCTAGGCAACATAGCTAGACCCTGTCCCATTTATATAAAAAATAAATTTTTTAAAAAGAAGTGTCCCCGAAAGAGTTAACACCAAAAATATTTGCTAAAGATCTTAAATGAAGTAAATTTTTTTCAGTTACTTGCATAGGAGAAAATAATAGTAATAAGTAACACCTGCTGAGTCCTTAAATGCAGGCATGGTGCGCTACCTGCTCTACATGGAGTTATGTGACCCACTTGCATGTTTCCTCTCTCAGACCAGGTCATCGTCTGGTGATGGGGTGGGGGTGCAGTTGCTATACTCTCATTATGAATTTCTTTATTAACCTTACTCCTGTTTACCTCTAACCTAGAGGCTTCTGAGCAAGCGCCCTCCTGTCTGCCGTGCTCTCCTCTGGGCAGGTTTAGCTGAGAGCTGGAAGCAGAGATGAGTCAGACATGAGTACAGTCTTGGTCTTTAGGGGCGTTTATCCCACAGCTGATTGTGGCTAGAGGGGGTGGGGCTGTTTTTAGCCCAGCTTGCAGCCTCACCCCCTGCTGCTTGTAGCACCATCAGGAGCATACCTGCTCCAAGAGGGAAAACAGACTTCAACCACAAAAGAACACATGCTTCTCTTTTGCATGTCCTCGGATGCCTACTTGGGATCACGTGGGTGCTGAGAAGATGCTGTTGATACTTTGCTCTGGTTGTAGCTGCATTTCTAGGGGTGCGGCCTAAGCCAGGCAGCTGGGGTGAATAGGGCTTCTCCTTTCAGAGGTTCTTCCAAGAAGGGAAAATGGTGTGCCCGTTGCTTTTGTTTCCACCACAATCTTTGTCCAGGCCATCCATCACCTTTCCCCCTGAATCTACAACCCCTTCAGGGGTGTCTCTGTTCCCAGCCTTCGCCTGCCCCGTATAGTCTGCACTTGATGGCCCAGAGCAGCCTTCCTCTGACTGTTCTCATCAAGTGGCTATAACCACAGTGCTCACCCGAGGCACACTGGGGGAAATTCAAGCTTCTCCTGCCCTTTTCCTAAAATACTCATGACCACCAAATACTATTTTTTCCAGTATATCTTGTGGAAGGGGGTGTTGCTGAGTATTAAGCAAAAAACTTTATTTTTGTATATTCAAACTTATGGAATAAGTTCAGGAAGTACTGAGTTAAAAGGGTTAAAGTGTTGATTTTTCAACTGCAGGACTTCTCAGACTCTTTGAGATGCTGATGTACACAAGGGGTATGGGCTGCATGTTTCTACATGCTGATTTGACATAGAACTCTAGATAGAGCATCTCACAAGACCAGTGGTCCATAGAACCGAGCTTAGAAAACACTGCCCCAAAGAAGTCTCCTGAGAAAAATGTATTGCTGTTGATCTTTCAGCCTTCGTCACCGCTGTCCTTCCCCTAAAGGGCTTGCCTTCAGCCTCTCTACCCATCCTGGTTCCCCCAGTGCTTTGGAACCAGGACAGACACACCCTGCTCCTAGTAAGCATTTCATAGTCAGCCCCAGCCCAGAGCTCTCCTTATCATTCATTCATTCATCAAATATTTTTTGAGCATTTACTTTCTTCCAGGCACTGTGCTAGGAGATATAGTAGCAACCAAGGAACATCCCAGTAGGAAACAGACAGGTAAGTAGATGGGTTTAGCACAGTGTGAGAAGTACAACACAAACACCCAAGGATAGATCCAGATTGAGTCTCGGACAGTCGGAAAGACTTCCAGGGGAAAAAACAATGGCATCTTTTCTTCATTTCCACACTTAGCAATTTTTCTGTATTGGTTTGTCATTTATTCATTTAATCATCAAGCATTTATTGTGGGCTGGGCACTGTGCAGAGATAGTAATCAGACTTGACTTGAGGATGATAAGAAATCACTGAAGGGATTTTAAGCAGAGAAAAGACATGATCTATTTACATTGGTAGATGTCACTTTGATTGTAGGAAAAGTGGACTGGCCAGGGAAAGGCTTGAGGCAGGAAGCCAGCTAGGAGACCACTGCATGAACCCACATAAAAATGAGACCTGGGCTAGAGAAGTAGCAGGAAAAGTGGATTTTGACAGATATCTAGGACAGAGTCAACAGGACTTGGAAAGCAATAGGATGTGGGGGAGTAAGAGGGAAGAGTTTAGGATGATGTCCTTTCCCCCATCCTCCTTACGTCCCACCCCCACTCCTGTTTCTGGTGAAATATTCAAACAGGAGTGGGGGTGGGACATAAGGAGGATAGGGAACGCAGGATGAAGGACAGGTTTACAGGGGTCCGCGTGCGAGGGGAAGATAATGTGTTCAGTTTTAGACATGCTGAGCTCATGATTCCAATTCCTTTGGACATTCCAGTGGAGATATCTGGCAGGCTGATTTTTCTCATGAGAGAAATCATGTCTGGAAATACAGATCTGAGAAGCAGCAGCAATGTATGGGTGGCCACCAAAGCTATGGACTCAGTCAGCACCATTAAGCCAGAGTGGTGGGTGAGATGGGTGACAAGGGCCCCCCTTGCAGCAGGTGGGTGACAAAAGAAGAATCAGTGTTGCAGCAGGGGAAGGACTGCCCAGAGAGAAAGGGAGTGAACCAGGAGAGGATCTAGAAAAAGGACACTGGGCAATGAAAGCTTGGAGTGGGCCTCTGCACCAGGGGAGGGGTAGCTTTGACTGGCAGATACACATGTCTAGTCCAGGTGGAGGGTATGAAAACTCGAGGGAAAGAGAGGGGCAGCAGGAGGTCCCTCTTTTTGTAAAACAGGCTTTCTCTTAGGCGTAGCCGTCTAACTGATCTGCCCCACTATCCTCAACCCACTCTCCACTTCGTAGCCAGATAGGTCTTTTCAAAACACATCTCTGATCATGTCACCCCCTCTCCCCCAGCTCTATTAAAAACCTTTTGATATTTCTATGGCTCTTAGCATGCAGACCAAACTCCTACCTGGCCTGGCCGCTACTTCCTTCTCCAGGTGCACCTTGTGCCAGACTCTCTTGCTTTCTCCCCTGCAGCCAGCTGGCCTCCATTCGGCCTCGCAGACTCATTGCATGGGTGTTGCATTGTTGCTCTCGGAGTCATGTCCACCCTTCCCGTCCCCTGGTGCCCCGATCTGCTCTTTGTCACTGGCGGCTGTTCCAGGCTCCAGAGCCAACTGCCTTCCAGTAAAGTTCAGCCAATGGGGAGTGAGGGAGGGCAAAAGATATTGGAGGTGAAAGGAAGGAGAAGCCAGAGTATTTCTCCTCCTGCTTCTCTTCCTCGGGAGTCTCTTCTGTGGCTGCAGTTACCACTACACAGCCATCTCTGTGTGATCCCTGCTACCCATCTTGGCAGGCCCTCTTTGTTCCAGCTTATCTTGTCTTAGGCTCCAGAAACTGTTTCTTTCCTTGTTTTCCAGCTTCCAGGGTGGTGCTGTGGGTTGAATTGTGTCTCCCCTGCAAGTTCATGTGTTGAAGTTCTAACCCCCAGTACTTTAGAGTGTGACCTTATTTAGGGTTGTGGTCTTTATAGAGTAGCCGAATTAAAGTGGGGTCATTAGTAGGGTGGACCCTAATCCAATATGAATGTTGTCCTTATAAAAAGGGGAAGTTTGAACAGAGATAGACATACACAGAGGGAAGACGATGTGACGATGTGAAGAGACATAGGTGAAAATGGTCATCTACAAGTCAAGGAAAGAGGCCTGGAACAGATCCTTCCCTCACAGGCCTCAAAAGGAACTACCCCTTCTGACACCTTGATTTTGGACTTCCAGCCTTCAGAACTCTGAGACAATAACTTTCTGCATGAAGCCACCAAGTCTGTGGCACTTTGTTACTGCAGCCCTAGCAGACAAATACAGTAGTCCCAACTTCCTGGAGTTGCTACTCTCAGGGTTCCCCTGGGAGCTCTTTCAACTCCTCTGACTCCCCGTATGAAATTCCCTCTATCAAATCACCTAGAGTGGGTTTTGCTTTCCTGGCTGGGTCCTGACTAATATGCCCGCCATGATCCTTTCTGCCACACAGAGGACATAGTGTTTCCTCTGCCTGGTATTTTTCCCCCTCCCATCTTTACCTAATGAACTTTCCCTAGTAAACTCATCTAGGTCATAGGTAAATGTCACTTCCTCAAGAAGGCCTACCCCTGTATAGTTATTACCAGCTCTTATGGCTGCAAGCACCACCACTCATAGTTTTGATTTTATTTCTGTGTGTGATTGTTAGTTAATGTTTTCTTCCCAGTCCATCAGGAAAGGTGATCTTTTTTTTCTTACCACTTATCCCCAGAGCCTAGCACGATGCCTATAGTAAATATTTAATACACAGTCATGTGTGACTTAACAACGGGGATACCTACTGAAGAATGCATTGTTAGGCAGTTTTGTCATGAGAGCATCAGAGTATACTTACACAAACCTAAATGGTATAGTGTACTACACACCTAGACTATCTGGTCTAGCCTATCGTTTCTAGGCTATAAACACCTACAGTATGTTACTGTACTGAATACTGTGGGCAATTGTAACATAGTAGTATTTGTGCATCTAAGCACATCTAAACATAGAAAAGATACATAAAAATATGATACTATAATCTTATGAAATCACCACTGTATATGTGGTTCCTCATTCACTAAAACATTGTTGTATGGCTCCTGACTATATATTTATTGAGTGAACAGAGGAAGAGTAGTATAATTTTGTAGATAATGCTAGTATTTATGTGCCAGTAAAGTTCTAAGCATCTTACAAATATTACATTTAATGCTTTAATCCTCATAACAATTTATAGGATAAGTAATACTACCTTATTTTACACATGAGTGAATTCACTTATGATCCCATAGCTAGTAAGGATTTGAACCCAGGGACTCCAGCACCAGAGCCTGAACTCTTAATCACTTTGTTATTCTGGCCTATGCTGTTCTCCCATGTTTTAGCCAGTCCACAAATTTTGTTTGGTGCTAGCTTGCTATTGTACCATGCCTTGTACCTCTTATTTGCAATGAATTATATTTAACTTGACATGATATTAGAAAATTTCCTGGACAGAATGTTTTCTATGCCAAATAGCACCCCAATAATATGCACCTTGAGTTTTAGCAAAGATTTGGTGACAAACCTATGAATACACAGTCCCGGGATGGTGAGGTTCCTGGGTACCTCACCATCTTTTGTGGTTCTGTGAACTCTGCCCACCTCTCTATAAATCATCCCCTCATTAAAATCCCTTCAGCTAAACCCTTTGGGTATGCCATCTTCCTTCTGGGACTCTGGCTGATACCCTGGAACTTCCTGGGAGCATCCCCTGGCTTTCTTATGTGTTCATGGCACGTGACATTACCATGTGACTGCAGTAGCCTGGGCTGCCTCTCCTGTTTCCGGCAGCTGTTGGCACCACCGTATGTGTGGAGAGTGCCCTGTGTGCTCAGAACACCCCAGGTACTATGGGGAGATGCCCTGGACCAAGACTCTTCATATTTCATCAGCATTACAGCTCAGAGGAAATCAGTTTACACTGGCTTATTTGTGGTTTAAGAATGATCCAGCTGGGCATGGTGGCTCATGCCTGTAATCCCAGCACTTTGGGAGGCCGAGGTGGGCAGATCATTTGAGGTCAGGAGTTTGAGACCAGCCTGGCCAACATGGTGAAACCCCCACCTCTACTTAAAAAAATAAAAAATAAAAAAATTAGCCAAGTGTGGTGGCGGGCGCCTAGCTACTCGGGAGGCTGAGGCAGGAGATTTGCTTGAACTGGGGAGGCAAAGGTTGTAGTAAGCCAAGATCACGCCATTGCACTCCAGCCTGGGCGACAGAGGGAGACCCCATTTAAAACAGAATAGAAAGAATGATCCTAAATCTTCTTCAGGTTTCAAACAAAATAGCAGTTTCTTGAGGGCACAGCCTGTGTCCTGTTGTGGTGCATATGGAGGACCACAGCGGCCATACCTTTTTCTTGCTCAGCTTATTTGCCCATCTTCCTTTGCATGCTAACAGCTGCCCACTCTTCCTGCTGAGGGATTTTTCCTGCTCTATTGCATTTGGTGGAGTAAGGCACAGTGGCATTCCTCTTGGCAATTGAGATCGGGTCAGGCATGGGACCTGCCAGATGTAATGAAACGACTTTTCCTAGTGAGGTAAACCTGCTGGGAAGATGGGAGTCTGTGGATAACCATCTTGTCTGTCTGAAGCATGAAGTCGAGACGTGTAAAGCCAATAAACTGAGGAGACAGAACCTAGCAACATCATTCAAGACCTGGATCCCGCCATCCCTGAAGCCAGTGAATACCCTGTATTCCACAATCATGCAACCCAATAAAGTCCTCTTTTGCAGCTGTAGCATGTTTGAGGTTGGTTTCTTCACTCATATCCAGAACATTCCCACTGAGAGAGTTGTGGAAGCTTCTTGCTGTCTCCAGTGCACCTTGTAGTCTCTCTTCTACAACTTCGTTTATACTAACTGTATTTTAAGCTCACTCCCTTATTATACATTGTCTTGTTCAATCACCTGTATCACAACATTTAAAATCTGGGTTGGTTATTAGCCTGTTGTCTCTCAGCCCCACACTCATCCCTCTGACTCTGAGCTGTAAGGCTGAACACTACATTTCCCAGGTTCCCTTGCCAGCTGGCTTCCAGTAAAAGGCTCTGGCAGAGAAATGGAAAAGAAAGAGAAGCCACTGTTCTCTCTCCCCATCCCTGCTTTGGGGCACCTCTGAAAATTTCTGAAACCGCTTGATGACCCCAGCTTCAGCCAAAGCAGCCTATGCTCAGTGGTCACAGCTCTAGCCTGGGTGGTCCCTCTTCAGTGGTTCCAGCACTGTCAGCCATTGTAACAGCACCTCAAACAAAGCAACAGCATGTACACTTGGATTCTAACACCACCTTCCCCAACCACCATTTTCCTGTCATTATTATTCTCTGGTTACCTTACTTTACATTTTTGTTCTTTCAGCCCTTTTAACACTTCTGTAACTAATTTCCTGTGTGAAACACTCTGTTTAAAACATCTGCCATGATTCCTGTTTGCCTGACTGGAACCCTGATTGATACAGTATATATTGTACATTACCTAACTCACTAGTAATTTCAGATGTGAACGAAGCTTCTTCTTAACAGGATGGTGAGTTTCTATCGGGCAGACTCCATATGTGTCTGTCACGGACACAGTGTAGGACTGAACATATAATGTGAATCTGTACATACTTAATGATATAAGACAACCCTTGTCTCAGTGACATCTACAAGCTTGATGGTACACGAATATAGAAACATTCTCAAAGTGATATTGAAGCCATATTCAAATTAGCACAATTGAGGCTACTCATTCCAACTTGGGAACGTATGAAATGACAGTGTCCTTTAGTGATACTGACCCAGGCATGCTTTCTGGAAGAGGAAGAGTCTCAGGCTAGAATGGATGTGAGACATTTCTTATCACTTCTCTGATTCTGGTAGAGTGATGAGGTAAACTTGTAAGGAAAATCAAGGTGGAGCTAAGCTGTAGTTGGCTCTACATCAGACAAATGCATTCATTCATTCAGGAGATTTTCATGGAGGGCCTACAATGTGCAGACGCATCGTCTAACAACTCTACCACCTGCTGTCATTCAGCATTTTAGTCAAGTCATGGTTTTTTGTGTGTTTTTTCAAATGTGTGCATTGGACAATGACTCATGCCTAAAATCTACATTTGCTCATATTTCCAATCTTCAAATACCTGAGAAGTACAGTTGTAAATATCACTTACAATTTCTTGGGCAGTCTTTCAAGGTAAACTGCAAGCCAATCTCCTGGAGACACCTTGCCTTTTTCTATTGTCTGACTGTGAATGATTTAGATTGCCTGGGTCCCAGCCCTTCCATATGGCCTTCGAAGAACTAGACCTTGATGACAGCCATGAGCATGGCTTTAGACACGCTGGTGCAAGGATCTATGTGACCTCTAATCTCACAAGAGTCCTTGCTCAGACCCAGAAAGGGCTTCTCTACAGTATAGGAGAGGGATTGCCTCCAGGCTGCATGGGGGCAGCTGCCAACGTGAATGGCTTTGTCCTCAGCCTATAGAGCTTAAAGGCATTTATTTATATAATAATGAAAAACTGTCAGAAAAATCTAAATGTCTACCAGTAGGAGTAATTAGAGTGTACCCCTTTATCCATGGGGGATATGTTCCAAGCCCCCCCAGTGGATGCCTGAAACTGAGGATAGTCCTGAACTCTATACATGCTATGATTTTTTTTGATCCAATAACAGAGATGGCTACTAAGTGACTAATGGGCAGATGGTGTAGACAGCATGGATACGCTGGACGAAAGGATGATCCACATAACAGGCTGGACAGAGTGGAATGGCATACAATTTGATCACACTACTCAGTAGGATGCACAATTTAAAACTTATGAGTTTTCTCTGGAATTTTCCATTTAACTGCCGTTGACCATGGGTAACCAAACCGCAGTTGACCATGGGTAACTAAAGCTCTGGAAAGTGAAACCATGGATCAGGGGGAACTATTGTACATATCTTATAAAATATTATGTTGCCATTTAAAAATTGTGATGAATATATGTGTACTGGCATGGAAAGATGTCTGAATTGTATGGCTAAGTGAGAAAAAGCAGTTCCAGAATAGCAAATACAGTTTAATTCTGCAATATTAAAAGATGTTTTTAAAGGTATATATATATTTTTTTATGGTGAAAAGTTATACATATATTTAGAATTAGCCAGCTGGACTCAGTTTAGATGATCCCAATTTTTTCGGCAACATCTAAAGCGTTGTAATTAGGAGCCAGTCGAACATATGCCTTCTTCTCTCCATCAGGCCGAATCAGGGTGTCGACTTCGGCCACATCAGTGTCACAGAGCTTCTTCACAGCCTGTTTGATTTGGTGCTCGGTAGTGGCTTTAACATCCACAATGAACACAAGAGTGTTGTTGTCTTCTATCTTCTTCATGGCAGACTCAGTGGTCAGCGGAAACTTGATGATAGCATAGTGGTCAAGCTTGTTTCTCCTGGGGGCGCTCTTCCGAGGATATTTGGGCTGCCTCCGGAGTCGCAGTGTCTTGGGCCTCCGGAAGGTGGGTGACGTGTGGATCTTGTTTTTTTTGTGTGGCTGTGGACACCTTTCAACACTGCCTCCTTGGCCTTTAAAGCATTCGCTTTGGCTTCAACTTTAGGAGGGGCTTCCTTCTTCGCTTTTGGCGCCATCTTGTGAAAAAGCTAAAGGTATATTTTTAAAAGATGTATAAATATGTGTGTGTACATTTTGTGTGTGCATATGTGTGTGTGTGTGTGTATGTGTAAATGAATAGAATAGAGATGAGAAGTCTCTACCTAGATTCTCTGGAGTGCTTGCCTCCAGAGGCAGCACTAAGAGTGAAAGGGGTGCTGAAGGGAATGTTCTCCAGTTTGGGGGGTGGTATGCTTCCGATCACTTAGATATTTACAGTAAGAATACATTTACATATTAGATAATTACCTTTTCTCTTCAAAATAAGAGAGAGAAATAAAGAACTATTATTAATGTTGAGGAAGTGAGGAAGATGAAGAGGGGCAGTCAATGAAAGGATTCTTTCATTTTTTCCTCCATATACTTCTGTACTATTAGAATTCATGAACAAGAATGCACTCATGTATTTCTTGTACGGTGATTTTTTTATCACGCAAAAGTTCATTTATGCATTCCACAGCTAATATTTTTTGACTCTTTACTAAACGCTTAACACCACGCTCTGCACCTGATCTGTAATTCTCACAATATTCTGAGCCACATATCAGCATCCCATTTTCCACAAGAGGAATCTGGGGCCAACAGTCTGCTTAGGTAATCTGCCCAGCTACCCACCCAGCTAGCAAATAGTGGAACTAAGATTCAACCAGGTCCACCTGGTTGCAGAGCCCACACTCTCACCTGTCACACTCCACATACTGGGCCATGGTGGCAGGGACCAGGAGGAATGAGGTTTCTCTGCCTTTGCAAAAGTGGAACCTAGTCAAGATGGAAAATGTGACAGAAAGGCTAAAGAAATGGACAGACTGAGCAAAATAAGCAGAAACATTTAATGGAAAGAAATGGTCAGAGAAATAGCCCTAATAAAGTCGAATGACACTAAAATGACAGAGGTGGTTAGGTGAGCTGGAGTGCCCATAAGCATTTTCCTTTGATTCTGCACACCCAGAAGCAGTGTGTCACACTGCAGCTCTGTCCAGACGATTCTCATACTAGCCCAGCAGAGTCCTGTGGTTGGAAGGGACTGTGAGAGCACTCGGAGTCTATTCCGTGCCTGCAGGAGTGAATAACTGAGGCATGGAGTAACTTAAATTACAGGATCAAAGTAGCTTTTCCATCCCAACCCCCAAGTCAGCAAAGGAATTGGAACTGTGTGCTGGAGTCCAGGGATGGAGTGACAGTCACATGAGTCAGCATGTGGAAAATTATATTCATACTACTACTCTTTACAAAGGAAACAACTGCTCATGCCCCTTTCCAGTTGTAAAACATCTGGTTGGCAGGGGAGGATGTCAAATGGGGAAATGGAAAGGAGCCACTCTAGTGCCCTTTCTGCTAGAGTGGCCTCTGCAGGGGGAATGGGGGCAGACTAGAAGGGGCTTGGGGGAGTTGGGTCTAAGTTGTTTGTACATTGTCAGTGTCACTCTCAGTGTCACTCTCTCTTCGTATGATCCCGCTTGTCAGGGCATGTCTCCATTAGGCCCAATCAGACAGAGTGCCTTAAGAATGATTAAAGGCCTTGCAAGAGATTAAGAGAATTACATTTGTATACTCCCTCTAGCCAAGGCTGAAGGACAACTGCTGGTGATTCTCTGAACAGCTTTACAGGTGCAAAGCAGAATTACTGAAGTGGGTTCCAGGGATTAGAGCTTTGAATGATGAGGATGTAATGCACAGACAAGTTCTCTGAGGGAAACAGCTCCCCAGTCATGGGCATTAAGGAGACTGCTGGGGATGATTTGAATGAGGATACAAGTTTGACAACAGAGATCCAGGAAGCAATCCACTGGGCAAGGATTGGCTGTGGTTCACTGTGGCAAACCAGTGCAAAATGAACGGAACACCAAACCTCAGTAATTGAGATAAATAATATTTTAATGCCATATTTTTAAAAAATCAAAATTAATGCAAAAAAATCTGATGAACAAAATATCAAAATTTAAAATAAAGACCAGGGCTGGGCTGAGCCATATTGGAGCCTGAGGCAAAAGGAAAAATGTGCTCCTTGGCTTTAGTGGAAGCAAACTCATCCATCATGTTTTCCAAATCTACTTCTTTGCTTATCTCCACTTCAGTTGAGAGAATGGCCATGTTTGATGATTTCTCTTGACATGTGACAATCTTAAATAACTTTTCATGAACTTAAGCCCAATTGAAATTATAATAAATTCAATTTTGATATAAATCAAATAAATATTTAAGGCTAAAATAATTCTGTGAGTTATAGTATACCTACTTTTCAACTTTTCAGTATTTTTCAGCAACTTTAATGTTCTGGAAAAAATTAATAGCTAAAAAAATGCATACAGAGCTAGGCATGGTGGTGCATGCCTCTAATCCCAGCATTTTGAGAGGCCAAAGTAGGTGGATTGCATGAGCCCAGGAGCTCAAGACCAGCCTGGGCAATATGGTGAAACCCCATCTTTACAAAAAATAAAAATAAAAAAGTTAGCCGGGCATGGTGGTGTACACCTGTAGTCCCAGCTACTCAAGAGGCTGAGCCCAGGAGGTAGAGGTTGCAGTGAGCTGAGTTTGCATCACTACACTCCAGGTTGGGCAACAGAGTGAGACTCCCTGTCTCAAAAAAAAAAAAAAAAAAAAAAATGCATATGGGAGTGCATAGGTTGCTTTTTTCCTTGAGCTCCAACATGGTTCTGCAGGTCTTTAGTGGTAAATAAGCCCCAGCAGATGGTCTCCAGTGGGAAATGGGTGTGTCTGCCTCAAAGGTACTGCTGGTTCTTGCTTATTTCTCCTTCCTTCTGCCTCTCTGGAGTCTTCCTCAGGAATAGGGATGCAGGGAACCATTTCACCCATTTCATACCTTCCTCAGAGGCCATGAGATGACTGGAGACGGGGACAACATTATCCTCCTCTTCCTGCCTGACAAATGAGAGTCCCTGGCCTTCGGGGAGAGGTTACCTTGAGTCAAAGGCCAAAGGCACATAGAACATTTCTGACACAGAACCTATGACTATGAATACTGTACTGTTCACCAAGCAACTTAAACTTTTTTTAGAATTTCTTGGCTAGAAGAAAATTTCTGAGATAATACAGTTTTAAAAGTTAAATATAGATATAGATAGGCTCACATGGTTTAAACTCCAAGATAATATAAAATGGTAAACATTGAGGGACTTAGGGCAGAGCAAGATGGCAGAATAGAAGGCTCCACTGATTTTCCTCCCTGCAAGGAAACCAATTTTGCCACTGTCTACACAAAAAAACTGCGAGCACTCACAGTACGTGGTTTTAATTTCACATTGTTGAAACAGGCACTGAAGATGTAGGAAAAACAGTCTTGATCGCTGATGCCACCCCTCCACCATCACCTGGCAGCAGTGGCTTGGTGTGGAGAGTGTCTCTGTGAGCTGGGGAGGGGGAGGTTGCAGCATTTGTCAGGCACTGAACTCAGTGCTGCCTTATTACAACAGAAAACAAAACTGGACCAAACTTTCCTGACACCTACCCATGGGAGGAGCATTTAAATCAGCCCTAGCCAGAAGGGAATTGCCAGTCCTCGTGGTCTGAACTTGAGTTATCTCAAGCCTTGCCACTGTGGACTAAAGTGCTCTGGGGTCCTATATAAACCTGAAAGGCAGTCTAGGCCACAAGGACTCCAAATCCTAGGTGAGTCCTAGTGCTGAACGTGGACCAGAGACATCAGACTGGGGGAGCGTGCAACCTATTGAGACACCAGCTGGGGCAGCTAAGGGAGTGTCTGTGTCACCTCTCCCCTAAGCCCAGGCTGCACAGTTCGCAGCTCCAAAGGAGACCCCTTCCCTCTGCTTAAGGAGAGGAAAGGAAAGAGTGGAGAGGACTTTGTCTTGCGTCTTGGCATACCAAGCTCAGCCACAGCAGGATAGGGTACCAGTCAGAGTTATGAGGCCCCCTTTCCAGATCCTAGCTCCTGGATGACATTTCTAGACACACCCTGAGCCAGAAGGGAATCCACTGCCTTAAAGCAAAGGACCCAGTTCTAGCAGGATTCATTATCTGCTAACTGAAGAGCCCTTGGGCCCTGAGAAGCCAGCAGTGATACCCAGGTACTACAGGGAAGGCCTTGGGTAAGACTCAGACTTGTTGGCTTCAGGTGAGACTCAGCACATTCCCAGCTGTGGTGGCTACGGGGTGAGACTACTTCCACTTGAAAAAAGCAGAGAGAAAAGTATAAGGGACTTTGCATGTTAGATATCAACACTGCCACAGGTTGGCAGAGCACCAAGCAGGCTCTTGGGGTCTCCGATTCTAGAATTTGGCTCTTGGATGGAATTTCTGGACCTGCCCTCGTCCTGAGAGGAGCCCCTGCCTTGAAGGGTGAGTCCCAAGCCAGGCAGCATTCACCACAAGCTGACTGGAGAGCACTTGGGCCTTAAAGAGACATTGGTGGTAGTCTGGCAGTACTCCCCACGTGCCTGTAGTGGCCATGGGGTGAGGATCCTCTGCCTTGGAAAGGGGAGGGAAGAGTGAGAAGGACTGTGTTTTGGGGGGTTGAGTACCAGCTCAGCCACAGTACAATAGAACACCAGGTAGATGTCTAAGGTTTTTGACTCTAGTCCCTGGCTTCTGGACAGCACCTCTGAATATACCTGGGGGCTAGAACTCACCACCCTGAAGGGAAGGACACAGGCCTGGCTGGCTTTTCTACCTGCTGATTGTAGAGTCCCAGGGCCTTTAGCAAACATAGGCCATAACCAGGAAGTAGTTACAGTAGGCCTTGGGTGAGATCAGTAGTGTGTTGGCTTCAGGTCTGACTCAGTGCAATAAGTGGTGGTGGCCACAGGGGTGATTGTGTCACTCCACTTCCAGCTCCAGGTGGCTCAGGACAGAAGGAGAGAGACTGTTTGTTTGGGAGAAAGTAAGGGAAAAGAATAAGAGTCTCTTCCTGGTAATCCAGAGAATTCTTCCAGATCTTGTTCAAGACTATCAAGGCAGTACCTCTAAGGGTCTGTAAGAACCACAGCATTGCTGGGCTTGGGGTGCCCCCTAAAGCAGATACAGTTTAGATCACAACAACCAAGTCCTTTCAAATATCTGGAAAGCCCTCCTGAGAAGGATGGGTACAAACAAGCCCTTACAGGACAGTGAAGACTACAATAAATACCTAACTCTTCATTGTCCAGGCACCAAAGAATATCTAAAAGCATCAACACTGTTTAGGAAAATAAGACCTTGCCAAAGGAACTAAATAAGGCACCAGAGACCAATCCTGGAGAAATAGAGATGTGTGACCTTTCAGACAGAGAATTCAAAAGAGCTGTGTTGAGAAAACTCAAAAAAATTCAAGATAACACAGAGATGGAATTCAGAATACTATCAGATACATTTCACAAAGAAATTGAAGTAATTAAAAAGAATCAAGTAGAAGTTCTGAAGCTGAAAAATGCAATTGGCATACTGAAGACTACATCAGAGTCTTTTAATAGCAGAATTGATCAAGTAGAAGAAAGAATTGGTGAGCTTGAAGACAGGCTATTTGAAAATACACAGTCAGAGGAGACGAAAGAAAAAAAGAATAAAAAATAATAAAGCACACATATAGGATCTGGAAAATAGCCTCAAAGGGGGCAAATGTAAGAGTTATTGGCCTCAAAGAAGAGGTAGAGCAAGAGATGGGGGTAGAAAATTTATTCAAAAGGATAATAACAGAGAAATTCCCAAACCTAGAGAAAGATACCGATATCTAAGTACAAGAAGGTCATAGAACATCAAGCAGATTTAATCCAAAGAAGACTACCTCAAGACATTTTTAATAATTGAACTCCCAAAGGTCAAGGATAAAGAAAGAATCCTAAAAGCAGCAAGAAAAAAATATAAACAAATAACGTAAAATAGAGCTGCAATACATCTGACATCAGACTTTTCAGTGGAAACCTTACTGAGGAGAGAGTGGCATGACGTATTTAAAGTGCTGAAGGGAAAGAACTTTTACCCTAGAATAGTATATCCAGTGAAAATATCCTTCAAATATAAAGGAGAAATAAAGACTTTCCCACACAAACAAAAGCTAAGGGATTCCATCAACACCAGACCTGTCCTATGAGAAATGCTAAAGAGAGGCCGGGCGCGGTGGCTCACGCCTGTAATCCCAGCACTTTGGGAGGCCGAGGCTGGCGGATCACGAGGTCAGGAGATCAAGACCATAGTGAAACCCCATCTCTACTAAAAATACAAAAAGTTAGCCGAGCGTGGTGGTGGGCGCCTATAGTCCCAGCTACTCGGGAGGCTGAGGCAGGAGAATGGCTTGAACCCGGGAGGCGGAGCTTGCAATGAGCCGAGATCGCACCACTGCACTCCAAGCTGAGCGACAGAGAAAGACTCTGTCTCAAAAAACAAAACAAAAGAAAAACAAAAAAACCAAAAACCAAAAAGAGAAATGCTAAAGAGAGTACTTCAGTCAGAAAGAAAATGACATTAATGACTAATAAGAAATCATCTGAACGTACAAAACTCACTGGTAGTAATAACGAAAAGGTGAAGACAGTGATCGGGTACAAAAAAATAGAAAGAATGAATGAGACCTACTATTTGATAGCACAACAGGGTGATGATAGTCAATAATAATTTAATTGTACATCTTAAAATAAGTGAAAGAGTATAATTGGATCGTTTGTAACACAAAGGATAAATGCGTGAGGGGATGGATACCCCATTTTACATGATGTGAGTATTATGCATTGCACATCTGTATCAAAACATCTAATGTACCTCATAAATATAAACACTCAGTACCCAAAAAATTAAAATTAAAATCTTAATAAATATTACAAAAGAAAATATTGAGAACCCTTTCTCCCAGCCTTATGCCCACCACCCTGCAAATAGGTAATAACTTTTAGTAGTTTCTTGGTAATGGAACTTCTTTAAAAATAGTATTGAAATAGGTTTTATAAGTTAGATTGGACCCATCCACCTCTTTCTGGAAGAGACTAGCTGGTACCGAGCACTGAGCAGTGTGGTCATACTTGGGTACCACAGCGTGCACAGGCAGAGGCAGCCCCGCAATCTTGCAGACTGGCATAGTGTCCAGTGTGGGTGCAGTTGGATACCCCAGAACCAAGCTAACAGGGCATGGATCTGAGGCCATCAGTGTGGTTGAGGTTTTCCCCCTGTGACATCTTTGGTCTAATAATAATCCCCAAGGAAAGGGTATCAGTGTTTCCTAGAAACACATGACAAAGTCTGTAATCTGTCCCACCTTCAACCGCAAGCAAACTTCTGCATACTCAGGATTACACACATCCTCACAACTGAGATGACATTCCAAACCACAAGCACAACTCTTTGTTTTTGTGGTCACCACGTACAACAAGATAGCAGTTGATTTCCTTCACTCTCTTGGTTATGGTGGAGGAGATCAGCGGGAGAGTGGGAGGGAGGAGCTCCCTTCCGAGGGCTGGTCCCACAGGGCCCGGAGCTGGAGCGGGAGCAGAAGCTGGACTGGGAGAGAGCACAAGGCAAGCTGGGGAGAAATGCTGAACCACCCTGCCACCTTAGCTTTAGAATGTGTCAAAAGCGTCTTTTCCTCACGCCGCTCCTGGCCACATCCCTACTCATCACTCACCTATAAGGTTGTTTCCCAGTGAGTCACCTTCTTGGGCTTGCAGACAAGCTCCCAAATCCTTCTGGCCTGAGCCAAGGGCGCTTCCCAGACTTCTCCACTTATTCCCACCCTCCACAGCGCCCTGGAAATGTCACTGAAAGCTCTCATGGTGTGTGAACTTCCCGGTGCCACAGCACATCCTGGAGATAATGGCCAAGGGAAGCAGACCACTTGCCCATTGCACTTTTTGGGCCATCTGTCTGATTTGAATTTAGGAGGATGAGGAAATGATGGGGCAAAGACAAACCAAACAGAGCTTGTGGTCCCACCCTAGAGCAGCATGGCATTGCTTACCTAGCCTAGAGTGGATACATTTTTCTGTTCGGTTCAAGTAGCATTAATTAATGTGTTCAGGATAGTGATGATTGTCATGGGACTAAGGGAGAGAATTTGAGGAGGAGACGGAAAGGGTGAGAGCCAAAGTTCAGGGAACAGGAAATGTCTCAAGAGCTCTGGAAAGACAGCCTGTGATCATATGTGTAGATGTTGAAGGAAATTCACATGGGGGAAAGGTGTGGTGAAGGTTGGACTCGGTACTGAGGGTACTGGAAAGGCAAGATGCCAAGCGCTTTCCAGAAGGGCAAGACGCTGAACGCTTTCCTCATTTTCCTCCTGCTCATGGAAGTCTCTCCCCTCTTTCATTTGATCAACGCATATTTGCCCCTACTTCACTTATGGGCACTCAAGAATCAACTAAAACCATGTCCTTCTCTGCATATTTTTTCCTGTTTCATTGGATATCTCCTCCTCAATTTTTGAGAAGAAATACAAGATTATAAAAATCTGAATAAATTTTTCTCTGGAAGACTGATTTCACCACTAGTAGTTCATTTCCAGAAATATAATCCAGTAACTATGTCCATGTGACACTCTTTGTAAGAAATTTTCACAAGTCATAGTCACTCGCTTTCTTGAGGGTGACTGGCTCTTCCTTCTGTTCGTAGGGTAAAGACTAGATCACTACTTCATGACTTGGACAGAAACAGAGTAGTGGAGTGTTATTTTGGTTTTCTTCATGCTGTTTGGGACTCTTGCTGTACTTTTTCTAAAACTCTGTTTTTGAGGCCACACTGACAGAATGTTCCTTTGTACTCTTGTTGCTGTCTGGTAATATTTACTTTCATCTTATGGATTAAAGAGAGCTCAGATTTCTATATTTTAATACATGTGACCTAGATAGTGGTAAACCACCCATACTTCACCCATAACTGTTTCAGATATGATACAGTACATCTAAATATGCCTTTTGAAATCTGATTAGCTCAGGGCAGGGGAGTATAAATTGCCTATGTTCCACTGCCAGGAATCTTGCTGTTGGAGACTTCTCCAGCACCCCCCAAGCACAAACTACCTGGGGAAAAAGAACAAGAAGTATTCTCCCTCCCAGCTAAGTAGAATAACCTTTACTTCTGTCCTTCAGTACATGAACTGTAACTAAATACCTGTTTCACCAAAGCCAGATCCTCCCTTCTCTGGAAAGATTCCCCATCTTCCCAGGGACTTAACTCCTTGGGATACCCCCTTTTTCTCATTTCTACTGCCTTGTTCCCTCTCCCTGGCCTCAGAATTATTCCCATCTGCATAAAAATACACACGAAAAATTCCCCTTTTCACATGTCCCCCAGCTGCAGCTGCCCCTCTGCTCCCACCACACTCAACATTTCTAGAATGAGTCCCCTGTTCACTGCCATAGCCTCTGCCTTCACCACACCACTGAAATAGCCCTGTTCAAGCCCCAGTGACTGCCCTGTTGCCAAATCCAGTGATCATATTTTTGTCCTAATCTTTTCCCCCTGCCCATTCCCTCCTCCTGGACCCTTGCTTGCCTCCTGGGCCAGCCCCTCTCCAGGTGTCCCTTCTCCTTCACCACCATGTCTGCCCAGTCTCCTCCACCCAGCTTTTAATAGCCCGGGCAGCCCAGGATTTGGTTCCAACCTTCTGCCCTTCTTAGTCTCTTCTACCTGAGGCACCTCATCCTTGTCCAGGGATTGAAACACCCTCTTTATGCTGTTGACTCCCAAATGTCACTCACCAACCCAGACTGCTCCAGCGCAAGACTGGCTCATGTAACTCTGTCTATGCGGCTTCTCTCAACTGAATGTCTCATGAATCTCCAAGTTTAACCCATCCAAACCAAGGGCCGATAGGCATTTCTGAGCATTTGGGAATTAAAGGAATTTATTCTTCCTGCCTTTGTTCTGGGTGATGCTGCCTGCTGATAAAATCTGTGTGTGTGTGTGTGTGTGTGTGTGTGTGTGTGTGTGTGTGTGTGTGTGTGTGTGTGTGTGTGTGTGTGTGTGTGTGTGTGTGTGTGTGTGTGACACCTGGAGTTCTATGTGTACAGTATCCTGACAGGCAGCCGTGTGTCATTTTCCCTGAGCTAATTCCTACTGAACTGCCTTTTCCTACTGGTTCTGTGATATTTTGAATCACTGTCCCCTGCACCTCAACACCAACAAAAGCCCACATCCTACATATTTCCTGGAATGCTGGGAAATGTTCCCTAAACTATAATGACTGTTCTGCTGAGGCTATGGGACGAGGTTATACCCTTTCAGGTAGGGGTGGAAAGAAAGATCCCCCCTGAAGGAAAGAGATGATTAACCGTCATTCAATCCAGAAGAGTTGACTCTGGGCCTTAGATGTAAGCAAGACAAACCGTGATCCCTCTCTGTGTTCGTGGCATCAGTCAAGCCTGGAGAAATTGAAGATGTCAGTAGTGGGCTGGTCCCTGAGTTACATGAACATAAAACAATGTTTGAAAGTTCTTTTTGCTTAAGTCAATTTACTCACGAGTCCAACCCCATCCTGGCTGTTCCCTAAGGTCCTAAGCTCCTCAATCATGAATGCTTCCATTCAGAGGACACTGGGATAAGAGTACTCACAAGAGGGGAATGTGAAGCTCTGGCCAGAGGTTCTCAATTGTGCTACATGTTGGAATCACCTGGAGGGCTTTAAAAAATGTTGATGACCGAGACCTTACCCAGAAACTGATTTACTTTGTCCGGGGTGTGGTCTGGTCATTGATAGTTTAACAAAACCTCCCAGGTGATTCTAATACACAGCCAAGATTGAGAGTCCTACTCTGGACTATGCTGGCACCAACTGCACAAGGTTTTTTTCTTCAACACATGCCGATTTCCAGCAGTATAATTTCAGCTTCAGAGAGAAGCTTGGGCTTGAACTCATCAGATGGCACTGCCTCATCATGTGCAGTGTAGGGCTGTGTTTCCCCCGATAGACTGAGTTCTTTGAGGACTGGGGCCATGTCATTGCGTCTGTTTCTCCAGTGTCTAGTACGTCACGGGAGCTCAATAAATGATAGCTCAGTGAATGGATGAACATGAAGCAAGGTGAAGTAGACAGTTGCCCCAGTCCCCGTGCCCTTGAGTTCGTTCACCTTCTGAGACTGCACCTGCAGTGGCATGTCAGTGTGCACTCTGCATCACAGTCCATTCTGAGCTTGTCTTCAAAGTTCCCATGCAGGGCACTCCATGTGGGATTCTTCTCCACGCTCCCATTGTTCTGCTGCTGCCTCCTCTAACAGGGCAGGGAAACTCCCCACAATAGGCTGGTTTCCTATTTGTGATGGTGGGGGGACTGTCACCTCAAGGTGTTTCATCCAGCCATTCCACACCTGCTCTCCCACTGGCCTAGGAATGTGGTACCCTGAACATTGGAAGGTCTGGAACGTAATGGGTGGTTCTGAGAAAGTATTATGGATGGTTTCTCTTTGAGATGTGTCACTGGTTTGACATTGTCATCTGTCACTCTCTGAGTCTCAGGATGACATCACTTAGATGGGGACTCTGGGGGTGGTGGCTGGAGATGCCAGCATCATTGGTGCTTTGCCTTTGTTTAGCTCAGTTCCTATTCGGAATCCTTCACAATGGGGTGTTTTAACCAGGGACTCATACATGGCTCTTGGGGAGGGAGATCCATGACCCCCTGGAATCACATGTCAGTATTGTACAAATACACTCTATGCACATTTCTCTAAAGAGAGAGAACCCCTCAATTTTAATTAGATTCTTAAAGTTGTCCATGACCACAAAAGGTTTGACTCATCTACCTCCCACTGTCTTCCCCACAGTTTTAACTTCCTGCTGTTCCTAGAAGGCCTTGAGAGAGTGAGTTCTAACATCATTCTGCCACAAAGACCTGGAATGGGGTTGTCTAGGTTAGACCAGCCTGTGCATGTAGAACAAGACTACAAATTATTTGGTTTTCTGAAAACTTGGAAGGTAAAGGGGAGTATTATTAGTGGCCATCCTTCATGTTCCAACATGGACATTGATGCCACATGCAAGTGCACGTGCCTCAGTGTGTGTGTGCATATATGAGTGCGTGTGTCACTGGCAGGGCTTCTCACACTGAGCACGTGTGTAACATCTGACAAGCAGCTGTGTCTCATTTTGTCTTGGCTTTTCCTGGTTGACTGACCATACGTTTCCTAGGTTTTGTGATGCTTATGCAAAATGGCCAGAATGCCCTCAGAGAGCTCAGCTGCCTGCTACCAACACACCCACTTCCTGCCCACCTTGGACTACTCACACAACCCCCTGTTTTGTCCCTTTCTCCAGGGTGGATTCTGTTTATTTGCAGGAAGATGCATGCAGTGTTGCCTCCTCCTTTTCCCTGGCACTCTGAAAGCACTCTCTGAGGCTGGGCGCCACCCCTACCTGTGTGTGCCTCACTGGCAGCAGCTGTGGATGAAGGGAAGCCTTATCTTCCCTTTGGCAGAGGCAGCAGCCCATGGAGTGGGTAGCCAGTGCCATGCACACTCAGCCCTATTCTCCGTGGCAATGGAAAGAGTGACAAGCATGGGCTTTAAACTGGGAAGCCAGTCTGGGGACTGCTAAGGCTCTAACAAGGCAGACTCAGAGAGAGCTAGAGTGACCCCACCCAGGACTGAGTAATGTCCGAGTCAGCGTGGGCTGGCCTGGAAACACAGAGTCCAACCTGCTTGTTCTCTGACTAGCCTGGGACTCGGCTCACAGCTGTCCCAGGCAAAGCAGAACACATGGGAGCCTTGCTCCCTGCCCTCCCTGATGGCCTGATCTCCAGCCTCCTTTCCACTGCCTTCTCCCACATAGCCTTGTATTTCCTCCTGGAGAACATTTCTCCCTCAGGCAGGGGAGCCTCCCTCATCAGGCTCTTGGTGCTGGCACAGTAAAAAGGCAGGATGGCACCAGGGGGCACTTGCCTCTGTGTATGTCGTGCTCTGATATCAGGGCGGTAGCTCCAGCATAAGGAACATGGATATCCTAGGCTTTGCTGATTTGGGGGTCCTGAACCTATGGGCTTCTCACCTTGCCCAAATTTTTCTATGTGTAAACCCCAAGCACATATGAACATGTACTTAAGGGCATATCGTACTGTATCTGGTGCCTGCCCTCAGACAGAACCAAGATATGTATGGAAACCTTGTCTGCACACAAGAATAACGACAATTATTTGGAAACAATAGCTGACATTTATTGATCGCAAACCATGCTGGATACCTTGCTCTGCACTTAACGTGAATTATCTATTTTAATTCTCACACTACATGTGAAGTAGGTCCTCCTATAATGATATTTTACAGAGCAAAGTGAGGCTTACCAAAGTTAAGTAACTTGCTGAAGATACACAGTAAGCGGTTGAGCTCAGCATCAAATCCAAGTTCATCACCACAGCTGCGCACATAACAACCATCAGGAACTAACCCTGTGAGGACGTCAAGGCACTGTGAGCAGCCAGAGAGCGGTCCAAACAGCAGGTGACACAGGAATTCCATAGAATGAAAAAGGCTGGTGAGAAGAGGAAGGCGAAGGAACAGAGTGGGAAGGAGAAATGTGATGATTCTGGAAAAGAACACCTTGAACTTTGCCGTGCAAATCTGTTGGTTCCACTTAAAGCTTGATATTGAGAAGTCTTATAGGGGATGCCCATAATAATCTCAAAACTGTACCCAATCTCCCCACTCTGACAGATCCTCCCTGCTACAGTTTCAGGCCCTTCGTCATCTGCTGCCAGCCCCAGCCCACACTGGCTGATTTCCAAGGGAGAGGCTCTAGCTGCCCTTCGCCTCCATACACTCTGTCAGTGCCCTGGCCAGATCCACTCAAATCCCTCCCCACAGCCCGCCCCCGCCAGCTGTGGGATCTTTGCTGGGAGCAACCTGCTCCTGTGGCTCCTTAAGAGTCCTGTCCTCAGGCTAACAGAGCCACTTTCACCCTTCAGGAGCAGGCAGGCTGGGAATGTATAAACCCCCAAGGCCACCTGCAGCCAATGATTGACAGCCATATGACACTCAGCTCCCTTGCCTCAAGGTGGAACAAACTCTAAGGTGTCATTTCTACTCCAGAGCTCCTCAGGGGCCGGGTTGCTGCCGACTTCACCTGAGGTAGCCCCCTTGCTTTTTTTTCTGTTCCACTCTCCACATTCCCTTGCGATTTTCGTGGGAGCACAGCCTTCATAACCACATGTGCTCAAACCCTTATCTCAGGGTCAGCTCCTGGAAGCAGACTTAATGTAGTGTGGCTGTGAAGTTCCACGGACATCTTCAAAGAGACTGAATTGACTTGAACTGACTAGGCACCATGCCAGCCTGAGACTCTGGGGGCCTTCACTGGATCAAAGAACCCCTGAAGGAAGAGGAAGCGATTCCATAGGGCAGGGAAACAGCAGGCTCTCACTGCCCCCAGGGGAAAGCCTACTACGCTCAGCGCCTTGGATGGCAGTCAGCATGAAAGGGTGAGCAGTGGTCCTCACTCCCAGAGACAGGACTGCAGCCCTCAGCCCTTGCTCATTCCTGCATCACAAGCACAGGAGAGGCTAGAATTAGTGAGGAAGGAGGAGCAGAGGAGGGGGAATGCATTGGCTCATAAAGGGTAGGTAAAAGGGGAGGGAGAATGTTTGGGGGAAGGAACAGGCTGAGCGATGAGGAGCAGGTTCTCTTGGGCCTTCTGTCCCTCAATGGAGCTAGACCTGAGGCCACAGCCTTGCAGCCCCCTCACTGACAGTCTGACCCCTCTAGTCCACCTGAAGAGCCCTCACCCCATACCTAGGGCAGCCACTGAATATGAGCCCTTTCTTCCTTCAGTTACTCCTGCTCCTTTAAACCACAGCAGACTCAGGTGAGAGTAGGTCATGATTTCCACAGGGTTACCTCACCCAAGAGCTGTGCCCCCCAGAGCTAAAGTAAGGATGATTTCAGGAGAACACCCACAGAACATAGGTCTCTTTCTCCATGGACATTCCATTCACTCCCTACACATATACGTGTTTGGACACACACACACACACACACACACATACATATACACACACACACACACACACACACCTGTATTTTCTGTGCATTGACCTCAGTCCAGGCCTGCTGGTTAGGCAGGTGTTGTACAGCCAGACTCTGGGGTTCATGGATTTTTCTGGTTGAGTAAGAACTGGCTGGCGGCCTGACAGAGCTAAGCGCAAGCTCAGGTGACAGGAAAAGTGGGAGGGCTGCGAGAAGAAAGTGAAGCACCCCAGGGCCTTGAGACCTGCCTAACAGCAACGAGCCACTCCCCTGCTCGAGTCATCTCCACTCTCTCTCCACACCTGCACAGAAAGAGTGATCTGCTGCCTGGGGAATGCAGGTGCCTCCCTCCACAGCCTCGTCCCAGGGAAACAGCTGTTCTACCTCTGGGAAGAGGGAGTCTCTTCCTTGGCCCTGCAGGGATGCCGTCTCCTGCCTTCTTCCTCATTCCCTAAGCTGTGGCAATTCTCCCTCCCTATGCGTTGCCAGGCATGGTCTTTACTGGTGTCCATTCTCCATTCATGGGTGTTCACCCATCATGAACCAGGAATGTGCTTCCTCCTGTCAGTACGGGACAGTCCTTGTATGGGAAACATATACAATTCCTCCTCCCACTGTCAGAACTTCCACTGATACTTCTCCCCACAGCCAAGCTCAGGCCTCAAACTAGGCTGAGAAAATCTTTAGCAGGGAATATAGAGTTCCTAGGGTGTATTTTTTTTTCCACTCGAGAAAAGCAACAAATTTATATTCCCTCAGTAAAAATTCAGTCAACCCTCAAGGCTACCATGGACAGTGGTGTTGGTTGTACCCTGCACAAATATGCCCTGCTGAGGGGATGAGTGGAGGCTGAAATTCAGCTAGAGCTCACTTGCCATGCTGTGTATTCTGGTATGGGACTGCATCCATTTAAAGTTTGCACAGAAGCACCCCTTGCGTGTTGGGCTCCATACCTAGAAGGGGCACCTTTTCCCAAGGCATGCAAGGCTCACTATAGGCTAGCCTCTGCCCTGCCAACCTTGCTTCTCTCACCTTCTGCCTAGAAGTACTTTTGTCTTTGTCCATTCTTACAAGGCAATATTTTTCCCCTTTCACTTCCTCCTCCTCCTCCTCTGTCTGAGGACAGTCTGATAGGATCAGAGACCCACAGACCGTCACTGCCATTGAGAAATAACATCCATGTGCCTTTTGAGTTCTTATTCTCAGATGGACAGCCACCCCAGTCATACTGGGCAGAGCTTTCAATGCTGGTTTGCCCATCCCTTCAGCCTGGTCTTCCTTCCTGATCTTTCTGTCTTCCTTCTTTTCCTCCTACAGTGTCCAGCAAGACCATCTCTCATGAAGCTTGCTCCTGAGGAGACAGAGTCACAGGAGATGAGCAAGGACTAACCTGAAAAGATCCCCTCTAGCTCCACCCTGCCCCGCTACAGCCTCGGGAAATGACAGGTGGAGCTCATCACCAGGCCTGGCTCCAATGCCCCCTTGCTCTTCTATGAAATATTTCTTTTCTCTTATAGCATTGCATCTTCTTCTGCCAGGCTGTGAGCTGGAACTAAGCATCCCAGCTGGGGGCATTCCTCAGCACAGAGGGGAGCTTAAGCAAAGTTTGCAGAAAGTGCCTCCTGGGGCAAATGGCCTGCGCTGGCTTCGGTCTGATGTGGTGGAGGCTGTCACTGCATATCTCAGACAGATTCTCCTGCTCCTTTACCCCTGGGTTTTCTCTTTGCAACTTCCCTCCTCAGTTGTTTGCAGGAAGCAGCAATTAAGAGTTTGCCTTGTGTTGTTGGAGATCCTTGAGCTTAACTCTGAAGCCTTTGGCTGGGGAGACCTCCTGTGGGTCCTTCTGAGGGCTGGGGGCTCGGTAGAGAATTTAGAGCCAGTTTGGTTCTACGGATGGGACCCACCCCACACCCCCAGGCTTCACCTGTAGCACAGGAGGGGCCGGACCTGCTCACCTTCAGGTGTACCCTGATTTGGGGACTCTGCCAAGCTCATAGCCAGGGCTCAGCCTGTTCCAGTATCATACTGGGGGTCTGAGCACAGCTTAGTAGGATAGGAGGCAGGGCTCAGATAGACCCAGACCATGGTTTGTAAATATCACGCTCCACTAAGAGGAATCAGGCACCTTGGAAAAATAGCCAATTCTAGGGCTGGGGCGGAGATACATGAGCTTGGAATACTTTGTGGCTGTGAGCCAGGTAGTACTCAATGACAGGAACATGTCAAAAGGACACAGCAGCCAGCTTTAGGGAGCTCCCACTGGCTGTGTCCAGGACAATTTGAGCATCAAAATAGTGATAATAATGGATTCTAGTCTATTTACTACGACAGGAATCTTTGAGCCCATACTGATAAAAAATGGATATGAATAAATTGGATGTTCAATGAAAAACAGGGCATTTACATAATCTCAAAGTATTTTCCCACAAAATACTTAATTACAAAAGGGAAAATAATAATTTACAGTGGAGAAACTGGCAGACACCACCATAATCAAGTGACCAAAGTAAACATCACCAGTTATGGGACAAATAGAAATCATGTGGCACCTGATAAAATTAACACCAAGCACACAGGAGGATTATTGTGATGTGACTATTTGTGTGGAAAGGTGAGACTATAAATTCTACAAAATGAGTGGCTTGCAATTTCCAAAACCATCAAGGTTCTGAAAATCAAGGAAAAATTGGAAGAACTGTTTCAGACTAACTGAAGGAGACTAAGGAGACTTGCCTATTAAGTGTGATGTGTGATCCTGGCCTCAGTCCTTTTACTTTAACATATATGGGACTATTGCACAACTTGAATTTGTCTAAGAATTAGAATGGTAGTTGTATTAGTCTGTTCTTACACTGCTATAAAGAACTACCTGATACTGGGTAATTTATGAAGAAAAGAGGTTTAGTTGACTAACAGTTCTGCAGGCTTAACAGGAAGCATGACTGGGAGGCCTCAGGAAACTTACAATCATGGTGGAAGGCGAAGGGTAAGCAAGCACATCTTCACAATGGCAGAGCAGGGAACAGGGGAGAGAGAGGAGGGAAGTGCAACACTTTTACACCATCGGATCTCATGAGAACTCCCTCACTATCATGAGAACAATATGTGGGAAACTGCCCCCATAATCCAATCACCTCCCACCAGGTCCCTCCCTTGACATGTGGGGATTACAACTCAGATGAGATTTGGGTGGGCATACAGAGTCAAACCATATCAGTAGTGATATATCAATCTTAATGAATAGATTTCAATGGTGGTTTGTGGTTATGTCAAAGAATATTCTTATTTGTAGGAAATACACAATAAAGTATTCAGGGGTCATGGGGCATTATGTGGCAAACGTGCTCATTTGTTTCAGGTAAAACAATGCTGCTGCCCTTACAAACATTCTGTACATTTGAGATTGTTTCACAAAGTTTTTAAATCATTTAATTAATTAAATGAAACCCTGTACCTACAGTTAAATTCAGAATCGAGACATCTATTTCCACAGAAGTTTAAGTGTAAAGAAGTTAGAGGTCTTATGTGGATAAATACTCAATATCTGAATAATATAAAAATGGCAATGATATTATATAGCTTGAAATATTATTCAGATTAAAAATAATCACATGAGACTGTGAGGGCAGAAACGTGTCTATTTTATTTACTACTACTATATTCTCAGCAGAGAATTTGGCATTAATAAATATTTGTTAAATAAATGAATAATATGTGGCAAATAATAAGACCCCAATAAATGGTAATTTTTGAACTGTTATTACTTATAAGGATGGAAGTCAACTATGTGAAGCTGCCAAAATGTTGGTCTTAGGGTGGCACAAGGTAAACAATAGCTCAAACACATATCACAATAGTCCTGCCAAATCTGGACAATCATGCTCAGTTCTAAATGCAACATTTTAAGCTGTATCAGATTTAATTGATCTCAGCTGTAAATAACAGGATACTTGATTTACAATGTCTTAAATAAATGCAGGTTTGATCTTCTCATCACACTGAAAGTCTGGAAGAAGGCAGTTGGTGGTGGCAATTATCATTTCAACACTTTCATTGCCTGAGTCTCTGAGATATTTTTGGCCTCTCCCTCATGGTGATAAGATGGCTACCCCAGCTCCAGGCAGGCATCAGATCCCCTTTCAAGGGGGCAAGAAAAGGTGAAGAGACTATGCTAGTACCATCTATTACTACAATTAAAAAGGCAAAAACTTCCTTATAAGCCCTTCACTAGGTCTCTGTTTATGTATGATTGGCTAGAACTGGGTCACATGGCCACCCCTAGTTATAGGGAAGATTGAGAAAGGCAGTGTTTTGTTTTTCATGCTTTACATCGGGAGTAGTCAAAGCAAAAGAATTGCAAATGTCTGCTGAGTTAGCCAATGAACAGTGTCCGCCATAGATGGACACCAACCAAAACCTGCCCAGAGGAACACAATTGGGATGCTAAGGGATGTAGAGGTCATGTCCTATATGGCTTGGTGGAAGGAACTGAAGTTGTTTGGGCTGAAACAGAAACAAATTAGGAGGATGTAGCAGTCACCTGATAGATCTGTCACATGGAAAGGGAATTTACTTTCTCTGTACTGATATAGAAGACAAAAGTTAAGACAACAGGTGGGAGGTATAAAGAGGGGCCCCTGGTCTTAGGCTGGCCCTCCTTCACATGGCTGCTTTGTGAGGGAGTGAGAGACCCTTGCCTGGGAGCGGCCAGCAGTGGCTAGACCATCACATATCAGGGACATCCTCCATGGCATGGGGGACTAGAGTGAAGAAGCTCTAGGGTGACTTCCAAAGCACAGATTCACTGACTTTTCTGTGACCGGGTCAGAAGCCAGGCCCACGAAGAAGTGGGCTGGTTTTGCTCCTGCATAACTTTGTTTTCGATACCTTCTTGGTAAAAGGGAGCATCTTTCTTCTGAAGAAGTCAAAGCACTCATTTATTTCTTTGGTCACATCCTACTGGGCCTCTTCTGCCCTGCACGTAGCTTCAGGGGTGTTTTATCTACTCATATTCACTTGAACTTGTGCATAACTGAGGAAGGAGCGCTACCTCCTAACTGATGAATGCAGCAGGAACTTTATGCTGGCAGAGGATTAGAGCAGAAAGAGTGGCATTTTGACCCCAGGCTTGATTTGTCCTTAGAGACGAAGATAATACACTATCTGCTTGACTCAACGCAGTTGTAGGACTAAGTATTGCTGAGTGCTTTGAAAATCTTCAAGTGCTGAACTAATGACAGCTATTACAATAGATATGATTATTCTGTCTTCTATCCTGTCACAGAGACAATATCAAATACCTGGATCCCAACTGGAGAACCTTTAAATTGGTGTAAAAGTCTGTCTCCCCACAAGTGTTTTCTGTTCATTGGGCCTTTACTAGCGGTTGTTTGAATGTTTCATGAGTTTTGTTTTGAGCCTTCTAAATTGGCAGTGATTTTTCTGCTTCTGTCTCCAGAGGCTTGAGCCAAAAAGATCAGTCTGAGTTAGTTCTTCCCCAGCCCTTGTAGCTGCATCTCTGCTCCTGCAGCCCAGCCCTTGGTCCAGAATCTGACCCAGAGGGGGCCAGGAAATGTAAACCACCTTTGGGGAAGAGTGTGCTTTTCATGATCCAGATAGGCAAACATCACCTGCAGAGGAGCAATTTAAACTGCTGTTGCTGAAGAGAAGATAGGGAATTGGCCTTATAGTACATAAAAGGAAACGGAAGCTTCGGTTAAGTAGTTTGCCTGAGGCTGCATATTTTACGAGATTGTGTTCACTTTTTGAAACGAGAGTTTCTGACTTCACAGCTTGTCGGTGTATAAACATCACACACAGGATGGCTAGGCTGAGGTCGGATCTTAACAGATTTGAATTCGAATGACAGGAAAGGAGGCAGGGTGGTCATGTGGTGAGGCTAAGAACCTGGAAAATGACCATTATTTAAAGATACCAGGAGTTCTTTAGCTGCTGGAGATGGATGCTTCCATTCACCTTTGGGGAAGAATACTTCTCTGTTTGGAGAAAATGGCCACCACAATGGGTTTCTTTGTGCTGAAAAGCACTTGCAGGAGTTGATGGAAATGGTTTATGAGAGACTTAGGGACTAGACTGTGGGCAGCTGTTTCTGGATCCAAGGGAATTAGGTAGAGAAGATGCCGGTGTTGCTCCTAGGACATATGGAGTCCCAGGTGATATTTCTATAGGGTCCCTGTCTATATTAACCATTCGTACATTAACCACATGTACTGCAAAATGCATGGGTCTATGTTAGATAGAACCATTTACAAATAAAAATTCAGAATAAAGGATAGAAAAGAGATATGTCTGTATGTGTTTGTTGTTTAATCAGTGCACCTGAAGATTCTTCGTAATGTACCGAAAAGGTAGCGATGGTGTCGTGACTCACAGTTCTATGGCTCTTTGGAACCCACTTGTAATGTTTTGTTTGTTTGTTTCTTTTTCGAGAGGGAGTCTCACTCTGTCGCCCAGGCTGGAGTGCAGAGGCACAATCTCAGCTCACTGCAACCACCTCCCGGGTTCAAACCATTCTCCTGCCTCAGCCCCTCGAGTAGCTGGGATTACATGTGCCATCACACCTGGCTAATTTTTGTATTTTCAGTAGAGACAGGGTCTCATCATGTTGGCAGGCTGGTCTTGAACTCCTGACCTCAGGTGATCTGCCCACTTCAACCTCCCAAAGTGCTGGGATTACAGATGTGAGCCACTGCACCGGGCCCATTTGTAATTTAACAACGTAGAAACTCTTACCTCTGCAGTTCTCTTATAGTTTATTTAATACTGGTGATATCATAACTCATGACTGTATCATATATCCTGCCACCTGGCTGCCAATCACTCTTGGAAGGTTGTTCTGGGCTTCATTGATGATGACCACAAATGAGATTCTTACATAGAATATGCAGGAAAATGTGAACCGTAATTTGTTTTCTGCTCACTTTAAATTTACTGATAGGAACTGTATAGCAAAAATGTTCTCTTCCCATCTTGTCTTCCCCTAAACTCATGAATCCAGTAATCATTGTATTCCGACAATGTGTTGTCTTTCAATGTTTACCCACCCCAGCTTTGCAAACACTGCCACCAGCAGGGAGGATAAGTGGGAGGAGAGGGGTGCACAGTGGGAACAGAGCCAGAAGATCCAACCCATTCACGTAAAGTCAGTCCCTTGTCCCAAAAGGCTTAAGACTGACCTGAGACACCAAGACATCGTTGATAGTAAAGGCCAGTTGGCATTGAGGAGCAACAACCTCTAAGTACCCCCAGGAAGTAGACAAGGCCCCCCCTGGGGAGGGTCTAACATGTGGCCTGGGGCCTGTGGGAGGGTGGGGTGACCACCCTGTGTGCCAGTGATGGTGGGGTGCACATAGGATGCAGGATGCCCACTGCCAAGCAAACCGTCATCCCCACTGCCCCGCCATGCTGTGCGCTGGAAGTGGCACTACAGTAGGAACACCCGTGGGTGAGCGTCAGGGCGTGGCTGACACATGCACAGCTCCAGCCCAAGTCTGCGGTGGGCCGTGGGTACCCCAAAGGCCTGAACTTGTCCTTGCCATAAGTGAGAATTACTCCAGATCAGCATGTTCTCACCTTTCCCATGGCCCAAGCTCTCGTGATCCCTGAGAACAATACTGCACAAGCTAATGAGAGCAACCCACCCACGAAGCCCTCTTCCTGGGAGCAAGTCCTGGACACGAGTCCCAGGAAACACCTCAAATTTTGAGAAGGGCGTTCCAAAGCAGAGGGGTCGTGTGTGAGACAGACCCACTTGCCTGGATCTAAGGGTGGTAGGAAAGCTGTCGCTCCCTGCCTCTGCCTCCTACTGAGTACCTCTGGAAAGAGGCAGCGTGGAGAGTTTGCAGAAGGCATCTTCAGTGGCTCTGGGGTGCAGTGTCCCTCCTCCCTCTGATGGTTTGGAAGGTAAGGGGAGCAGCCAAGAGTAGCTGGAAAGAGTAGCTGATGGTCACAGAATGGTTTATGGGCACGTAGTGGTATCTTTTAAAGAACTTTCAGAAATTATTGGAAGGCACTTCAGAGTAGGCCGAAGTGATTGGGAGATAAGGGACTGAGGTCCAGCAATCCCCCTTGATGTAGGGATTGCAAGTTTGATCTCATTTCACACTTGGGGTGATGAGGCCTACAAGATAGATGATTTTTTAAAAAATCTTACTTGCTTTGATATTCATACCTATTTATACAAGTATTTGCATAAGAGATGTTTCAAAACTTCTTTTAATTAAACAGCACATTGTGATTTACTTCTGAAATCAATAATTATTCATTCTAGTTTTTTAATTTTGAAAGTAACCTTTGCATCAGGTAACATGCATGGATTACAAAGGTATGAGTTTTAACAGATATATACAGCTGGGTAACCACCATCCCAGTCAAGACACAGACTATTTCCATTAACCCAGGAAGTTCTCCAGTTAAACCCATCCCCATGGGCAACCACTCTGATTTCCATGACAATGAATTGGTTTTGCAGGTTCTAGAACTTCGTACAAATGAAATCATACACTATTTCCCTTTTTGGCTGGCTTCTTTCACTGAATATGTTTTTGAGATTCATCCATGTTGTAAAAATTATTTTTTATAGCTGAGTTTATTCTTTTTATATTCTACTGTATGGCTGAACAGTTAATCTGTTTTCCTGTCACTAGACCTCGGGTTGTTTCCATTGCCTATGATTTTTTTTTTTTTTTTTTGAGACAGAATCTCACCCTGTCACCCAGGCTGGAGTGCAGTGGCACAATCTCGGCTTACTGCAACCTCTGCCTCCCAGGTTCAAGTGATTCTCCTGCCTCAGCCTCCGAGTAGCTGGAATTACAGGCATGCACCAACCATGCCCAGCTGTTTTATATTTGTGGTAGGACGGGTTTCACCATGTTGGTCAGGCTGGTATCAAACTCCTCAAGTGTTCAGCTTGCCTTGGCCTCCCAAAGTGCTAGGATTACATATGTGAGCCACTGCGCCCGGCCTATTGCCTTTGATTTTAAGCTGTGTTCAAAGTGCCTTGGGATCATGGTGGGAGTCCATCACCAAGTTCCAAAGCAGAGGGGTCGTGTGTAAAATAAAAACTTCTATTTGTTTTCCATTTGTTTTACTTACATGTTGGGATCTCTGTGAAATAGGTTTAGCTGCTAACATAGAGTTTAAACTCCTGTAACTCACATTAATGCAAAAAATTGTTTAGCTTTTCAAGTGGCTGGGATTCCCTTTCTTGTCCATCCTTCAGTGCTGCATCCATGTTGAAGGAGAGGCCAAAAAGGTAAGTCATAAACCAATAAACAAGGTGCAGCCACAGCTTCCTGACGACTGGCTGCCAAGTAGACCTGTCCAGATATGCCACTTCGGCTCACTTTGATGAGTAACACCACTCCTGGAACAACAGCCCTTCTATAATTAACAAAGTTCCCAAAATGAATTGGACGCTGACTGTCTGCCACATTCTAAAACAATGAACCAACTGAAGGCTGAGATGGGAACCTCTGCTTCAGCTGAAGTTTAGGTCAGACATGTAAATACAAAGGACTAAACAAAACTGTCTGGAGTGTCTCCAACTCATCATTCACCTAGAAAGTGGAATGTGGGTGACATATCTCTCACAGCAAGAAGGTGAGGGAGGGGAGACAAGGTTGCGCTTCTCAAGGCAGGTCCATCACCTGAGTTTACTGAGGCTCAGCTAGGAGAGTTGGATGAAACAGGAAGTGTGGACATCACATAATTGGATTTTCAGAGTGAGTTTTCTATTTCAGCTCTTTGTTCTTCTCTATACCCAAAATACTGGACCAAGAGGAAATGTAAGACTGGGTCCACCAACCCAGCTCTCCAAAGAGATCCACAGTGACTCACTTACATTCTCCACCATCCACAGCCAGTCTCACTTTCCTTGTTGAGTCCTCATCTAGTTTCATAGGAAGTTTTATAGGTTCTACTTTTTGACCAATAAACTCAGAAATACATTTGCTCCCCAAACATCTCTGGTATATAGGACCTTGTAGTCTGGACAATCTATTCTCATTGGTCATTTTCTTTGTCCTAATTTTATTCTGTATTTATATTTCACTTCATGCACTGTATATTTCCTGTATGCCACTTTTAATCCTTTGTGGAATGGGGTGGGGTATGAATAAATAAATAAGTAATAAAGCCTGACCTTGGAGCTAAATTAAAACAACCCACGTCTCTTCTGTACCCCCACCCAGCAGTTGGTACAGTTGGGCTGTTGATACAATAGCTCCTTCTTCCTGCAGAAAGAGTGAGCAAACAGGAGTGTAGCTGCCTCTGGGGATATTATCCAAGCTTCTCACCCTTTGAACTTCCATTCATTCTTTCATTTATTGAACAAGTATATATTGAGCACTTAATATATGTCAGGTGCTGGGGGGAGAGAAACAAGGTTGCTGCTCTCATGGAATCTTCACTGTAGTGAGGGAGACAAAAGACAAGCAACTGAACAACAACAAAAATCACATGATTTGGTGAAACCCTGTCTCTACTAAAAATATAAAAAATTAGCCAGACATGGTGGCAGGCACCTGTAATCCCAGCTACTCAGGAGGCTGAGGCAGGAGAATCACTTGAACCCAGCAGGCAGAGGTCGCAGTGGGCTGAGATTGTGCCACTGCACTCAGTGCAAGACTCCATCTCAAAAACGAAAAAACAACAGAAAAAACATACATGCTTTCAGATAAGTACTATAAAGAAAATAAATGATGGTAAGGTGATTATTGTTTTAATGAGGGTGGGCAAGGAAGGCCTCTCTCTGGGGATATTTGAATGAAGACATGAATCAAAAGAAGGAGGTGAGCCAAAGAAGGGACTTCTAGTCAGAAGAAGCAACCATGCAAAGGCCCTGTGGCTGGAATGTGCTTGACCCATTCTGAAAATTAGGAAGAAATTCTGGAATGTGGCTGGAGCCTGGCAAGTAAGGAGTGGGGGGCGACAGTAGTAGGAGATGAGGAGCCAGATCATGTTAGGCCTCATATGCTGCAGGAAAGAGATTGAAATTTATTCTGAGTATGGTGGGAAGTTATTGAACCTTTTGAACAAGAGAGCGGGGTGAAGTGATTTCTAATTTGAAAGGAGCTCTCTGGCTGCTGCGTGCTGAGTTGACTAAAATGGAACAGAAGTGGAAGCTGGGGGATTAGTGAGAATGCCTCTGCCATAGTGCGGGGCAGAGATGCTGGCTTGGACCAGAACGCTCATGGAGGAGATGGCGAGGTGGTCAAATTTCACTAAGAAGGAAAACACTATTAATTAAACAATGGCACACCATCAGTTGTCAGATGTGTTCTGAATTCATAGACTTTATCATATGAGGGGAAAAGTGTGTCTTAGAATCAATGAAATGTGATATTCAGAAAGCAGAATCCAAAAGTGTTGCTGACAGATTGGATGTGGAGGGGCAAGAGAAGAGAAGACTCAAGGATGACCCCTAGGTTTTTGGCTTGAGCAAATGGGCAAACAATGGTGCTATTATTGACTAGGAATGGGAAGACTGAGGGAGGCACAGCACTGGAGACAGGGAGAAAAGGCAGGGGGCGTGAGAGTCTGTCTTGGCCATGTCATTGTGAGCTGCCTATTAGACATCCAGGTGGAGATGTGAGCCCTACTTCAACCAACCGAACTTGGATATATGAGTTCGGAGCTCAGGGGAGGTGCAGGCTAAGTGTATACATTTGAGACTCCTCAGAACTGTGATTGTTAATAGCCATGAATTAGGGAGCAATCTCTCTATTCTTCTTTTCTGGCACCCCACTCAGAGACCTTCTCAGGCCAGCATGCTGCAGAAAGCAGAGTTGGGGGAGCAGGAGGACCTTATGTCACGTTGTACCCCATCTTCTCCCCAGGACCCTCCTGCATACCTGTCCTACCTAGGCTTCCTCCAAAAAGCAAAGCCTGAGACAAAGACTTTAATGCAATGAGTTTATTTTGGGAACTGAATTCAAAGAGCCAGAGGAACTTGGATAATGAAAGGAGAAAAGAGAGAAGCCAATCTGAGGGCACTTGATGGAGCTGGTCACCACCGTGGCAGCTGAATCCCACTGGGAGCTTCTGAGGAGCCATGTAGAATGCACCTTAGCATTGTCCACCTGAGACTCAGGAGAGAGGAGAATTCATCCACCCTCTCCCATACCCCATTGGTCAGCAGTTGCCCTGGGGGGTTAACTCTCTCAGACTGCTGGGTGTGTGCCTGTTCCAGCAAGGCTGAGTGAGCTCTCCCTGGTTTCACAGTTGGTGGAGGTAGGAAGTCCTGGGATAGAAAGTGACAGATGAAGAAGCAGCTGAGGCAAGGGGCTGCCAGACTACACTGGGACACAGCTGGTTCCAGCAGAGCAAAATGCGGGCCCAGGAACAAAATGCAGGCCCAGGGGCAAAACGTGAGCCAGCATGTGATAGGTGTCTGCCAGGGTACCCTGGAGCCCTGCCACAAATCTGAGTCAGCATTTGAAGGAGGGTGCCCATGAGAGCCTGGGGATACATGAGACACAGAAATACAGTATAAAATGAGACAATTATGCCAGGTCAACTGAATTGTAATACTTCATCCATCTGAATTTCTGGAGGCAGGAGGCTTTTCAGACTGATTTGCTTGTTACTATGATACAGGATTAAAGTGCTTCATTCCAACTGTCTCTCATTTCCATTTCTGACACAGAGAACGTTCCTCCCAGGATGGCAGGTAGTCCCTAGAGTTTGGCGGAATCCCAGGTCCTGTTCATCTGTGTTTGTGACTTGGGTGGAGACATGTGACTATTGTCTTGGTCTATGGGTCTTTGGCCTGTCACTCAAAAATGGATGAGTGATATCTTCCATGACCCCGAATTGATTTTATTTGGCCCAGCTTAAGGTCATATTGCCTGGGAGTTGACACCATCAGCTCTGGCTTAACTCTGTGCTGGGACTTGCTGTAGTCAGGGTGGGACTCATGGCGGGGAGGCATCTCCAGGATGTTTTGGGTGCCCCAAATTAGCTAACTCTGGAGTGCACGGTTGTACATCAAGGATGTAGGATTTCTCAGTGTGCTCTGATCTGGTCTTCATGAATTTTTATAGTAGTCACACTCCACCACCATCATCACCATCACCACCATACCACTACCACCACCACCACCATCACCACCATACTACTACCACCTCCACCACCATCACCAGCACAAACATGGCACCACCATTACCACCACTCCCACCAACACTGTCACTATGACCACCACCTCCCCATGCCACCACTGCCACCATCACCACCACCTCATAGTACAGCAAAGCTTCAATAATAATTACATTAATGTTTATTTTAAGCACCTATTTATTGCACAAAAACACTATTCTTAGCACTTTCCACATAATAGCTCATGTAAGCCTCATAATAAAGCTGAGAGAAGAGCACTATTATTATCATCATCATCCTTATTTTAGAGATAATAAAACTAAGGCACAGAGTAGGTGAGTAATTTGCTCAAGGTTAACTGGCTAGTAAGTGATAGAATCAGGATTCCAACCCAGCTGGTCTAGCCTTGGAGTCCACATGCTTAACTACTACTCTCTGTGGTCATGTTCCTGCAGTGCAGCCCCATGTCCAATGCCAAGCTGATGGGTGCAATACCTGGTAGGATATTAAAAGGAGGGGCATGCTCTCTATACCCTTTTTCTCCATCTCTCAAAGCTGGGAGATGCATATGGTGGTGAGTCATTTTCGACAAAGCAGATGAAAGCAATTCTTAAAATTAAGCAAATCAAAAAAACAGGAGGATCTGGGTCCCCAACATGATGAAACCCCTTTTGTCAGTTTTTGATGGCTTAGGGGAGAGAAAAATCAAAATCTGCTTGGCTTATACCTCTATTATTTTGGTCCTTAATTACAGCAACTGAATCCATATCTATAATGACACAGTGGGCAAAGTCAATCTGGATAGCAACACAGCCAACTGCCCCCACCTCAGAAGCTCTGTCTTCAGCTTCAACATGCCGAGGGCCTAATTCTATGCGAGGCTGGGCTTTCTGAAGAGTCCTGCACTGCCAAGCTGTACAAACCAGACTCACAGGGTGGAAGTGGGGAGAGGCCCATCTCCACGACAACCAAGTGGTGATGTTTATATTTATGTAGACTCATAAATGCTCCTGTAGTTTTTATGAGCATAAAACAGAAAATTATCAAACCAGAGCAGAGCTTCCTCAGCAAAGAGCTGACACCCCAACAAAAGGCCTCACCTCACAAAACAGGGTGTGTCTTCTTGGAGACTGTAAGATCACAGGAGAAACTAGATAGGCCATCTAATCTGATCTGAAGGCTGGGAAAGAGAAAAGGAGGGAGGTGAAGGAGGCCAAACTGAGTCAAAAGGTTGGAACGTGGTTTGGGAGGTGCAATGAAGGAGTCAAAGTGTTTTTCAAATCATTTTTTAATTGAAAAATCAATGTAATAGTAAGGTTTTTTTCTTCTTCTTCTTCATAGAGAGAGGTCTTGCTTTGTTGCTCAGGCTGGTCTCAAACTCCTCTGCTCAAGAGATCCTTTTGTCTCAGCCTTCCAAAGTGCTAGGTTTATAAGCATGAGCCACTCTGCCTGGCCAGTGGTAAAGAAATTTTTAAGCCTCTAAAATTTCATGAATACTTAATAGAACTTTTAAAAAATGTTTTCTACATATACCTTCGTACCCATACTTATCAAGTTTATCTACAAATATATTCAACTTTTTGACTTCTAATTATAATTCTCCATATTTCTACACATCTATTGCAATTATTAGGAAAGTCACTTAATCTCACAAAATCTCAATTTTCTCATCTTTAAAATGGGGCTAACTATACCTAGAGGAGTTGTTAAAAGGATTAAGTAAAGAGGGTCAAACACCTAGCAGCATGCCGGCCACAGAGCATAAACAACCTTTCTCTTTAAAGAGTTTGATAAAGTTTCCCCAAAACTCCCCATTCTCCCCATTCAAGGCTTCTCTCTTGCACTCTGTGCTCATAAGGTACTTCTTGTCTATCCACATTAAACCAGTAAAGAGGTAACTTAAAGGCCTGAATACATAAATATAGTAGAGTCATTTGATGGAATATTATACAGCAATAAAAAAGAACAAACTACCGCCATACACAAAACATACATGCAGCTCCCAGTAAAAATGTTGGGTGAAAGACATTAGACACAAAATAATACATATTCTGTGATCTCTTTATATAAAGTTCCAAAACAGGAAAAACTAATCTATGGTGATGTATGTTAGAATAGTGGATACGGGCTGGGTATAGTGGCTCACGTCTGTAATCCCAGCACTTTGGGAGGCTGAGGCAGGTGAATCACGAGGTCAGGAGTTTGAGACCAGCCTGGGCAACATGGTGAAACCCCATCTCTACTGAAAATACAAAAAATTAGCTGGGCGAGGTGGCAGGCACCTGTAATCTCAGCTACTCGGGAGGCTGAGGGAGGAGAATCGCTTGAACCTGGGAGGCAGAGGTTGCAGTGAGCCGAGATCGTGCCACTGTACCCCAGGCTAGGTGATGGTGTGAGACTATCTCTTAAAAAAAAAAAATAGTGGTTACCTCCTGGGGGAGAAGACTGGGAGGGGACATCAGGGCAGCTTCTGGGGTTCAAATAATGTCCTATATCTTGATCTGGGGGATGGTTATTGGGTGTGTTTACTTGTGAAAGTGCATCACACAGTTCATCCCTGATTTGTGCAGCTTATTATATGTTATATTTCAGTTGGAAAGTTTCTTTCCAAAGTGAAAATCTGGGGTATCACAGGAAAAGATACTAACACAGGATGCCTGGCTCACCCTGATCACTCCAGCCCTACCCCGTTCTCTGCCATCTCCTCTCTAGCGTCCAAGCACATTTTTTCTTTTTCTCATGTGGGCAATTTTTCCAACACTTAGGAGCTTAGGAAAGCCCAGAGTCTATTCTTACACATCACGTCAAGGAATTTCTTCCCCAAAAAAATTCTCTTTGCATTTATGTCATTGGGATGAACTCCTTTGTGTGTATGTATTTTTCATTTCGATGAACTTTCCAGAGTGGGAATCCATCCTTATGAGTTTTTATTCATATGACCGCTTTGCTTTCTAAGATGGCTGTACCCAGTCACAACCCCCAAGGCAATTAATTTATACCCAACAATTAGTTTTCTCTGGTATGAGAACCAGGAGAAAAGTCTAGTCCTGAGGGCACTGGTCTGGCTACTCTTAAACCCCAGGTCTGCAGGGAAAAGTTCCCCCAAAGTGATGATGCTTCTCAAGTATGTGAGGTGCTTGTTCATCTCAAACATGTCATCATCCACATTTAGGCATTTCAGACGTGAAGTGTCTACTTGGGGCCTGGCATGGGCCGTGCTCTGGGATAAGCATGGCAGTGGTGCATAACCAGCATGGTGATCTCTGGCCTCTGGCAATGTGACCTGTGGATGATGAGTGCACTCACAGGGCAGTGGCTTACACAGACAAGAGAATCCTCAGCTGCCCTGTGTCCATCCTATCATTAGAGGAGATCCGCCAAACTCAAAAAGGAGTCCAGATTCACAAGCATCACTGTTATAATTAGTGAGTTACTGCCTGGCAAATGAGTTCCAAGAGGCTCTGCCCATTTCCTCTTAGTTACAATTCGAAATTCTTGGGAAAGACTCTGATTGTCCCTTCTTGGGTTATCTACTCATCTTCTATACCAATCACTGAGGCCAGGATAGTAGAATGGTGTAAGGGACAGCTTCCATGTGGACCTCATGATTCTTAGAGAAGGAAGAGTGGCAGCCCAAACGAAGGAGGCATTTTCCCAGTGGGAGAGAAAGGTGTTGGACATACAAAACAAAAAATATTTTTAAGAAAGGTGAGCACATGCGTGGGCACATGCACACACACGTGGGGAGGTAGACTCTGTCTTAGCTTGGATTCCCCCAGAAAGAAGGGGAATTGCAATTGTTAGGAAAGTCACTTAACCTCACAAAATCTCAATTTTCTCATCTTTAAAATGGGGCTAATTATACCTAGAGGAGTTGTGACCCTGAGATAGAAATTTGAGTGAAGTTTCTTTGGGAGCTGATCCCAGGCAACACCACCATAGAAGTGGGGAAGGGAAAGCTGTCAGTGAAAGGGACATTCTTGAGCCAGTTACCACTGAGGGGAACTGGGGCTTAATCCCACCGCAGAACTCTGGGAGTCAATACAAGACAGTAACCCCAGAGTTATCTCACCTGAAAGCTGCTTCTACACCAACCACCACCAATCACTGGTGGATGGCTGCTCCGGGGACTGGGGAGCGTTGTTAATTCTCTGAAACTTCTGCCCATTGGGCACTCAGACAGTGCAGGCTCCAGCTGCCAGAAAAAGCCCTTGTGCAGTTGGAAGCCTGGCTGGTGTTCACACAGTCAGGCCCAGGGAATATTGCTAGGACACTGACAGTGTCTGCTTCATATATGCTTGTGTTCCAGCAGGAGAGATAATTGTGGGAGACCCTATATCTTTATATCTAGCAGCAAGGGGATAAGAAATTTGTGTTCCCTCTCAGGGTTCATGGGGATGAGACTCGGGTGATGATGGCTCATGAGGGAGACCTTTATCTGCAGATCTATCGTTTCCATCGGGGAAGCCCACTTTTAGTGGTAGGGAGGGCTGCCGGGTTCAATGACCATGAAGAGGGTGTTCTTGGGGACAGTCACATGTATGCAGCATACTTGTTAGTTTCTTTCCCTACAGGATGGGAACCTAACCCTGCCCTGGCCAATTAGTGCATTTGGACTCCCTACCCATAGCACCTGGTTCAAAGATGGACTTGTGGCCCAAATCAGTAAAATTCAGTTAATCCTGGAATGTTTGTTAGAGTGGCCAGGAAAAGATCTTTCTGTAGCAGAAAGAAATGGGGAGACTGTTAGCATGTGGCTATGGAGGTCACCCTGTAAAAAGAGCCTGACTGAAGAAAAGTCACAGGAAAAACAAAGGAGCCAAGGCTGCGGAGAGAGTGAGGGCTGATGACAGCACATGAGCTGCTGGATCCAGCTGTGCCTGAAAACCCACCAAATCCACCCTTTGTTCAGGTGTGTGTGTGAAAAGGTATGTGTGCCTGACTTTCACTGTTCAGCTATGTGTGTTAAAACGAATTTTACTGAAGCAATTTTTGTTGGTTTTCTGTCAGTTGTCCCTGGAAGAATCCTGGAAATATAAGATGTGAACTTGCAAGACAGTAAGATTTCCAGGCAAGCCCTGGCTGAAGGAACTGGGAGAAGTGTCAATTGCTCTTATGTTTCTGAGAACTAATTTCCGGGCGCCTTGAAGAGCAGCTATGGGAATCTTAAGGGTTACCAAGGCAACAGAATCAGTCCTTAGAAGTGAGTTTAAGGCTTTCTTTCTTTATTTCTGGCAGATAATTGACAGTCTTCTTGCTTGATAAAAATCTACACTGGCTGGTTAAAAAAAAAAAAAAAAAGTGACTGTAGCACCTTCCCATGAATTATTGGTCCAGAATAGATTTAGCCAGACTTTTCTCTGCCTCTTACAAAGCCAATTAGGATGATATCAGATAAGATCTCATAATAATAGCTAACATTTTTACGCACTTATGTGTCTGGCAGAGTTCTAAAATGCTGCATATGCATAAACTCATTTGACCCTCACGGTTAAACAGCTTACAAGACAGGCACTATTATTACCTCTGTTGTATAGATGAGGAAGCTGAAGCACAGAGGTTAAGTCACTTCCACAAAGTCACACAGTCGGTACATAGTGGAATGAGGATTCAAGCCCAGACCTTCTGAATCTAGAGGCTATATTCTTTTCTCATCACCCCTCCAGGAGAAAGGGGAAAAAAGTCCTGCTTTCCATTCCCATGACACAAGCCAAGCATGTCCCTAAGCTACTTCCACAGGAGCAATGGGGAGTGTGTCTCTCAGGACGAGACAGGCCAGGAGTAGACAGGCATGCTGGGGGCGGGGGCTGCTTTGTGAAATTAGTTGGAAATACATTCCTGGGGAACGTGGTCCAGGTACCACTCAATGACCCCTTTCCTGGTCCCCTTCTTTCTCACTTTCCACAGTGGCCATACCAAAGTGCCCATTGTCCTCAAGTCCCCATCTCCCCCAGTCTCTTCTAACGGCCTCATTACCCACTGCACCAAGAAAACAGGGGCCATGGGGTATAACCCCTTCCACTGCCTGCTCCTATAAACTTACCAGTATCTCCAAACAATCTTGGGTTCTTCCATTCGGACTAAGAGGATGTGTTCCTCATCTCAACCAGGACTCTACCCTGATCCTGTTGCCTGCTCTCTTGGAGACCCCTAGCCCTGGTTATTTTATCTCTGCCCTGGCTCCTGCTCTTCAATCAATAAGCCTGTCCAAGTCCCTCCTAGCCTAATAAAATAAAATCAAATCCAGCCACCAACCCCTTTTAATTGCCATATTTCATGAAAGAGGCCTACAGTGATGTCTCTACTTCCTGATACCCAATCATTCCTTAGCCCACTGTAATCTGGTCTCTGACCACCACGTCCCTCCCTTTACAAACAGTTCCTATGGTGGTCATGGAAGATCTAATCTTACTGAATTCCCTACGGTGTTTGAAGCCCCCTTCTCCTTTTGTAAGCTTCAGCAGTTGAGTATGATGGTAAAGGATGCTACTTAGGAGACCGACTGCCCGGGTGCAAATCCCAGCATCTACCTCTGTGATCTTGGGCAATGGGCAAGTGACTCACTCTCTCTGAGCACCACTTTCCTCAGCTATACAATGGGGCGATAATGCTGTCTACATGCTAGGGCTATTTAAAGATTAAATGAGAGGATAAATAGAAGGCCAGACCTCTGGATGTGCCATGCATTTCCTCTTTGTTAATTACTGACCACCTTCCTCTACTTGGTGCTGACTTCAGAGCCCCCAGATATCCTTTGCAGAATTATCTGCCCCCCTTAGAGGTGGTAGGGGAGCACAAGCCCTAGTAAGAAAAAATGTGCACCCCAGTGCCCTTGGCATCAGTCAATCAAGTCCTATTCTCATTCACACTGTTTGGCCTGCAGTCAGACTCTGAGGTCTGGCCATTTCGGGATATGGACAAGTTCAGATTCCTGGGCCTACAAAGGGTGGCTGGCGCTTGCCCTGAGAAGCCCTGGCTGACTGAGGAGCTGGCAATCTAGGGGACCTGCCCTGAATGAGGGAGGAGGAAGCATCAAGAACAACCCCCAGGTTTCTGCTTTTGGTGCCCAAAGAACTCCTAGGCAGAGGGGCAGACCTGGGGAAAGGGACCTTCTATGCAGTGTGGTGCTGGAGAAATGGAGAGGTCCAGCCAGCAGTCATATCTCACACAGGGTACAGCTGTGGTGCCATCAGCATGTGGACAGGAGGAGGCCCTGCTTCCTGTTGCTTTCTCCCGGTTGCTACACATGACTGCATTTCCTCAATTCAGTTCAAGGCAAAATTTCCCATTTCTGATAACTGCTGTTGCATTTGCTTCTGCCATCACAACCTGAGACCCACTTACCTTTTCAGTTTGACATTTCTTGGTCTACCTTGAAGGTGTGAATTCAGACCTCAGACCAGCATGAGGACCAGCCCATGGTCCACATTCTAAGAGGAGATTGTTTTCTTACCTCCGCCGAGTGCCAGCTGTGAGGCATTCAGGTTTCCTTGCTGGCCTGGCAGCCAGGCGGGTTCATTCCTTGTTGACCCTTCCGTTGAGAGTGTAGCTCTTTGGTGTCCTACACTCCCTCCCACGCCCCTCACCTTGACTGCTTTTTCTTTCTTAGAGGCTATGTATAATAACGGTGGGGCTTACAATCAGGTACCTTAGATTAGATGACACACTGTATCTTCCTAAACACAGAGATTTGATCTTATTTTTACCTACTGCAAGGCTTAGGGACTTTCTTTTGCTTGGAGTGTGAAGGCCAACCCCTTGGCCACAAATACAGGGCCCATTCTCATCTCTCATCTCCTGACACTTCCCCCTCCTATCCCACACTATGCCCAGGAAGCTCAGGTCCACTGACACCAGACGACAGTGATTCCCCAGCAGACTCGCTGCAGGAGCCACTTTGGAGGGCAATACAGCGGATGCTGCGTGGAGCCTCTGCCTCAGAAGTCACAAACAACCTGCATCCAGAGCTCCCGCCCCCATCCCCTCTTATGGCTCATATTTTGTTTTTTAATAAGAAAAAAAAGATAAAATTTTCAGGTTTTAGCTTACGAATGTAGAACTTTTTTGAGAAAAAAAGGCATTTAAAAGTAGGATTAAATTTGAGCAATAGAAAGATTATGTTTCAGGAAAATGATAATATTTTATAGATGTACAAGTATTACTTGGGATGCAGACATTTTCAAACCCATATTTAAGTGGTTTCTAAATTTTTGATAGAGTTTATCTCAACAATATCTTACCAAGTTCAAGCACCAGCATTCTTTGATAAACACTTGTTATAGTGTTCTCGAACTTTGTTGTTTTACATTTTTTATTTTTTACTTTTTATTTTGAAATAATTATAGACTTACAGGAAATTGTCAAAAAAAAGCAAGGTTCGAGGTACCTCTGAGATTTATTCTATTTTTATTTTTATTCTTTTGAAACAGGGTCTCGCTCTGTTGCCCAGGCTGGAGTGCAGTGGTGCAATCTCGGTTCACTGCAACTTCCGACTCCCGGGTTCAAGCGATTCTCCTGCCTCAGCCTCCAGACTAGCTGGAATTACAGGTGTGCACCACCATCTCTGGCTACTTTTTTTGTGTGTGTGTATTTTTAGTAGAGACGGGGTTTCGCCATGTTAGTCAGGCTGGTCTTGAACTCCTGGCCTCAAGTGATCTGCCCACCTTGGCCTCCCAAAGTGCTGGGATTTCAGGCATGAACCACTGTTCCTGGTAGCCAAGATTTGATCTTAACAGATGCTACAATAGTAACCACTGTAACAAAATATGTCTCTAACATTGAAAAGTTAAAGAAAATTTAATAAAGAGGCTTTTATGCATTTTATGTCTCCCATTAAATAACCTTGATATTGAAACTTTTCCATACTCACTTCCATTACCTCCCACTTCCTTCAGGCCTGATGGGAGACTAATAATAATTATTCTTTTTTCTTTTGTTTTATTGCTCTGTGTGAATTCACTAATAATTCATTAGATTTATTGCTCTGGCTAAGACCTCTAGTTACAAGTTTGAATGGAAGTGCTAGAAGTGAACAACCCTTCCTTTTATTCCGATTTTAGGAGAAAAATATTCAATATTTCACCATTTTATATGTTAGCTGTAGGTTTTTTCATAGATGTACTTTATTTATTTATTTATTTATTTATTTTGAGATGGAGTCTCACTCTGTTGCCCAGGCTGTAGTGCAGTGGCGTGATCTCCACTCTTTGCAAACCCCGCCTCCTGGGTTCAAGCGATTCTCCTGCCCCAGCATCCTGAGTAGCTGGGATTACAGGCATGTGCCACCATGCCCAGCTAATTTTTGTATTTTTAGAGACAGGGTCTCACCATGTTGGCCAGGCTGGTCTCAAACTCCTGACCTCAGGTGATCTGCCCACCTTGGCCTCCCAAAGTGCTGGGATTACAGGCCTGAGCCACCATGCCCAGCAGAAGTACTTTATTAAATTGAGGAAATTCCCTTCTATTCCTAAGTTTTAAGAGTTTTTAACCATAAATAGATGTCAAATTTTATCATATGCTTTTTTGTTTCTACTGGGATTATTATACAGTTTTTCTCCTTTATTCCATTAATATTGTGAATTACATTGATAGATTTTCAAATGTTAAACCAACTTTACATTCCTGAGGTAAACCTTACTTGGTCATGATGTATTATCATTTTTATGTATTTCTGAATTCTATTTGCTAATATTTTGTTAAGGATTCTTGTGTCTATGTTCACAAGTATATTTGTCTGTAATTTTCATTTCTTCAAATGTCTTTATCAGGTCTTAGTATGAAAGTTATGCTGACTTTATAAAATGAAAGTTTCCCTTCTCTCTTTTTGAAAGAGTTTATGCAAGATTTGTATTTTTTCCCTTAAATTTTTGATAGAATTTACAAGTGAAATCATAGAGCCTTGGAGTTTTCTTTGTGGAATATTTTTTATAGTTAATTCAACTTCTTTATGAAATATGGGTTATTTGGATTATCTATTTCTTCCTGTATTGATTTTGATAAGTTGTGTTTTTCAAGGAATTTGTTCATTTCACATAAATTACCAACTTCATTGCCATAAAGTTGTTCATAGCATTTCTGAATTATCATTATAACCTATAAGATTGGTAAGGATATCCTCTCTTTCATCCCTATATTAGTAAGGTGTATTTTCTCTCTTTTTTAATTGATCACTCTTGTTAGAGGCTTACCAATTTTATGAATCTTTTCAAAGAACCAATTTTTGACTGAGTTGAAAATCCCTGCAGCTTGTTTTCCAATATACTGACTTCTGCTTTTATACTTATTATTTCCTTCTTTCTTTGGGTTTACTTTTCTGTTTGTTCTACATTTAAAAATGGAAATTTGGATAATTAATTTTAAACCTTCCTTCTTTTTCTAATACTAACACATTAAAGCTATTAATTTCCCTCTAAGCACTGCTCTACCTGCACCCCATAAATTTTGAAATATAATATTGAATTTTCATTATCCCTCAATCTGAATATTTTCTAATTCTCCTAAAATGTCTCCTTTGATCCACGGTTATTTATAAATGTGTTATTTAATTTCTAAATATGTAGGATTATCTAGGTAGTTTAATATATGATCTAATTTCATTGTGGTTAGAGAACATACTCTGTAAGATTTCAATATTTTGAAATTTATTGATATAAAACAAGTATATAACTTACATTATAGAAAGTAGAAAGTGGCCATCAGAGAGGTGTAAATAAAATGCCATGGGAGTTAGAGGAGGAAGAGGTAAATTCCAACTATATTAAACAATGGAAGACTTATGGAAGGAGGTGGGATTTGAGCTGGGTTTTGAAAGGTAGATAGAATTGGGAAATAGGGAGATAGAGGGATAGCAGGCAGTAAAAGCTACAATTAGACTCAGCTTTCTTTAAAAGGAGTAACTATGATTACCTTCTATGAAACCCAAGGCCTCAGAGCACTGCTGGGAAAGTGACTGCAGATCCATGGCCCCAGTATTCTTCTCTCAGTTGCCTCTAAATATCTGTTTTCTAACCACTTAGACATTTTAAACTCTGAATCTGGCCACCTCCTGTTTTAGAAACTGAAGCAGTAACATGTACTTTAAACTCACAATGAGAAGGGCCAGATTTCATAACTTGAAAAGCAATTTTCTTTTTATTTTTAGGATATGCACCATTCTATGATTTCTTTTTCTGCCCACAGATCTGGGAGCATGAGTGTGATACACTGAGACATTTGTGTTCCTAGTCACAGCCTCTCCCTTTGGGGAAGTTTAGACTTCTTAATGATGTCATTGGAGAAAAGCTTCACTTATCTCTATGGTCACATGGCACGAGTCACTCTTAGAAGTGTCATGGGTAGAAGGCAAGTGGCTCCTCGGGATCTGTGTCATCTGAAAGAAGCTCCTGGTCGGAGCCCTCTGAGCGAGTGATACAAAAAAAAAAAAAAAAGTCTGGGCCTGAGATCATTATCCTTCAGCCAAACACATGGAGGCCACAATTCAGATCTGCATACTCCCAAATCTGTGCGAGTTGAGTCTAATTGTAGTTTTTCCTGCCTGCTATCCCTCTATCTCCTTATTTCTCAATTCCCAAACACACATAGGCCACAATTCAGATCTGCTGGCATCTTTAGGGGTGTACAGCCACCATCCCAGAGCTCCAGGGCAGGGCTGGTGTTTTCTTCCCCACTTCATATGCCTCAGTCCCCAGAGTGGCATTTGTGGAAGTTCATCAAGTGGACAGGCAGAGCCAGCCTGAGCCTTCTTCTTCCCTGAGCTCTGGTCCACAGCAGGAGTGGCCTTTACCCTGAACTTCCCTCTGAGAGATAAGACTGTTGCCCTTATCTTTGGTGATTCCTGGGGGTTGAGTTCCCAGTGTGGAAAGGCTGGTTTGGAATGTTGTCTCAGATGTACTCTGACATGCTGACACCCACATTCCTGCCTAAACTAAATAGTCCTGCCAGCCCTGCCAGATGTCATGGTCTTTTGTTGCCATAGATGCCCCTGGAGGAAAGGGGTAAAGGGCTGACCTGGAATAAACATGAGCCCTTGATAGCCATGTCCTCAAAAGACTGAGAAGCCACACCAAGCAAAGTGTGGCTATCAAGACCTCTAGTTCCAGATATAGTCATTGAACATAATTCCTGGCAAGAAAGGGGTAATCCAAAGTCAGGCAAAGGTCAGTTTTCTGTGGGTCTAATGAAGTCTATTTGAAGAGTTCATCCTGATGCCTCATTTGGCCTTGCTGAGGTCAGTGTCCTTTAGCCAGAAACTATACGGGGCACACTATCATATATCCAGGGCACACTAGCATGCCTGTCCATGTGCAACACATTTTAGCCATGTGTTTACAGTGAAACCTGGCCAAAGGACTCCACCTCCAGTCAGCAGCCCCTCCCTGACTTTTGCAACTCTGAGTCTTGGAAGGGTTCCCTATCCAGGATGGTGATGAAGATGAAACTGTCCCCAGAATGTCCCTCTTCAGAGGCAGTCTGATGAGTTCATGTAGGAGACACAGACAACGGCCAAGAGCAGAAAGTGCCTGTGATGGCATCTGGTTGTTGTGAGGCTTTCAAGGCTGGATGGTCTCAACAAAACCTGCCAGGCCAGTTCTTAACACTGGACAAAGACTGGACATCTGGTTCCCTCCCACTCCAAGTGAGGAGGGCAGAAAATACAAGAAGACTATGGGCTAGAAGCCCTCTGAAGCTAGTTAGCCTGGAAGAGTTTGAAAGAGTTTAGTGACAAACACTTCAAACTCAAGTCCAATGCCTTCCTCCTGATTGTTGCTTTAGGTTGACTACCCTCATATCAACTCAATAACTTTTCCTCCTTCTCCTCCCTACTTTCCTCTCTCTCTCATTGTAGAGGGGGGCCAGTATTTGAAGAAGTACAAGATTAGGAGGCATTGGGGTTGAGACTAGGAACTAGGAAAATGTCCAAGTGAAAAAACTAAATGCCTGATCAGGCCTTACGGCATATGTTTGTTAAGAGAGAGGTGGAGAGAATGCTGATAACCAGAAAGGCCAAGAGACGTCTTCTTGCAAAGGCCTCCTGCAGATTCTGATAGTGCATTTATAAGCCAAGGCAAATGCCACAGACAGACATGTTCCAAATATAATGGGTTCCATGGGCTTTGGTAAAATGGATGTCATACTTGCTTGAGATGTTTCCAGTATCTTCCCAGACTGCACCCAGAGCACTAACTATTAAAACAACGTCACCGAAACAGGAGTGCCCTGGAGTGCTCCACCCTCCACTCTGGGGGTTAGGCTTTGTGCATTAGCATACATTCCCAGCACTTATTAGAACTCCCTCCTGAGTACAAGATACTTGGGCTCCAACATAATTGGTTTACATTTAAGTGCCCAAATGTGATTATATAACTTTGATTCAATTAACAGGTCTGACTTGATTCAAACCTTCTCAGGTATGAGCCAAACAGTCATCTAAATAATAATTAAAACAAGACAAACCAGTCTTGCTGGACTCCAATGTTGGGAACTGAAGGAACTTCCGAGTCATCAGATGGAGTTGATGGATCCAGAAGCCCAACTCCCGACACTATGCTCACTTGCCTTTGAGGATCCACGCTGTAGTCTGGGGCACCCCAGCCGTGGCCAGCAGGGACTCTCAATTTTTCCCTCTTTCCAACTTAGCAATGATGAAAGAGAGTTTAGGAGTTGAAAGCAGAGCTAGGATTTTAGTTCAACACAAAGGGTTGAAGGCTCATCTAATTCAACCTCCCACCCTGTTTAGAAACCCCTGACTGTTGTCACACCTCTGCCTGGCCTGGGTTAAGAACCGGAAGCCCACTACCCCCACCAATCTTAAATGATTCCAACTGTGGTCAACCTTCCCTTGTTTTGATCTCAAATCCACTTTCCTATAATTTTCATTCAAAAGTTATCTTTAGGCCTCCCATGCCATTTCTCAACTCCCTCAACCCACTCACAATAAATTCTGGGACCCAGAAAGCTTACTCTGCCACAGTATGTTGATCAGTGGCTTAGACTCTTATGAAACTCAATCATAAGATTGACTCTGCCCTGACTTTTGAACATCACAGCTTCAGATCTGGCAGGGGTCAGAGGAACTAAGGAACTCAGTGCTTTGTTGTATGAAATCATTTTGAAGACTAGAACAAAATTGGAGAGGAAAATGAAACAAGTATTTTAAATCAGAGCTTTTGCCAACATTTAGCGGCATATGTTGATGGGAGAATCTGAATGTTTTCTGAGTAAGTTTTTGTAGCAAACTGACAGTGCCATTTATGATTAGTTTATAATGATATTGTGTGACTTTCATAACATTAGACATGGATCCCAGTGAGGGCCAGTGTGGGGAAGGGGAAGCCAGATACTCAATATCTTGGTTAGATGTTCTGTATCCAGAGAATAGAATTATTCCCAGTTTACACAGTGTTATGGCACCTGTGATGCTGTACTATAGGCAGCTATGTACCTGCTTGCCTCTGCCACTAGACTATGGGGTTCTTGGAGGCAGGAAGCATATCTTCTCCATCACTGTGCCCTCAGGGGTGGCATGGGATAGGCTCTCTGCAAGTGTTGGTGGATAAACTGATTCATAAAAGATGTTCGTTCCCTGGCTGGGTTACCAGTTCCCAGGGGTTCATCAGTGGTGTACTCTGACTTCAGCCTTGCACTGTGTATCTCAGCACACCTACATTCATAGGTGAACACATCGAGGACAGCAAACCTTAAATGTAGAGATCAGGAGGTGACTTATACTACAGGATAATTACTTACTTTAAAAAAAGATTTGCCACACAGCCATCCTAAACAAATTAAACAAATTAAAATGATCCAATTTCAAAAACTTTGGGGCCAGGTACGGTGGCTCACATCTGTAATCCCAGCACTTTGGGAGATGGAGGCAGGTGGATCACTTGAGGCCAGGAGCTCGAGACCAGCCTGGCCAACATGGGGAAACCCCATCTTTACTAAAAATACAAAAAAAATTAGCCGGGCCTGGAGGCACACGGCTGTAATCTCAGCTACTTGGGAGACTGAGGCAGGAGAATCACTTGAAGCCGGGAGGCGGAGGTTGCAGTGAGCCAAGATCGTGCCACTGCACTCTAGCCAGGGCGACAAAGCAAGACTGTCTCAAAAACAAAAAACAAAAACTGGCCAGCAATTGAGAGCACATATCAAAGGGGAATGACACCCCACTCAGCTACTGAAGACACTGTGGGTCCATGATAAATGACATTTGAGTTCAGCCCTGCCAAACTCAGAGATCAACCGTGACATCACTTTGATCTTTTCCACATTTCTGCTGCCATTTGCCATCAAATCCAGACACCTGGAGGAAAAGTAAGAAGAAAGAACTTTCAGTGGTTTGAGGTACGCTCGTTTTCACATCCCTGAGCTCAGGGCAGGCAAGGCCTGGTGAATGCGGCACACAAGGCCCAGGCTCCATGCCCTTGGAAGCATGCACACTGCAATACTGTATGTCCCCATGGTCCCCAGGGTCAAGGATAGGAGGTCCATGTTTAAGTGCTGTTATTTAATCATAACAGCCTGTGTGGCATTTTTCAGATAATGGAGCTAAAGCTTAGAGAGATTAATGTCACCCAAAGTCACACAGAGGTGAGGGCTGGGCTTTAAACTCAGGCCTGCTCATGTCCACACGGGGAAGACCAGAACTCCCAAGGGCTTCCCCAGACAGAGTGTGTCTGGCCCACAGCATGAGAGAAGGGGCACTGCTACCTTTGGCTTCTTGGGCAGGGCAACTGTTCTCTTCAGGTTTCGATTTCTTATTACATGCAGAGAATTCCTTTGTTTTCTGGTTCTATTTGTAAATTACTTAGAAAAACCTGTCTGGGTGTCCATTCTCCTGTCAGGGCAATGGGAAGTGGAAAGCCAGCAGGTGAGTGGGGTGCCAGTGGTTTCCTGTCATGGGAGGCTGGACTGGGTTCTGACGCCACTCTGCTATCACTTCCCCTGCCTTCTTTCCCTGTCTCCCCATGCCTCTTCCCGCACACTCAGTCCATAGGATCGGGGAGATACCACAGTGGTCTGGGCATCCCCACACTTCAATTCTGTCTTGGCAAGTGTCAAATAGAGACCCTGCCTTCCAGATACCCAACTCGGGGGCTTGGCCTAGTCTATGAGCCAAAAAGAGGAGAGAATGTCTATCAGGCGTCCTTCATAATCTCCAGACTAAAGGAGAGTGTTATTGTGGGAGAACGAATGTCCTCAGGTGGTCTCTCTTCAGGCCTTTGCCTAGAGTAAGCCGGTTATGTGGCATCAGGAGTGGCCTCAAGATGGCTACGGTGGTCCTGCCCTCTGAGAATGAAGGGGCTAGAATAAAATGGGCAAATTAGTTTGCTTCCCATTGTTCGCCCCAGCCAGAGGAAGCTTTGTAAAAGATGGCTCTAATCCAATTAGCCCCCAGTTAATAATCTCCTTGCCTCATCTGCAGAATCCTGGCCCTTCACCCTTGCCCCACCCACCCCTCCTCTTCTTCAGTCTCTTCCCCACCCCGTCTCCATCCATGCTTTGCCCTCACTATACCTCCTCTTCATCCTCAAACACCCCATGCACTTTGACACCATTGAGACTTTGTTGTTCCTTCTACCTGAAGTAGCCCTCCCTCAATCCTCTCCTCACCATCTACACTCAGCTCAGTTGTCACCTTCTTGCTGTAGCTTGCCACATGCCAGGCAAAATTAATTGCCCCTCATGCAAATTCCCATAGCACTTTGAATGTGTCTCTATATCACTCATCACGAGAGCTATTTGCTCATATGTCTGTCTCACTGGTTGGATGATACAGTCTTTGGAGAGGAGTGATTACTTCATATTCCTGTATATCCCTGGGCCCTAGAACACGGAAGAGGGGTGCGTGAATGTTGTTAGGAAGTGGCTGCAACAGTGGAAGATATTCTTCAAGGGGGTCCTAGGCAGCTCCCTGGGGTCAAGTACAAAACACAGGTTCCTAAGTGACAGGACCTCTTCTCCCTCCCTTACCAAATTGTCTAATGGGTCACAGCTTGAGTCCACCAGCTCTGGTGCAAAAGGTCATTTACCAAAGGCAGAGTTAGGTTTGGGAGCTCAAAGGTTTTTTTGAGGGACATCAAGGTTACTTTTTAAACCTATGATGATGGTTCCCCACAAGAGAGGTGGAGACAAAGAGGTGGGGTTCACAATTTTGAGCGAGGTAACTTAGAGCAAATTGCTTAATCTCTCTGAGGTACAATATCCTCATCTATACAAATGGGGAAATGCTACATACCTCATGTTCCTGTGGAGATTAATAACTACTCTTTATTGAATTCACTGTAGAGCTATGGGCTCTACACATATCATCCACTGAGAAAGTGACAGAGAGAGAATCAGAAGTTGTATCACCATTCAATATGAAAAGGACATTGGAGGCTGGGCGCGGTGGCTCATGCTTGTAATCCCAGCACTTTGGGAGGCCGAGGCGGGCGGATCATGAGGTCAGGAGATCGAGACCACAGTGAAACCCCGTCTCTACTAAAAATACAAAAAAAAAAATTAGCCAGGCGTGGTGGCGGGCGCCTGTAGTCCCAGCTACTCCGAGAGGCTGAGGCAGGAGAATGGCATGAACCTGGGAGGCGGAGCTTGCAGTGAGCCGAGATTGCGCCACTGCACTCCAGCCAGGGCGACAGAGCAAGACTCTGTCTCAAAAAATAAATAAATAAAAAAAATAAAGAAAAGGACATTGGAAATTGCGAACATCTACAAAAATGTTAGCTATACATTTTTCTTTTGCTTTTTCTTCTTTTTTTTTTTTAATTTAAAAAAATTTTTTTTTTTTTGAGATGGAGTCTCACTCTGTCGCCCAGGCTGGAATGCAATGGCACAATCTCGGCTCACCACAACCTCCACTTCCTGGATTCAAGCAATTCTCCTGCCTCAGCCTCCCGAGTAGCTGGGATTACAGGCATGCACCAACATGCCTGGCTAATGTTTTTATTTTTATTTTTTATTTTTAGTAGAGAAGGGGTTTTGCCATTTTGGCCAGGCTGGTCTCAAACTCCTAACCTCAGGTGATCCACCTGCCTTGGCCTCCCAAAGTGCTGGGATTACAGAGCTATAACTATTTATTGAAAGTATTCAGGTCTGAAAATATTTGTCCTGTTGGGAACTGAAACTAGAAAAAGAAACATTTTTTTCTGGGCCACTCTGAGTAGCTGTTGCAAGAAGTGCAAAGGCAAAGGGGTGGTAGGAACAGCTAGTTGTCCACCAACAAATTGTGCCTCACCTTCCATAGGCTTAATGGTTTCTGAGACGTGGTAGCCCAGCCAGGGATTGCACTTCCTGGCTCCCCTTGCATGTAGGTGGGGCTATGTCATACCTTCTCCTGTGGAATGTGATCAGAAGAGACAGGTGTCACTTGCAGGTCAAGATGGTTAAGAAGAGGGTGTGACTTGCCAAAAGATAGAAGCAACTCGGGTGTCTATCATGGATGAATAACTAAACAAGGTATGGTGTATACGGCAATGGAAGGAAATTCTGACACCTTCTACAACATGGATAAACCTTGAAGACATTACACTAAATGAAATAAGCCAGTCACAAAAGGACAAATATTATATAATTCCACTTATATGAGGTACCTAGGACAGTCAAATTCATAGAAACAGAGATTAAAGTGGTGGTTTCCAGGAGCTGAGGGAAGGAGGGAAATGGGGATTTCATGTTGTTTAACGAGTACTGAGTTTCAGTTTGGAAAGATGAAAGAGTTCTGGAGACGGATGGTGGTGACAGTTGCAAAACAATGTCAATGTACTTAATGCCACTGAACTGTACACTTAAAATGGTTAAAATGGGACATTTCGTGCCATATATATTTTACAATAGTTGAAGAAGAAAGAAGAGGAGGAGCAAGAGGAGGAGGAAGAGGAGGAGTAGGAGGAAGAGGAGGAAGAGAAGGAGCTGTGACTTCTCCATATCTGCCAGTTGGAGGCGGAGAACTTTCAGGCCATAGGATGAAAGAACCACACAAGGGAAATAGCCTGTGCCATCAGTCACCACATGACAAAAGACCCTCACTGACTAGGAATCTGACATTGGAATCTTATTTGAGTGATAAATAGACTTCCAATGTGTTAAGTCATTGAAATTGGGGTTCAATCTGTTGCAGCAGCTAATAGAACCCTAACACAACCCACAGCTGATATTCACAGCTGATGTGGCAGAATGGCTACCGGTGCAGCAGGGTCCCCTGTGAAAGAGATAGGGAGTAGTTTCAGAAATGGGCATGGTTTGAGACAGAGAAGACATTTCTGTTGAGGGCCCAGCTTCAAGTTCAGCAGTTCTCAAAAACTAAGTCACAACCCCTTGTCTGCAAGGTGGCTTCCAAGGACTTTGTTTCTAAGGTAACTCAGAGGAGCTTATCTCCTTGAAAGACATGTCACCCATTCTGGGTTAGGAACTGGGTGTGGGCTTGGGGTGTGGAAGATAGGGGAAGAAGGAGACTGTGGTCCTCAGTCTGTGAGAGGTAAGCATGAGATCAGTCCCCACATATTCTCATAGGCAGATCATGCCCTGGCTAAGTGGCTCTGCCGTTCCATTTGAGTGGGAGCTCCTTAGCTGAGCATAGCATTGAAAGAAGGCAGGGATTGTAGTGTCTTGTGCTGAAAGGACAATAGTCAGTAGGATATATACCATGGCTGTTAGCTGTGACTGGAGCTAGCCACAAACTCCACGATCAGCAGCAAAGGAAGTCCCAGCATCAGGAGTGTAGATGAGGTGACAGTGACCAGGACAAGCTCTGGGGCTCATATGGGGCTGTGGAATTTCAACTGCAGCTACAGTGTGTGGAAGGCCTTTCCTGGCTGTCCAGACCCCAGTCCCTCTGCCTCTGGCAGCGGTCTGGGACCCCCAGGGCATGGCAGGGGCTGAGAAGCCCCACAGCCTCCAGGCATGCATCTGAGGTGGTTCCAGTAGCCCAGGAGACAAGGACTGACCCTTGGCTTTCTCATAAGCATCCTGGTAACCTGGACTTCTTGGGCTCATCACAGGGAAATGACCCTGGGAAAGAGAGAAAGCCATTCTTGCCAGAGGGGAGATGAGGCTAGAGCCAAACTCACAGAACACATAAAAGAGATGCAGCCTCACTTCATCCCTCAATTTTGCAAAGAATTCACTGTTTTAATGAATTAGAACAATTCAAGGTCACCCTATAATAACAATACTCTTACTTACATGCATTCTTTCTTTCCTTCTAAGCTAGAGAGGAAGAGGTGAAGTTAGGGTTTGGGAGCTTGGAATTGCAAACAAATTTGACAGTTGTGTCAAAATCTGGCAATATGCATAGGAGTGAGTCATGTAGGTAAAGATCATGTGAGTTACATTAAAATACAAGTTGAAAATGATTGGTTTTATAGGTTTTTATCAGAGATTTAATGTTTATTAAATGTATGAATGCTTCCCTGTCCCTTATAGTGTAAGATCTCCAGAATTCTCCCACAGTGGCCATTAACACTGCTGTGGGTTCTTACCTCTCTTTAGCTTGTCCCTAGCATTCACCCTGTAATGTGACACCAGGTTCTGAGGCCTCCAGAGATGACAGACTGCAGAACATTCAAAGAAAAAGTAAAACACTGACCCTGCCTCTCTTTGCATCCCGTCTCTTGGAGTTTCCTGGAGTCAGTCCTCCATCTTCCTACAAGGTGGTGTCTGTTTCTTTCTCTCACTCTGGATTAATGTTTGTTTTCCTTCACCAAGGCCCCAAGGGGAGACATAGCACCCTGCCCAGGGTCTGAGCCCTATTTACAGTAAGCTGTTTTCGCTTCCCTGACACTTTTCATAGTCTCTTATGCATCCTCAGCCTGGGCCTTGTACAAATACTAGCTGATAAACGTCTGATGCCAGTCTTTGAAATGGTCCAAGGCCACCTGGGTCCTGCTACCACTTCCTGGGGTTGGTCCCAGGACTAGGGCTGAACAACAGCCCCTCCCAGCCACCTGATCTGGGCAGGGCCCTGCTAGGAAGGGGAGGTCTGGCCCTGGCCATTGAAGGCGAACTCAGGGCGGCCAAGCCAGGATTCCAGCTCCCACAGCATGAGGAATCCTCTCCTCTCCCCTCTGCTGTCTTGCCAGGATGACACACCCCTGTCTCCCACTGTCAGCACTCACCTGCATGGGAAGCACTCACTGGGTCACGAGACTATTTTCCCATTTCCTTCAGCACCAGTGGCTGTGGTGACTTGAGGTCATTTAGAGACCTGCCAGCTCAGTCTCCTCTGTCCTTCTTACCCTCTTGCTGCTTCTGGGAAGGGCTGAGCTATTCCTGACACCTGGAGTAGGACAACAGCACGAGGAATCCATGCAGGGCTGAATATAAGCAAGCTGGGCTCCTCATGCATGACCAAATGCAAGCTCATGAACCCTCTACATGCCTGGAAAAGCCACTGTCCCCAGGATGTCTCCATATTCTCCAGTCGGGGGTGGGGAGGCTTATGTTCTCACCTCTGGCTCCTAGTTTCTGCTTCCACTGGGTTCTTTCAGTTTGAGTCAGTTTGCCATCCTGTGTACACTGTCCTGGGTCTGCACTGAGATGTGGAACTCAGATCCTTGCCTTGATTTCCACAGAAACCAAACCAAACACCCGTCTAAGACTTCTGTGCAGGCAGCAGACTCTGTCAAGGGCTGCTCAGCCAAGAGGATTTGCACTGCAGCAGAACAAACAACTTCAAGTGGGGTTTTTGATCTTTAATGATCCTCTTTGAGGCCACTCCCAGCTCCAGAGATTTCTCAGGGATCAGACCATCCCCTGTTGCTAACGATGCTCATGTTTCCACAGGTTCATGAACGGCCTATACTGGAACAACTACTGGGGGGCTCGGGAGGTCTGTGTGTGTGTGTGTGTGTGTGTGTGTGTGTGTGTGTGTGTGCGTGTGTATAAGAGAAGGAGATGGTGGGTTTTATTTGTTGGCTTGTTTCTACTTTGTTTTGTTTGGAGACTTGGTTGTAAGGACACCTATCTCCTTTACATTTGGAGATAGGTGTCCTGCTCTTTGCAGTGCCCACTCACCAGAGTAACCTCTTAGACCCCCTCCACAAAATCCAAAGAGTTGAAAAGAACACAAATGCTGTCCAGCTCAGGAGTCTTCAAGTATTTTGCTTGCATTGCATGTCCCCTAAAATAATGTTGAAACATTTATATATCCCCCTTGACAGGTTTTTTTTTTTCCTCCTCTACTCTGAAGGAATGCCTTAAAATTTCTGTTGGTATTTTAAATTTTTCATTTTAGTTTAAATAGCTGAAAAATGTTACATTTTACTGTAAATTTGAAGTCTTTTAACATTTTAACAGTTAAACATTTTGGAATAACTATAAGCCACTATTTAAATGTATCAAAATAGAATTGGAATGTTTTAGCAATTTAATATCCTCCATTTTTTTAAAAAAAAACATGAACAAGCTCTTCTTTAACAGTCAGAAATGTGACATATTCCTTTTTTCTCCTTGAGTTTGTATTTCCACTCGTCTTTCCCTAAAGAACTTTATCCTGATATAATATACATTTATGATCAAAGTCTTTTATTAATCACCTTATCATTTCTCTTAAAATGTATACAAATTCAATTTTTTTCCTTTTCTGTGACCATAAAGCTCTAAAGCTATGTTGTCCAATACTGATATTATGGAACACTCATTAGTTTCTCCTTCATCTTTGTTAAAATAATTGGATAGTGTTAGATTTGTAAAAGGATTAATAATCTAATTATTAGCATAATTCACTCTTTCAGCTCAAATCAATACTTTAACATTATCTCTTTGGACCCTCCACCAGCAATGCATAAGAGTTCCTATAGCAGCAAAGACGATCCACCCTTCTTGGGGAGGCTTGTGTAGAAGGTGGCTTTAAAGAACATTCATTTTCCCCATTTCCTCCTCCCTAATATGGGTTTTACATCTGGGCTTCCAAGGTATCCCAGATTCATAACCTACTTCCTGAGATGTAGGGGTTCCTTTGGCTCTGGAGGGGAGGCCAAGGTGAGAGAGGTTCTAAAGTCAAAGCAGTTGTGAAATGCCACAAAGCCACTGGGGATAGCTGTGAGTTGAGGTTCTGGAAAGGAGAATGAGTCATTGCAGTTATTGTTAGTCTGTGTATCCACTTCGGTCTCATTTGGAAAATGTGTAATGACTTGCCCCACCTCAATAAGGCCCCTGGCATTACCAACCATGATTCTTGGGCTCTCAATGCAATAGAAATTCACACAAAGCCAAAAGAGTTTTTCCAAACAAGGCTTCACTGGAGCTTATGCCTGGACATAAAAGAGGCAGCGATAGAGAGAGAGAAAGAGAGAGAGAGAGAGAGAGAGAGAGAATTCCCTGACTTACTCCCCCAAAAGAGCCCTGCTTTTTTATTAGGCAAAGCGCAGGAATTCACATGGGGCGTGAGGTATACAGGGTGGGCTGGGCAAAGCACCTGAGGGTAGGGGATGAGGGTCAGCATATCTGGTTGCCACGGTTATCTTGAGTAATGGACCACCTGATGCTCTGGTCAGTGGCAACAAGACGGTAACGCAATTGTTAGCATTCCTTCCCGAAGTGGGACACTTCACAACCTTGTTATCTCCGAAGGCCAGTGCCTGAAATTTGTAAAGTAAAAGGCATGGTTGCACATTATGGTATCAGTGAGGCAGTAGTGTGGGTTTTGTGATCACTAAGAATGCTCCAGCAGGGGTGAGCTGAAGCCGAGCTGCCATCTCCACTGTTTCATTTGGTCCTCCCTTAGAGCTCTCCCTCCCCGAGTTCACCTGCCTGATCAGCCAGAGCAGATTTCCTGCACATCTAGGTCCTTTACACCGTCTAGCCTACAAAGCACGAAGAGGCCCCTATTGGCCCTCTGGCTCTAATGGATTGAGAAGGAGCTTAGCAGGAGAAAAAGTGAGTTTCCCAGCCCCGTCCTAGGAGAGAGTCTAGAAGGCTTGTTCTTCCTCAGAAACATGAACAGTAGAGATGATTTTTCTGTCTCATTATTCCAAAGAATTCTCAGGCAGTGACCATGAATAGCTTATAATTCTCCTTCTTTGAAAACAAACACACACACCCCTGGGAATAATTGCGCCCACAGGAAGTAGGCTGGCCTGAGTGCACACAGCTAGGAAGAATAAGAACCCTCCATGTTTACTTCAGAGCAAGGTTTTTAGCAGGGAAAATGTTGCTAGGTTGTGTCTACTCTCTCCAGTGCCCTCTTCCTTCCTCCCTCCCCACAGATCCCCCACTTCCGTCACATATTGGCAGGAACTTGCTGTTCCTTGGCCAGCCGGGAGGCCTGCCAGAGCCCTTCCATTTTCCGGAGGGCTTCTCTTCTATTTCTAAACAGAGTTGTTTAAAACCGGATGCTACACAGAGCCAATCTCCTCACCCTTCAAACCCCCTCCCTGACCCCTGACCCTGTGAAGCAGGCCCCTCCTCCCTTTATTGTTCTTGACTCTGGGCCTGTCCCTGTAACCAAAGCCAATGAGTTGGGGGCAGGGGCCGGCACAGGCTGCAGGCCAAGGGGGAAAGCTGCCAGAGGAAACTTCACAGGGTAAAGAGGCTCCGAGAAGAGCCACGTTGTCCCTTAGCCCCTCCCATTTCCCTCTCCCCCTGCCCTGCTGTCCTGGAGGGCACAAGAATGAGACCAGCCCATGGAGGAAGTCCCTCACTTGAGCAGGGCCAGACTTAGGCCATCACAGAACACAGGGAGAGATTTCTAGTTGGAAAAACAACCAAAGGAATGTCTATGCCCTTCATTCATTTAGTTGTAATAGATGGCTCTTTTAACAGGTGTCCATTCATTCATACTTTTACTCTTTCATTTTCTATTCAACAGGGTGAGGTAGGAGGTGGCACTCAACTCCAGAGGCATGGCTTGGACACTTGGACACAGGACCAGATTGAGGACTAGCTAAAACAGGGCCCCAGAGAAAGCCGCTTTCAATCAGACACGCCCACCAGTGTGCTGTGTCAATTCACCGTTGCCATGGCAACATGTGGGCGTCACCACCCTTTTCCATGGCAATGACCCAATGACCCAAAAGTTACTACCCCTTCCCTAGAAATTGCTGCATAAATTGTTCCTTTATCTGCATGCAATTAAAGTGTGTGTAAATATGACTGCAGAATGGCCCTGACCTGCTGCTCTCTCCCTACACAGTAGCACTGCTCTACAGGAGCAGTCATGGAACTGTAACACCTCTTGAACCCGGGAGGCGGAGGTTGCAGTGAGCCGAGATTGCACCACTGCACTCCAGCCTGGGCAACAGAGCGAGACTCCATCTCAAACAATAATAATAATAAAATAATGATAATAATAATAATAAAGCTGTTTTCTTCTACCTCCAGCTTGCCCTTGAATTCTTTCCTGGGCAAAGCCAAGAACCCAGTGGGCTAAGCTCCACTTTGGAGCTTGCCTGCCCTGCATCAAGGGCATCCACTGTACCTGCTATTGTTCATCACAGCCATTGGGCTAGGATAGTAGATAAAACAGGTCAAAATACCTGCCCTCCTGGGTTTTATACCGATGGATGTTAGAAATTTCATACAAGGGAAGAAGGAATAGGAAGTCCTTGGAAATATGATAATAAAGAGAGTAATCAATGACAATAGCCGTTGACCCTATTGCAGTCTTAAAGGGATATGCAGGGTCACCAGGCCCGAAGCCGGATCTGGCAATCAGGAAGACCAGAAACCAGCCGAGAGTCTAATGGTACAGGAGTGGCAAATCAGAAACATGGCTTTGGATTTCCTGCTGCAACACATGTGTAGAGGGGAAGCAGGTGGGCTCTGCTCAGGTTTGGGAGGCAGGGCATTCTGGAGGTTTCCCTCAGGCTGGCCTCCATGCCTGCTGCCACTGTCTTAGCTGCACCATCATAACCACACATCATCCACAGCAACGGGGGAGGACCCAAAAACAAACAACCATGGCCTTCCTCAAGAGCTGTGGTGATGTTCAAGTTGCAAAAAAAAATTCCATTTTCCTCAGTGAACTAGTCCTCATGTGTGGGGGAGGCTTTGTCACTGCTCCTGATTATTGCTTCTTGGGCAATACCTCCAACATTTTGCTTTCAGTTTCTCTGCTTCCAGTGTATCTGTCCCATGCTAGCGATCTATAATTCATTCAAACATACACTGGGTAGCAACCATGTGTCAGGCCCTGCATAGGGTGCTGAAAATGCCCTTCTGGAGGAGAGAGACACGAGTGGTGCCTTGAGGGCTGTCATGGGAGAGGCAGGCATGCCATGAACAGCACACACCTGGGCTCAGCTCTCGTGGAGGGATAGTGAGCCAGGAGCTCTGCGGGCAGCCGGGAAGGAGGGCACTCCTGACTCAGCCTTGGGTCCTTGAGAATTCGCTTGGTGTTTTTTGGTTGGTTGCACTGTGCTAGGCACTGCCATTTCAAGAAGGCTTAGCTTAGCTCAGAAGGGACAGTGAACGTTCATTTGAGATGAATGAATAGAACTTTCCAAGGCAGGCAACTATGGAGAGGAAGCGGGGGAGGTGTACAGTCAGTGAGCAGCCTCTGTAGAGCTGAGAGCTGGGAAAGGGCAGGGTTCATGTGAGGGCCAGGGAGTGGTGCCCATGATGGGAGCCTGAGGGTGGGGGTAGAGGTGGCTGATTGGAGGGAAGTTTGGTGCTGGAGGGTGGAGAGGACAGAGGGCATGGAGGCCATGCCAAGGAAAGTTTGGACTTTATCCTATAGTAAGCAAGAAGGAACTACGGAAGGCTTTTAAGGCTGGGCATGATATGATCAGATCTGGGAGCTACAAACACACATATACACATATAGATAGCTATAAAAGAAATTCAAACATCTAAATAGTCTCCCTACATATACTTTAAGTACACATATATGTGTATATTTCACCCATACAAACCTAAATCAGTTATTGTGCTTTTCTTCCACTATCACTTACCCCCTGCACAGTCAGGGGAGTCAGAGGCCTATACATTGCCCAGGAGAATTATGATTCTCTTAGCAGAAATATAAAGAGAACACAGGCAACAAAAACAAAAACAAAAATAGACAAATAGGACTTAATTAAACTAAAAGGCTTCTGCACAGCAAAAGAAATAATTAACATACTGAAGAGACAATCTGTAGATGAGAGAAAATATTTGCAAGCTATTCATCTGACAGGGAACTAATATCTAGAATATGCAAAGAACTAAAACAACTCAAGAGGAAAAAGAAAAAACAATCCCATTAAAAAGTAGGCAAAGAACATGAATAGACATTTCTCAAAAGGAGACATACGAATGACCAACAGGTATATGAAAAAATGCTCACTATTACTAATCATCAGAAAAATGCAAACCAAAACCACAATGAGGTATCATCTTACCTTAGTCAGAATGGCTATCATTAAAAAGGAAATAAAAGATCTTGGCAAGGATGCAGAAAAAAGAGAACTCTTATACACTATGGTGGCAATGTAAACCAGTACAGCCACTATAAGAAACAGTGTGGAGACTTCTCAAAAAACTAAAAATAGAACTACCATTCAATCCGGCAATCCCATTACTGGGTATCTACCCAAAGGAAAAGAAATCAATATATCAAAGGAATACCTGCACTCCCATGTTTACTGCAGCACTATTCACAATAGCAATGATATGGAATCAACCTAAGTGTCCATCAACAGATGAATGGATAAAGAAAATGCATCATATATACACAACGAAATACTATTTAGCCATGAAGAAAAGTGGGTTAAAGGGTACAAATATGTAATAAGACAGAAGGAATAAATTAAATGCATGATAACAGAGTAGGGTGACTATAGTTGACAAAAATGTATTGTACTCAGATGATGGACGCAATAAATTCTCTGACTTGATCACTACACATTAAATACATGTAACAAAGTTTCACACATGCCCCATAAATTTGTATAAATAAAAAAATAAAAACAGTAGTTAATATTCAGTTGGGTTTACCTCTTACTTCCAAATGATGCTCTTGAGAACCAACAGGCAAAGGTCTAGGGAAATAAAGAGGACTCAGAAGAGAACAGCAGGAGAGGGATGGGCAGGTGACTTTCACCTTCTCCCTGCCACAGGGGTCACTCCTTCTCCTCCACCATGGGGGTGGGGATGGTGCAGATGGAGGCTGGAGATGGAGGCCTGGCCATAGGGAGGAGGGGTCTGCATGAGAGGCTGCCAGCTCTCTGGGTGTTGAGTACCAGGGAACTGTGCAAAAATGATGCCCACATATGCAGCCCATTTCTCATCTTTCCCACAGCAGATCTGATGTCTGAGCAGATGCTGTTCGCATCTCTATGGGATAAATCTGCCCATCAATAGCTGGCTGAGCACTACTGGTAGTCACATTGCTGAGGGAGGCCCACTGGGTCCTGAGACTGCTAAGTCCCATCCAAACTGCCTGTGTCAATAGTCCAGGAAAACCCTTGTCCTCCTCCCCACAAAACAAGCAGAAGTCCCTGACATCCCACAGGAGGGGGAAAAGGAACGGTGGGGAAGAGGAAGCCATAAACATACTGCATATCATTATATTTTTTGAGGTGACTTTAAAAATCTACCTGATATGGTCTGGCTGTATCCCCAATCAAATCTCACCTTGAGTTGTAATAATCCCCACATGTCAAGGGTGGGGCCAGGTGGAGACAATTGAATCATGGGGGCTGTTTCCCCCATACTCTTCTCGTGGTAGTGAATATGTCTCATGAGATCTGGTGGTTTTATAAATGAGAGTTCTCCTGCACAAGCTCTCTTGCCTGCTGCCATGTAAGACGTGCCTTTGCTCCTCATTTGCCTTCCACCATGATTGTGAGGCTTCCTCAGCCATGTGGAACTGTGAGTCAATTAAACCTCTTTCCTTTATAAATTACCCAGTCTCGGGTATGTCTTTATTAGCAGCATGAGAACAGACTAATACACTACCCAATGTAAGATTTTTTTTTTATTTGAAGAGAAACCAAGTTTAAGGAGAAAATTAAGAAGGGGTAGTAAAAAGATTAATATAGAAGGAAAGTTAGTATCCAGTGATTTACACTGATCTTATATAATTATCAAAAATAGAATATGAATTAGGCTCTGAGCTTCTTATGAAACAAAGCAAAAATGAGAATGTAAAAGTTACAAAACTGACAATGAACAAAAGACAAAAGAAAGCCAGTTCCTCAGTGAGAGCTTTCTTTTTCCTTGTTCTGGGGCTTGAGTGAATTTTTCCTCCAAATTCTCACACAAGGGAAGTCTCATAGATTCTCAGCAATCTATACAATGCTAAGTTCTCCACAGCTATTCCATAGGGTTCCTAGAGGTGATATTCCAAACCTCAACTTAGGACTAAGAGGTGGCAAAGGGAGAGAGGCCAAATACATCAACCTAGTAGTCAACTCACCTGATTTGGACTGGGAAATAAGATCTACGCTATCTAAGGGTAGACTGCATGTCCGTCAGGCAATCCTCTATAACTGTTTGCTAAAAGTTGGGTCACACATGGTTGGAAGACACATTATTTGGAAAGAACTCAGCTAGAGTAGAGTAACTTTCTATTACTGATTAAAGGCAGATCAGTAATCTTCAAAATCAATCTTATACACATCCAAAGAAATACTAGTCATTAACAATTATTTTCTATATCATAATTTTTATGACCTGATAATTGTCTGTAATATTACAGCTTTAAAAATCAGTAACAAAATAGGATCTACAGCATTAAACAGGGAAAAAAGAAGGATTTAAACATGGAGAATGTATATATATATATATATATATATATGCACACATATATACACACATATATATATACACACACATATATATACACACATATATATATACACATATATATATACACACAAACACACACACACACACAGAGAGAGAGAGAGAGAGAAAGATAAAGAATAGAAAGAATGAAAGAATATAAACTGTTAACTGTCTATTTCTAGATGGTATAATTGACTGCTTTGTGCTTATGCTAGTTTTGAGTTCTTCTCAATCCTGAAAGGAGAATTTGGGTGCAACTGCTTGGGAGATAATTGCAGGAGGCACTAGAAGTGGGGTGAAGAAGTAGAAGAAAGGAAAGAAGGTCAATATGGGATGTGCTGATGAATGGGTTACCACTGTTGGCAATTGGAGCTAAATCCCTCAAGGGAAACTCTGAGACACTCTATGAAACACATCTCAGAACAGTCCCATCAAGGGTCAAGATAGCTGGTCAAGATATTTATCCAGCCACTCTCATCCTCCATTGTTAAGGATCACTTCTGGAAATGTTAACTCCCCAGCACTCCCGGCACTTTCAACCACCCTATGTGCAAGCCAAGAAAGCTCCTATAGCCAGAGAATGTCCGCAAGAAGGGGACAAAGGTGCTTGAGAAAGGAAGCCATCCATATATAACAGAACCATCCACATATAACAGAACCATCCACAACTGCAGATGACTTTCAGGTGGCTTAAGGAATGTGGGCAGGTCACCAACAGTGTAGTTTTCATATTTTTTACATATATTACTTTTGGTATCAGAAAAATAGTGTTTATAAAAATTGACTTTTCAGAAGCTACATGTGCTGAGAGGCACAGGTTATGAGAATTAAGGACTTGACCATGACTCCCATATGAACAAAAGGATTCTGTCACTGTCCAAAGGTGGACTGAGGCAGCCCTATAGAAGGAACAAGCTTAGACAATATTTCTGGGTCCAATCCAGAAAATAAACATATGAGAAGTCAAGGTCTCAAATCTTCACTCCATAGAATATTGATCACATTGATGTTGGCCTGAAATTCGTTCAGACTGGGAATTCAGTCTGAAATCTCAATCATGCATTCACAAAGTGTTTAAATTTGAGCATCACAGTTTCCAAGGAAAGATGGCTTTCACTTTAAAATTATAATTGCAAACTTCAAATGGATGCCTAACACTGCCTGGTAGCATGACTATGTCTATTCTAAGTACGCTCACTTTCCTCATTGTGGTGGCTGTGAGAATGTATCTTGCAGTGTATGTGTAATTAACCAAAGTCCCTAGCCACTGTACTGTGAAAGCCATCACTGTGTTGACTCTAAGGCCACCTTCCCACAGGCTGCTTGCAGCCAATGGCTGAGCTCAACAGGGATAACAAGTCAAGCTCATTCAGGGGAAACAGGGCACTCCTCTGACAGTGAACTTTGGCTCTGCATTAATCCTGCCAAACCTTCCCCAGATTTCATGGCAATCTAGGATGCTTCCATCCAACCTTCCTTTCTTTCCTCCTTCACTCAGGGTCAGACTTGCATCACTGTTGGACAGCTGTACCAGCCTCTTCTGACTCCCTCCTCACTTGTTCACACAGGGAGTTCCACTAATAAAATCTTTGCATGCTTATTCCCATCTTGACATTTGCTTCTTAAAGGACCTGGACCAACATGCCACTTTATGAACTGGCTCTTTCCTGCCTTCTTCTCTTTTCTCAACAACTCCCTTCTCTCTCCCCCTCTCAGCTGATGACATGGCCTCCTGTTTCCTTGAGAAAATAGAAGGCATCAGATGAAGCCTAAGCCCACCAGCATCTCCTTCCTTCGTGCTAATATAGCAGAGAAGGTGTCCCCTCTCCAGGCAAAGCCCAGTCTTTCCAAGGGATCCTTTCCAAGGATCTCACCCCTTTCCCCCAAAGGAGATCTTCACTCCTTCAGGTCTCTCCTCCCTCTCCTGCAACACAATCTATTCCTTACTCTCTGTCATCCTGGCTCCTCAACCTCTCCAGCTGTTTCCTCACTCTTCTGCTCCTCTCCAAAATCAAATGGCTAGTAAGAGATCCTTACACATTTTGTCTCCACTTAGTTACTTCTCATTCATTCCTAATTCACTTTATTTTAGCCCCAGCAACCACCACCCTGGTGCTCTTGTCAAGAATAGCATGGCCTCCACCTTGGCGAGTCCATGGCATATTCTCCTATCCTCATCCCACTCAACTGTTCAGCAGCATTTGGCACAGCTGACCATTTCCCTGTTCTTTAAGCCTGCTTCTCTTTTGACTGACACCATAGACTCCTGGTTTTCTCCTACCTCACTGGTCACACCTTCTCAGTCTCCTTGCCTGACTCTTCCTCCTCTGCCAGAGATTTCAACATGGGTTTCTCCAAGATGCTCAGCTCTTTTCTCTGTCCCTTCTCCTCAGTAAGCTCATTCACTCACTTGGCTTCCAATACCATGACATGGCACAGCTGTCAACTTTCTATCTCCAGCCCTTATATTTCCCCTGATGTTCAGCCTTGTTTCCACCATCTGCCTACTCCATATCTCCACTCACATGCCTAATGGGCATCCCCAGTTTAACAGGTCAAGAGCTTTTGATTTCTCTTCCCAAATATGCTCCTCCCCAGCCTCCTCTTTTCAGTAACTGATACTACCATCCACCCAGTAGCATAAGCCAGAGATACCTGGGGGTCATCCTTGATTTCATCTTCTTCCCTACTCTTCATGTTTAATTCATCTGTCACTTCTTCCTCAGAAGTATATTTCAGGTCCACCTCTATCTCTTCATCTCTGTGCATCTCTCTGCAACCTAATATTCTCTTCTTATAGGGAGACCAGTCATATTGCATTAGAGCCAACCCTGATATCCTCACTTACCTTTTTAAAGGCCCTATATCTCCAAATACAGTCACATTCTGAGGTACTGGGGGTTACAACTTCAACATATAAATTTTAAGACCCATTACACTTGAACCACTACAAGTGTAAAGGGGATGTGAAAGCCTTATAACTGATCTCCCCACTTCCATCCCATACATCCCCTCTCCATATAGAATCAAGAGCAAATTTTTAAAAACACAAATCCTATCTTGCCACTCTTCTGTCTAGAACCCTTTAGTACCTTCCTATTGCACTTAGACTAAAACCCGAAGTCTTGCCCTATAGCATCTTGCTTCATTCTACCTTGTCAATGTCATCTCACATCCCTCTCCCCATCAGTCACCACGCTGTTATCACATTCAACTTCTTTCAGCACCTGGAAAAACCCAAGCCTTTTTACTGCTCAGAGGCTTTGAACACACGACTGTTTGCCTGAAATTTCCCTCCTGCTGCACATAGCATCGCTGTTCCTTTCTCAATCTTCATGTCTCAGGTTAAGTATCCCCCCACCCCTGCCGTTCTTTATGATAACAGCCTATACATACCCTACATAGCACTCATTGCATATACACAGTCATTCATCTCTTTGTCTGGTTATCTGTTTTCTATTTCTCCTTCTAGAATGTAGGCTTCATGAAGACAGGGACTTTGTCATCTTTTCACAGCAAAATCACTAGCACCCAGAAGAGTGCCTGGAATACTATAGGTGCTCTGTAAATACTAGCTGAATGAAGGAATGGTCATGCCAGAATAAATTATGTGAAAAATGTACCCACAAGGAACTGAGAGTCAACATGTTGCATAGTATTGTTGGATACATGTTAATTAAATTCCAAAGACTTCTGCCAAAATGACTATTGTGTTTTTAGAATAGTTGTTCTTGGACCTTTCTTTCTGGTAATAGTTGAGGAGCAGCAGGATCAGTTTCCTGTTGAAATCACTTCTAGTTCTTCACCTAATCTCATCAGTGGAACAGAGCACACCTCTGTAATTGTCTAGGGCAGAATCAACTGGCCACCATTAGAGTGCCACATTGGAGTGTCACAGACTTTGGCATCAACATATCCGGGTTGGCATCCTACTTCTGCCATCTATAAGCTGTGTAACTTGGCAAAGTCTAAACTCCCTAAGCTTCTCTGTCCTCACAGGTAGATTGGAGACAAGAGTATTTACCTCTCAGGAATGTTTTTAAATTAAATGATATATATAAAGTGCCTACCAGAGCTCCTGACATACAATGAACATTAATAAGTGATGACCATTATTACGAATCCAGGAAGCAATGATGCAAGACTTTAGGGCACAGTCACGGAGGCAAAGAAGAAGAGATAGTTTAATACATGATTATGAGATTGCACAGACAGAATTTATAATTATTTTGATTGGGTGTGAGAGATGAGGCAACATTAATTGAAGAGGACTTGAAATTTCTAGCTGGGTGGTTAGATGTGCAGTCATGCCAACAACAAACACTTCCATGCAAAAGCAGCTGTGTAGAATAATTCAATCATTTTGAGTTCAGATCACATATTACATGATTTTAGCTCTGGCTGGCCTTAAAATGGGGTTCATCTGTATTTAAGAACTCCTTGTGAGACCTTCTCAGTTTCTGGTCAGAGGAGGGAAGATACCTCAGACTCCAAAGAAAGGCTGGAGGGTTTATCTTTTTGTGGATTAGTTTCCTTCATCACCTGCCTTTCCCTTCTAAATATGACTGAATCTTTTCATTTCTCTTGCGCTGAAGGGAAAAGCATCCTCTGGGGCTGCAGCCTGACTCTGGCAGTCCTTCTGAAGTTACAGTTTTAGGCTCCAGCACTTTCGAGGTCTCACTGTGCATCCGTAGGTGTCCTCTGGTGGCCAAGACTCTCAGACATGTGCAGACTAAAGCCAGGCACTGAGAAAAACACAGAAAAGGCTGTCCCTGAGAGCTGGAAACCTATATCCCCTAAAAACAGGCTAGCAACCATGATGCACTGTCTTAAGTTTAGGGTGGGCGGGCACTAGTTTATGTTTGATTGGTTACCAGAAGAAAAGGTGGAAGGGAGAGAAATCATCAGCAAAGCTTTCACAGAATAGAGATCCAATCAGCACCACCTTAGCGGCAGGGAGTGGGGTAGGAGGATGTAAATCACAATTGTTGCATCAAAAGTCAACCCTTCTTTTACCCTCCAGCCCCATCCCCAGTCGTGACTTTTTTTTTTTTTTTTTTGAGACGGAGTCTCGCTCTGTCACCCAGGCTGGAGTGCAGTGGCGCAATCTCGGCTCACTGCAAGCTCTGCCTCCCGGGTTCACGCCATTCTCCTGCCTCAGCCTCTCCTAGTAGCTGGGACTACAGGCGCCCGCCACCAGGCCCGGCTAATTTTTTGTATTTTTAGTAGAGACGGGGTTTCACCGTGGTCTCGATCTCCTGACCTCGTGATCCGCCCGCCTCGGCCTCCCAAAGTGCTGGGATTACAAGCGTGAGCCACCGCACCCGGCCAGTCGTGACTTTTTAAATTGCAGCAAGGAGAGTTTATTGTAAATAAGTATTGAATGAATTAAATTACAGAAAGAAAAAAAAAACTGAGCATGCCTAATTATATACTCCAGAGACATGAATGCATATATTCATTTAGAGACATGTACAAGACTACTTAAAATAGCATTATTCTTAATAACTAAACACCAAAAATACCCCAAATATCTATCAGTAGTAGAATAGATAAACTGTGGTTTAGTCACGTGCAGAGGAATATTGCACAACAATGAAAAGGAAGAAGTCACACAGTAGAATGTGGCAGACACATCCTACAGTGACTGCCGACAAAACACACCCTTATAGCATCCAGTCCCTTTGATTACAGCCAGAGCCTGTGACTTGTTTCTAACAAATAAAATATGGCAAAGGTGATGGGATGTCACTTCCTTGATTAAGTGATGTTACATGTCACAAGTGATGGGAGTGTGATTATGCTACTTTATGTAAGGCTCTATAAACTAGGGAGAAAGAATCTCCCTTACTGCCATGCAGTAAGCTGTCATGTTGAGAGAGAGCCTGTGAGAGAGCCATGTGGCCAGGAACTACAGCTGTCCTTTAAGAGTTGAGGGTGGCCTTTGGCCTAGTCAGCAAGAAACCGGGACCCAAGTCATACAACCACAAGGAGGTGAATTCTGCCGACAACCTGAACAAGCTTGGAAGCAGATTCTTCCCCAAGCAAGTCAACAGAACACAGCCCAGCCACCACCTTGATTGCTGCCTTAAAAGATCATGAGCAGAGGATTTAGCTAAACTGTGCACTGACTCTTGACCCACAGAAAATGTGAGATAAGGAATGTGTGTTGGAGCCGGGTGCAGTGGCTCATGCCTGTAATCCCAGGACTTTGGGAGGCCGAGGCAGGGGGATTGCTGAGTCCAGGAGACCAGCCTGAGAAACATGGTGAAACCCTGTATATACAAAAAATACAAAAATTAGCCAGGCATGGTGGCATGTTACTGTAGTCCCAGCTATTAAGGAGCCTGAGGTGGGAGGATTGCTTGAGCCCAGGAGGTCGAGGCTGCGGTGAGCCATGTTCGCGCTACTGCACTCCAGCTTGGGTGAGTGGTAAGCCACACTACCTATGTGGTCTTTGTAACACCATGAAAGGAAATGAATACAGAGGACATGTTGCATGATTCTGTTGCAATTGCAAAACTGGGGATTGTATTTTATTTTTTATTTTTTTTCCATCTACTTCCCTTGGGGGGAAGGATTTACTTCTCTTAATGCATATATATGTTCTTCTTGCTTCCCGTCTCCCATCCTCTTATTATGATTATATTTGAAAGTTGGCTAAATCAGTTCTCAGGGTTGGTGTTATTATGACTCCATAACGTGGGAAGTAACCTGGCTGTATTGTTCCTGGGGAGCCAAGTGTTGTGCCGTTATTAGGTGTCTGTGTGGGTTTCCTAGGTCTGCTGTAACAAATTACCACAACTCTGGTGACTTAAAACAACACAAATGTGTTCCCTCACAGTTCTGACAGCCAGAAGTCTGAAGTCAAGCTGTTGGCAGGGCCACACTCCCTTTTCCAGCTTCTGGTGGTCACCAAAACTGCTTTTTTTTTCTTTTAAGTAGGCTCATGGTATTTGCTAATTTAACCATCATGAACTAGTCCTTCATGACTCAGAATGCTCATGACAGGGATGTCCTTTTGAAGGAGGCTGACTTGTAAATATTTCCCTCTGGAAGCTTGGTGCTCCAGAATGTCACTTAGCTGGTAAGTGAACCTGGCCAACTGCAGCTGCTGTATCAATAAGGGGGCTTTATTGTTTTCCACTGACCTTGAGTCTGCATGTTCTTGAGTATTCACATGTTTGGGGATTCTGAAAGGTCTCCAGTTATCTCCTGGCCTCTTGAAGGCAGTCACCCATTCAGGACCCTTCACTGCCCAATCTCCTGCTCCCAAGCCCCAGCAGGGTTCCCTCTTGTGTCTTTGCTAGAGCTTCCTGCTCCCTCTGCTCCTGACACAACCTAGTCAGGCATACTCCCTGCGGGACCCTCTGCTGACAGTCCAGCTTTGCCTTGTGCTCTCTTTAAGCAGGTACCAAGGAATTGTTGCCATTTCTCAGCCTCTTTTCATGACATTTGTTTTAGGATTTCCCTTCCCCTTCCTCTGAAGGGTTAAAACCTCACCCTTTCATAGGGGGCCATGGAGGTAAGGGATGGTGAGACTAACTAATGAGATTTCAGCTCAGTTACCTGGACAGGTGTGAACCTTCCTGAATTCTAAATAAGAGATGAGAGGAGAAGGAAGAAATACAAGTTAACCCACACCCCAGGCCGCTGCCATGGTCACAGTACTTCACCCTAGAGGTGTCTGCCCAAGTGTCTCAAACCATACAGCAGCCTTAGGGAAAGGATCTCAGCCCTGTGATCCCCATAGTCAACCTCAGTCTCTGTCCCAGCGTCAGAAACAGGCAGGTTACTGTGAAGCCAATGAAGCTTAAGATCCTGGGTCCTCCTTGCACTGGCTCTTCTATGGCCCTGGAAGGGCCCTAGCAACGGGTTCACATGACAATATAGATCTATTAATAGTATATATAATGTCTTAGTCTGCTTGGGCTGCCATAAAAAAGTACCATAGACTGAGTGGGTCAAACAACAGACTTATTTCTCACAGTTCTGGAGGCTGAGAAGTCCAAGATGAAAGGTCGGGCAGATTCAGTTTCTGGTAAGGCCTCTTTTCCTGGCTTGCAGATGGCCACCTTATCACTGTGTCCTCACACAGTGGAGAGAGAGCGTCTCTCATCCTTTTCTGATAAAGCTACTAACCCCACTGTGAGAGCACCACACTCTTGACCTCATCTAACACTGATTACCTCCCAAAGGTCCCATCTCCAAATACCACCAAACTGGGGGGCTAGGGTGGGGGGACACAATTCAATCCATAGCTATATATATATATATATATATATATTCATATATATATATATATATCACACAATATTCATTCCTCCTGCAATACAAATTATATGAAAATTGACATATAAAATATACATATAGAAAAAATATATTCATGTTGCAGCAATAGGTTAAAGACCACCCCTTCTTTCCACATTCCTTCCCCTTCCGTCATGCTTCTCCTCAGGTCAGGCAGTCCTGGAGTAATCGTGGGCATCTCAGGGATCTGGTTAAGGGGAAGTGGAGTCAGGGATACATCTGGTATCGGGTTAGGGGGGTGTTTGCATCACTTCCATGTACAGGTTGGTAATGGCTAGCCATCCTGCTATAGAAATGGCTCTGACAACCCACTCTGCCAACTCACCAGTGTCCTGACATGGAGGCACACTGGTGTCGTGTATGAATGTGGCCTGTGGCAGCCAACACTAGAACTATGCAGGTAAAGGAGAAAAAACAAGGATTAAAATGGACAAAGCTGAAAGCTAGTATATGGAAAAATTCTTCCAACTCTTACAACTCAGATACAAAAGAAGCTTGATTACGGTTTTCCTAGATTTGATGACAATCCGTAAAATGTACAGGATATTACCAATAATGAGTTCTGAAGCTGAAAGAACTCTTAATAACTATCAATAGCTTAGAAAAACAAATATCAGACACATTAGAGCAAAGACTGAGTTATCATTCTATTCTCTCCAAAGAAAATGATAATTACAAAGTTGTTGTCACATGAAGAGAAAAAGTGCATGCTGCCCAAAACTACAGGGAAAAAGTATTATGAAGGTGTTTTGGGCAACAAATTCATTAGAATACTGTTATTTTTCTGGATTCTGTATTTATGACACTTTTCATCAAGTATGTAGTTTATTGTTATTTCTTGTATTATTCTAAACAAACATCCAGTTTTATATTTAAATTTTTGGGGGTGGGGGAGACAGAGTCTTGCACTGTCGCCCAGGCTGGAGTGCAGTGGTGCGATCTCAGCTCACTGCAACCTCCACCTCCCAGGTTCAAGCGATTCTCATGCCTCAGCCTCCCAAGCAGCTGGGACTACAGGTGCATGCCAGGAAACCCAGCTAATTTTTGTATTTTTAGTAGAGAAGAGGTTTCACCATGTTGTCCAGGCTGGTCTCGAACTCCGGGCCTCAAGTGATCTGCCTACCTCAACCTCCCAAAGCGCTGGCATTACAGACATAAGTCACTGTGCCCGGCCTTACATTTAATTTTTGATAGTAGTTTTGCATTATTTTTATTAAAGAGGGCCCCGCAAATTACATGAGCTTCAGGCCCCACAAAATCAAGAGCCACCTTGATGGTGATGCCACTCGCCTGACACTCTTCCTCATGCATTTCTCTGTGTCCCCTCGCTCGTCCTCCCAGCATCTGCACAGGGATCACCACAGGGTCCCTGCGTGGCTCCAGGTATTTGTGTCAGAGATAGTCTTCCAACCAGAGTGTGAGTGCAGGATGGAATGTTTGCACTTATTTTGTTCACCCTACCCCAATTTTACAGATGAGGAAACTAAGAGCCAGAGAGGCAAAGTGACTTGTACAAAGTCACGCAGGAAGCTTGTGGCAGAACTTGAACACAGGACCCTAACTCTTAGTCCAGGGATCTCTACACTGTTGCTTGCAGTCTGTCATTAGTTACACCAGTGGTTTTCAAGCTTCATTATTAATAATCAAGCTTACTGAAAACAGATTCCTCCAGTGTGCAGGTCCTCAGGTCCTCAGGCACAATTCAGTGTGGGATTCCCTGAGACATGGGTGCCTTGGATCTCTAGGGGCTCAAACCAATGATCCCTCAGATGCACCAAAATCACTTGGATGCTTGAAATGCAGATCTCTGGGCCCCACCCCTAGACACTGTGATCCATTAGAACTGGGTTGAAATCTGAGTTTTTAAAAACCTCTCCCAGTGAAGCGAAGGCAAGAAGTGGATGAACTTAGCCCACTTATCCTAACCTTCTCATTCCTTAGATCCCAAATATTCTCCCTCCTCTTCGTTCCACCCACTCCCACCTCCCATTACAACGCAGGAGAGAGTGGTATACACCGGCTCTCTTCCTAGCTTCCTACTGTGCCACCTACTTTCAAATGTACATTGCACTGCCGGTTTTTTCCCTAAGACATTGTGCTTGCAAGCTATTTATAAGGATAACTACCCAGTGAATTCCAAGGACTGTGTAGAGCCTAAACAACAAATAGACCACAGATCCCATGCCAGGATTATTGGGAAATAATTCCTGGTAGATTTCATAAATGCTTACTGGTTCTCTACATGAAATGTAAAATCTGGACCTGTCACATCCAGTTTCATTAATGACCCTGGGGATAACCATAGGGTGAACTAGAGAATAGCTGCTGTGATTAATTTTGACTCAGGGCTTTAACACCATCTTGATGCTAACTAGTAGTGACCTGATCTGTCGGCTCCAGATGTCTGGAGCCTTGTGAGATCTGGCAACCAGAAGAGGACACACACTCTAAATTTCCTAACAAAGTAGATGCCATTTGAGGCCTTAACAATCATGGACCCTGAACTTCAGTACCCACATTAGCTTAAGTTAGAAGAGGATGGCTTTTGCCTACCCCCAGGTACAGTGAGACAATGTATATGAAACTCTTTGCAAATTCCTAGGAGATATATAAATGCAGTGTTTCTACTCACTGTTTTTATGAGGCCCAGATCCATAAGTCCTCAAAAGGTGTTCTTGAGCCCAGAGTAATCAGCTGGCACTCCCCTAAAGCACATAAACAAGGACAGGACTAATAATTGGCCAAAAAGAATCCCTCGTGGCACTACAGTTACAGTTCTAGAAGAGCTACAGGGATGATTGTTAATGGTAATGCTTCTTGTTATTAATACTCAAACTTGCCAAAAACAGTTTCCTGCGGGGTGCAGTTCCTCAGGCACAACTCCACATGGGGTTCCCTAAGGCAGGGTGCTAGGGGCCTCTGAAAGAGCCTCCCAAGGGCTTGCCCCCTGGGCCCAAGGCAACCAGGATTCTTTTGATACAAAAGATTTGCCATCCTAAAAACATGGGTATTTTCTATTCTCTGACCTTTCTGCTTCCTCTGTGTTCAATGTCTCAAAATTGAATTCAAAAGAGGAGCTAAAGGCTACTTGTTTCTCTAAATAGACTTGTATTTAGTGCTCCAAGAAGAAATTTTATTCCTACCTCCCATTAGCACAGTGTCCCTAATTCTAGAGGTAATAGCTAAATAGCAGCTTGTCCCTATTGGTGTAGGAAATTCTTTTCTCCATTTTCAGGATAAAAATAAAGATTACTCAGACAGATCTGTGATTCTTCCTTGGCAGAGAGTTTCAGTGCCTGGGAACCAGAATCTATTGGATGAACGTTCATAGGCTTAATTTCAGAATCTCAAATGACAGAAACATTCTCACTGACTGCAAATGAGGACAGAATGTTTGGCTGGTTTTGATATTTTCAACTAACACCTTTAAAACAATAGTGATGACCATCTCTTGATTATCATCATAGCAAAATGTGTTCTCAAAGTTCCTCAATAAATAACAGTTGAAGTCCTGTCATTGAAAAAAAATTTAATAAATTATCAATACATCTTTGTTGATATGCAAAGAATTATGCAAAGTACCTTGGCACCACAAAAATAAATGGGACACTGTTTCCACTGGGAGGACCTTACAATCAGACGAGACATGAACGCTGATAAATATAAGTAGAATACGAGAAGTATCACAAAACAGGGACAAACAAAGCTATAGGATTTCAGATGCAAGAGATTACTTCTAGCAGAAGGGAATCCACGAAGATGGCAGTGGGGTGACATTTGAGCTGGGTCCTTCAGCATGTGTGTAGTCTTGCTACTGGATCTGCCATGTGTTTCTCCAATTACCCATCCAATAAAGCTTGCTTGCCAATGGAGCTCATTGTTTTGACTTATGGTAGTTTTCTTTTGCTATGTAACACATTACCACAAACTTGGTAGCTCAAAATACACACATTCATTATCTCATAGTTTCTGGGGATCAGGAACCTAGACATGGAGTAGCTGGGTTCTCTGCTCGGGGTTTCACACAGTTGAAATCTAGACGCCGGCCAGGTGTATTCTCACCTGGAGTTCTCCAAATCCATTCAGGTTGTCGACAGAATTTATTTCCTTACAGTTGCAGGCTGGTGCTCCTTAATTTCTTGCTGGCTGTTGGCCAGGGGTTGCTCTCAGCAACTTGAAGCTACCCTCATATCTTAGCTGTGGGGCCCTCTTACTACACAGCAGCTCACTCCCTCAAAGCCAGCAGGAGAATCTTCTCTTTGGGGAAGGCCTGAACCCTCCTTTAAAGGACTTGCCTGATTATGTCAAGCCTGCCCAGGGTAATCTCCCTTTTGTGTGACCCAAAGTAACAGGAGAGACATTAACTACATCAGCAAAATTCCCCCACCTGTGCCAGATAATGTAACCTAATCACTCTAGTAAAATTCCATCATACTCACAGGTCCCTGACATTCAAGAGGAGGGTATTACACAGGGTGTCTATACCAGGTAGGAATCTTGGGGCCATCCTGCCTACCACATGATTCAAGCCGAGTGTAAGCTTTGGCACCCATGGGATGACAGTCCTTACTGCGAATCCCATCTCTGTCAATAAATTTAAACCAGCAGGACTATAAGAGGTAGAGAAAGGAACGGTGAATATAGAAAGAGATGTGGCAGACTGAATTTTCAATGTAGTGTGTGTTCACCATACTCCATACATGTATAATACATTAGTACAAGATAGTGCATTGCACACTACACACACACAGAAACACACACTATACATGCTGTTCCTCCTGTGTGACAATGAACCCTCCTCCCATTGAGTGGTGGGTCTGTGTTACCCCCTCTTAGACTTGGACAGAACTTTGTAACTGCCTTGGCCAATAGAATATAGCAGAAGTGACACTAAATAACTTCTGAGACCAAGTCATAAAAATAATATGCACTTCCATTTTGTCTCTTGAAACGCTTACTCTTGGAACCCTGACACCCTGCTGTGAGAACACGTCCAGAACATAGAAAAGCCACACGTAGGTGCTCCAGCTGACAGTCTCCGTTAAGGTCCCAGCCAACAGCCAGCATCAAACACCAGATGTGTGAGTGAACGAACTTCAGATGACTCCAACACCAGCTGTTGAGTCACCTTCGAGCCACCCCAGGCTTTAAGCCACCCCAGTAAGTTCTACTTGGAAGCAGAGATGAGCTATCCCTTTTAGCCCTGACCAAATTGCAGATTCATGAACAAATAAATGATTATCACTTTAAACTACTTAGTTTGGACTTGGACAGAACTTAGTTTGACTGGAACAGATGTGGAATGGCAAGCTGGACACTGGCATCTCTGTATTTCCCCAGAATCAGGGGGAAGCCCTCCTCCCATAACCAGGAAGGTGAAAGTAGTCAAAAGACTTTGAGGCCCAGCATTCCAACTGCACAGCATTCTAACCTCCCCTGCTTTAATCTGGGGGCCTTGTCCATGCAGTGGATTAAGAACCCTAAACTACTGTCCATAAGGAGCTTGACTCACTATTCCAAGGAAAATGAGAAAGCAAAGGGGCAGAGGAGATGAATGAAGAGCAACGGAATCAGAGGAAGAGATGCAGAGGAAAGAAATGCTGGCTTGAAAATTGGAGTCTGAAATACAAATGTGCATGTGAATGGGGGCATGTTAGAGACAACAGAGATTTTAATAAATGGTGCCCTCTAGACACGCACACACACACACGCACACACCCCTGGCTGCCAGCAACAGACAGGCTAGCCTCTACCTCTCTTGCTCTTTCAGGTTCTGGAAAAAGGAATTTGGCTTTCAAATACATGCTGAATTTCCCATTGCCATGCCACGTCCCTGGTTCTCTACAATGCATGTAATTCCAGCTGTTTGGCTGCAGCTCAAGAGTCACTGGAGTGCAAAAGTCTTCACACATGTGTTCTTGCTTATTTCCTGGGTATGAGAGGGAGGATTTCTGAAGGATCCAGAAATCTAGCATTGATTGGGCAATATGAGGGGTTGCTTGGGACAGCAAGAACAAATAGTGTATGACACACCATGCAGACACATAGTATACACACAACACATTCACACGCTGCACAGTACACTACATGTATGTCATATATACTATGGACACAACAGATACACACTGCACACGCATATATAGCCAGCTGACCTTAAGGAAGAGAAACCTAGTGTTAGGAATGGTTTGACTTAAACACTTGTGAGGATCTAAGGAAAACTACACATCCTAGGATTACAATGTTTTTCAATCATTCGATCCAAGCTCTCCATTTTATAGGCAAAGAAGTGGGGGTTTAGCTGAAAGTGGGAGCATGTGTTCTCATTCCTAGACTGGAGTTATCTTCTCAGATCTTCGTGCTAGGGAGGCCCCACTGTGCCTCTACTAGTTTTAGAAATATACATGTGAATTAATACTTCAGCACTGGTTACACACACACACACACACACACACACACACACACACACACTCCCTTCCTCACCTGTGCAACTGCTGTTTTAACTTAACTCTAGAAAAATAACATGAAAAAAATTGTTGCTTTCAGATCAGAGCAAGGTGAGAAAATGGACACAATCAAGTTCTCTTGTCAGCCAGATGTCCCTCACTTCCCCACACTCAGAGGTCAACCTTCCTTTTGGTGCCCAAAAGACACAGTCCTTGCACCATAGACTCCAGGAAGCTGGCCTTTCCCTGGATCTTCTCCACAGGCTCCTTGGGACTCCTCAGGAATGCAAACCCACAGATTTTGCCGTGCAAGGCTGCTGCCCAGGAGCCATGCTAGTCACTTGCCATTTCGTAACTGGCTTCTCCAGGTGACAGACATTCTCCCCTTACTAGTCCCCCCGAGCTTGGCTGGACAGGGCACGAACCTGCCTACTCAATTGAGAGAGCTTTGGAATCCTGGAGCCCAGTGAGAGAAAATAACCATTTCCCCTCATCTTCGTCTTCCAGGGCCTCAGGCTGCTTCAGGTCAGTTAATCATCATCTACAGAGATGCGCTCTGCCCACCGTGAGGAACCTCCTGCCCCTGTAACTAGGAAGGGTTTCCCCACAGTCCAGCCCCACCCAAGTTCCTCTGCTGGCTCTTCCCTTCGCCATCCCTGCCCCTCTGGGAGCCAAGGGCCCCTTTGCTGTGGAGGGAATTACAAGTGCCCTAGGCTCTTGCTGGGGGTTGAGCAGTCTGTACAGTGTGGTGTGACTGGAGCTCAGTAGTCACTGGGCATGGGATGGTGTCTTCTGTTGCTGATGGACAGAGAAGGACTGCCACGTGGCTCCTATGCCTAGCAGCAAATGTGTTCTCACTCAGCTGGTGCCAGATGGTGGGGTCTCCTCATAGGAAGCTCCCCCTAGCTCCCTCCCCTCCAGTACAGGAAACTCCTGAGTATGCTCCCTGGAATACAGAGGGCAGGCAAGATGGCATCCCTCTCTCATTACTTTCTTTTCTTTGCATGGCATAAACTCTGTGCCCCATGGCCCTTAAAGCCTTGTCTTCTGATTTGCAAGAACCTGGTGATATAGTTTGGATATTTGTCCCCTCCAAATCTTATGTGATATTGATCCCCAATGTTGGAGGTGGGGCCTAGAGGGAGGTTTGGGTCCTGGGGGCAAATCCCTTCCTAATGGCTCGGCACTGTCTTCGTGGTAATGACGGAGTTTTTGCTCTATGAGTTCCTACAAGATCTGATTGCTTAAAAGAGCCTGGCACTGCCCTCCACTCTCCCTATAGCTCCCTCTGTCACCATGCAACATGCCAGTTCCTCTTTGCCTTCTGCCATGAATGGAAGCTTCCTGAGGTCCTCACCAGAAGCAGACACTGATGCCATGCTTCTTGTACAGCCTGCAGAACTGTGAGCCAAATAAACTTTTCTTTATAAATTACCCACCCTCAGGTATTCTTTTTTATTTTTTTTTGAGACGGAGTCTCACTCTGTCTCCCAGGCTGGAGTGCAGTGGCGCAATCTCAGCTCACTGCAACCTCCACCTCCTGGGTACATGCCATTCTCCTGCCCCAGCCTCCTGAGTAGCTGGGACTACAGGCGCCCACCACCACACCTGGCTAATTTTTTGTATTTTTAGTAGAGATGAAGTTTCACTGTGTTAGCCAGGTTGGTCTCGATCTCCTGACCTCATGATCTACCCACCTCGGCCTCCCAAAGTGCTGGGATTACAGGTGTGAGCCACCGCACCCGGCCCAGGTATTCTTTTATAGCAACGCAGACTAAGCATTTTATAGCAAAACAGACTAAGACACCTGGTTTGGAAGTTTTTAAAACAGCTCCATATTTTTATTTTTTTCTCTTTGTATTCCTACTAAAACAAGCTCACTAAAGGAAGGAACCAGAATGCAAGGGAAGAAAAGAACAGCACAAAGATTAATATTTCAAGATTTCCTTTCTTTGCACATTTTAATGTAGAGCTCTTCAGAGATTCATTGCCCTAATTTTGGAGTCCAATCTCAGAGTACCCCTGTATGCTCTTCTCAACGATGACCAGTAACTTGAGAAACCAGGAGATAGGAAACTTGACCAGAGCCAACTGTGAGAATGAAATCTGATCATGATAAACACCAGAGTCATTGACACAGAGTAGAATCTAAACCTCTCTGAACTTCATTTTTATCATCTGCAAAATGTAGATAACTGTTAGGTACAGAGGTTAATTTCACGTGGAAATTTCATGGCTTGCACATAGTAGATGTTCAATAAATATTCACTAAACTTCAAAACACTTTATTTTTGCAGGAATCTGAATTATGCCCAGTAATGCCTAGGTTCAGATTAATGATTACAAAAGCAGCACTGTAATTCCTTATTTAAAATACATCGTGTATATAGTGTGTAACTTTACCCTTTTCCCTGGAGGCCTTAGTATCAGTCTTCAAATCAAGTACTTGATTTTATGTTCGGATTTTTTTTTCTCTTTCAGTTCACAAAGGTGGAAGTGATGGCTTCAGAATCTCTATATAGAAGGTTTCAATTGGATTAAAAAGAGGCTTTAGACTTGAAGTTGCATTTACATAAAACACAGCTGCTATAAATATTCATGTGCAGGTTTCTGTGGGAACGTAAGTCTTGATTTCTCTCGGATAATAAATGCCCAGGAGTAGAGTTGCTGGGTTGTATGGCAGTTGCATGTTTCATTTTATCAGAAATTGCCAAACATTTTTGCAGAATGACTGTATCACTTGACATTCCCACCAGTGGGATCCAGTTTCACTGCATTTCTCCTCACAGCATTTGGTAATATTATTTTTAATTTTAGCTGTTCTTATAGGTGTGTAGTAATATCCCATTGTGACTTTTAATTTGCATTTCTCTAATGGCTAATGGTGTTGAACATCTTTTCAGGTCTTATTTTCCATTTGTATGTCTTCTTTGGTGAAATGTCCCTTCATGTCTTGTACTCATTTTATAATTGGATTTTTGGGGGTTTTACTATTGAGTTTCAAGAGTTCTTTATATATTCTAGATACTAGTCTTTGTCAGATGTGTGGTTTGCAAACATTTTTTCTCCCACTCCATAATTTGTCTTTTTGTCCTCTTAACAGGGCCTTTTGCAGAACAAAAATTTTTATATTATTATTATTGTATATGTATTTTTTGAGACAGGGTCTCACTCTGTCACCCAGGCTGGAGTGCAGTGGCAGGACCTTAGCTCACTCAGCCTCCAGAGTATCTAGAACTACTGGCATGTACCACCAAGCCCAGCTAATTTTTTATCTTTATGTAGAGGCAGGGTTTTACCATGTTACCCAGGCTGGTCTCAAACTCCTGAGCTCAAGTGATCTGCTGGCCTCAGCCTCCCAAAGTGTTGGGATTACAGGCGTGAGCTACCATGCCCAGCAAAAGTTTTTAATTTTGATGAAATCCAATTTATTAATTTTTACTTTTATAGATGAGCTTTTGTTGTCAAGACTAAGAACTCTCTGCCTAACTCCAGGTCCGGAAGATTTTTTCCTATGTTTCTTCCTAAAAGTTTCATAATTTTATATTTAGGTCTATAACCCATTTTTTAGTTAATTTTTGTATAATACATACAACTTAGGTTGAGGTTTTTGTTTTGTTTTGTTTGTGTACAGATGTCCAATTGCTACTGCACTATTTATTGAAATCTATTTACCATCACTGAACTGCTTTTGCATCTTGTCAAAAATCAGTTGGGCATATTTGTGTGAGTTTATTTTTGAGTTCTCTTGATTATTATCATTATATAATACATCTTGAAATCCAATAGACCAATTTCTACTACTTAATTTTCCTTTTTCAAAATTTTTCATCTATTCTACTTCCTTTTCTTTCTCATATAAAATTTAGAATACTTTTATCTATATCTACAAAATTCTTCTGGAATTTTAATAGAAATTGAGTTTATCCTGTATATCAGTTTAGGGATAACCGATATTTTCACTATGTTATCCTCCAATCCATGAACATGATATGGCCCTTTGATGTCTTTATTTAGATCTTTGATGTCTTTCATCAGTGTTGTATAGTTTTCACCATAAAGTCCTGTATGTGTCATATTAGATTTATACCTAAATATTTCTCATTTGTTGAGCAATTATAAATGGCATTTTATTTTTAATTTCAGTGTACACGTGTTCATCTCTAGTATATAGAAATATAAGGCATGTTATTTTGCATCTTCCATCCTATGACCTTGTTGAACTTATTACTTCTAGGATTTTTTTTGTAGATTCCTTGAATTTTCTGCATAGTCAATCACATTATCTGCATATAGAAATAATTTTATTTCTCCTTTACTGATCCATATACCTTTTATTTCTTGCATTATTAATTGAATAGAACTTCCAGTACTATTTTGAATAAGAATATTGAGAGTGGACATCCTTACCTTATTCCCAGTCTTAGGAAGAAAGCATCCAGTCTTTCACCATTAAATATAATTGCAATAGAATTATTTTGGTAGATGTTCTTTAACATGTTGAAAAAGTTCCCCTTTATTTATATTTTTGGGGTTTTCTTAACCATTAAAAGATGTTAAATACTCTCAAATACTGTTTCTGCAGCAATTGATATAATCATGTGATTTTTAATTTCTGTCTGTTAATATGATATATTAAACTGATTTTTGGATATTGAACCAGGCTTGCCTCCCTGGAATAATCCCCATTTGGTCATGACGTGTAATCATTTTTATGTTGCTGAATTCTATTTGCCAGTTTTTGAGGGATTTTTGTATCTATCACAGGAGACATTGTTCTGTGTTTTATTTTTTTTCACTGTTTTGTCTTGTTTGGGTATAAGGTAACTGTAACTTCATAAAATTAATGGAGATATATTTCTTCCTTTTACATATTCTGGGAGACATTGTACAGAATTTGTATTAATTCTTCTTTAAACATTTGGTGGAATTCTGTGATGAAAACATCTGGGTCTGGAGATTTCTTTGGGGAGAGTTTTAAACATTTCTAATTTAATGTCCTTAAAGTTATAGGGCTATTTAAATGATCTATTTCATATTGAGTGAGTTATAGTTTTTTTTTTTCAAAGTATCAGTCCATTTCACTTCAGTTGTCAAATTTATATATGTAGAGTTGTTCATAGTATTCCCTTATTATCCTTTTGATGCCTTCAGGGTGTTCCCTGAGGTCTTCAGAGATACGCCATTTTATTCCTGATATTGATAATATGTGCCTTCTCTCTTTTTTCCTTGTAAGTCTTGATAGAGGCTTGTCAATCTTATTGATTCCTTTAAAGAAACAGCTTTTTGTTTCATTGATTTTCTCTATTGCCTTTCTGTTTTTGTTTTTATTGATTTCTGCTCTCATCTCTACTAGTTCATTTCTTTGTCTTGTTTTGGGTTTATTCTGCTCCTCTTTTTAAAGTTTGGTCATGGGAGCTTAGATTATGTATTTGAGACTTTTCCTCTTTCTAATGTATGCATTAATATGCACTAATCTAATGTATGCATTAAATTTCCCTCTCAGCACTTCTTTAGCTATGTCCCACAAATTTTGACATGTTGTATTTTCATCTTCATGTAGTTCAATGTATTCTTGTTTCCCCTTGAGACTTCCTCTTTGACCCATGGATTCTTTAGAAGGGCTCTTTCATCTCCAAATTTAATGGAAATGTTATTTCCAAAATAACAGAAAGTTTTCCTTTCCGTTATTTATTTTTAATTTTATTCCATTGTGTTCAGAGAACACACTGTATGATTTAATTATCTTAAATTTGTTGAGGTTTGTTTTATGGCCTAGGATATGATCTATATTGGCATATGATCCACATGCACTTGAAAGGAATGAATTTTCAGCTGTGTTTGGGTGAAGTGTTCTTCAAATGTTGACTAAATTCTGTTAGTTGATTGTATTGTTGAGTTCTTTTTTTTTTTTTTTTTTTGAGACCGAGTCTCACTCTGTCACCAGGCTGAAGTGCAATGGCATGATCTTGGCCCACTGCAACCTCCGCCTCCTGGGTTTAAGCGATCCTCCTGCCTCAGCCTCCTGAGTAGCTGGGACTACAGGCGCACACTACCACACCTAGCTAATTTTTTGTATTTTTAGTGGAAACAGGGTTTCACCATGTTGGCCAAGCTGGTCTCAAACTCCTGACCTCGTGATCCACCCGCCTCAGCCTCCCAAAGTGCTGGGATTACAGCCTAAGCCACTGCACCCAGCCTTGTTGAGTTCTTTTACATCCTTGCTGATTTACTCTCTGGTAGTTGTATCAATTGTTGAAATAAAGATATTGAAGTCTCCAACTATAATTGTGGATTTGTCTATTTCTCTGTTCAGTTCTATCAGTTTTCGTTTCACGTATTTTTCAGCTCTGTTGTTTGTTGCATACACATTTAGGATGCTATGTCTTCTTGGTGGATTGATTCTTTTGTTATTATCAATATTCCCTGTGTCTGGTAATTTTCTTTCTTCTGAAGAGTACGGTATTTAATATTAATATAGTTAATCCTTCTTTTCTTTATTTAATATTTATGTGATTTTTTTCCATCCTTTTAGGTTCACCTTATATCATTTTATTTGAAGTAAGTTTCTTCTAGACAGCATATAGTTGGTCATGTTTTTAATTCACTCTGGCGATCTCTGCCTTTTAATTAGTGTATTTAGAAAACTTACATTTAACGTAATTATGGATGTTTTAGGGTTTATGTCTGCCATTTTATTTTTTCTCTCTTTCATCTCTCTGTTTTTTCCCCTCCCTTCTTTTGGCTTACTTGAATATTCTTTAGAATTCTATTTTGATTTATCTATAGTATTTTTAGTATATCTCTTTATATAGCTTTTATGGTGGTTGCTCTAAGTGTTATATCATATACATATAACTTCTTATAGTCTACTAGTATAATAATTTTAATAGTTCAATAAAGGATAAAAACTCTACCTTCCTCTAGATTTCTTTTTTCTTTTCTTTTTTTGAGATGGAGTTTTGCTCTTGTCACCCAGGCTGGAGTGCAATGGCATGATCTTGGCTCACTGCAACCTCCGCCTCCCAGGTTCAAGCGATTCTCCTGCCTCAGCCTCCCAAGTAGCTGGGATTACAGGCATGTGCCACCATACCCGGCTATTTTGTATTATTAGTAGAGACAGAGTTTCACCATGTTGGCCAGGCTGGTCTCAAACTCCTGACCTCAAATGATCCGCCCACCTTGGCCTCCCGAAGTGCTGGGATTACAGGTGTGAGCCACCATGCCTGGTCTAGATTTCTTTACCCTCCCACATTTACAATATGATCATCTCAAATATTCATACATTCTAGAACCATATTATATAGTGTTATTATTTTTGCTTCAACCATAGAATGTAATTTGGAAAACTCAAGATGAGAAGGAAAGCCTATTATATTTACCCATATGTTTGCTTATAGTGTTCTTCCTTCCTTCCTTCCTGATATTACAAGTTTCCTTCTTTTGTTGTTTCCTCTCTATTTAAAAAACTTTCTTTAGCCATTTTTTTATGGTAGATTTGCTGGTGACAAATTCTCTTAATTTTCATTCATCTGAGAATATCTTGATTTTCATTTCACTCCTGAAAGAGAGTTTTGCAAGATGCTGGGTGGTTGGTTCTTTTCTTTCAGCACTTGAAAAATGTTGTACCACTTCCTTCTGGTTCCCCTGACTTCTGACCAGAAATCTGCTGTCATTCTAACTGCTTTCTCCTTCAGGTAAAATGTCCATTTTCTCAGCCTTCAAGATTTTTTCATTGTCTTTAGTTTTCAGAAGCTTAATTATAATTGTGAGTTGGTGTGAATTCCTTCAGATATATTCTGTTTGGGGTTCACTCAGCTTCTTGAATCTGTAGGATTATATCTCTTGCCAAATTTAGAAAGTTTTCGGCCATTATTTTTTCAAGTACATTTTTAGCTCTGCCCTCGTCTTGTCTCCTTCTGGGGCTCTGATGACACAAATGTTAAAGCTCTTATTTTAGTCCCACAGGCCTCTGAGACTGTTTCTTTTTCTTCTAGCCTATTTTTCTCTCAGTTTTTCAAACAGTAATTTCTGTTATTCTTTCTTCTACTGCACTGATTATTTCTTCTGTCTCCTCCATTCTGCTGTCTCCTTCATTCTGCTTTTCACTAAGTTTCTTGTGTTCATTCTGTATTATTCAGTTCATTTAGTTCTTCTTTGTATGCTTCTATTTCTTCTATTTCTTTTCTGTGACTTTCTGTTTCTTTGCTGAGGTTTTCAATTTTTTCATTTGTTTCAAGTGTGTCCCTGATTGCTATTGCTGCTTTTATCATGGCTGCTTAAAATTTGTCAGATAATTCTAACATCACTGTCATCTCAATGTTGGCTTCTATGAATTGCCTTTTTCATTCAGTTTGACAGCCTTCTGGTTCTTGGTATGATAAGTGGTCCTGGATATGTTCATATTATGTTCATATTATGAGACTGGATCTTATCTAAACTTGGTTCTACTGACTTTTTCTGATACAGTTCTGGTAGGTGAAAGAGAGGAATGCTGCCTTATTCTTCCTAGGTGGGGGTAGAAGTCCTGGTTTCCCACTTAGCTAACAAATAGTTGAGCATAGAGGGTATCTTTATTGCTGCTGGGCAGGGTGGGAATTCCAGCTCCTCACATGGCCATTAGACACAGTGGTGGAGATGGCCCATTGCTGCTGAGTGATGGTGAAAGTCCTTATCATTCACTAGGCCCCCTCTGATACCATCCCAGCAAAGAGGGGGAGAGGTACCTCATTATGGCCAGGTGGGGATAGAAGTGTTTAATCAAGGTCACAAAGTTAGTGAGTCATGAAGTTGGAATTCAGGCCCAGGCATCTTAGTCTCCAAAGCCCAAGGTATTAACTACACCATCAAAATGCTGCTAGCTGTGATTATAACTACATACAAATATTTGTATATATACAAAGACTGGAGAGTTATAGAGAGATGAGAAAAGTAATTCAACTAGAGTGATGAAATATGACCACCTTTTTTTTTTTTTTTGAGACGGAGTTTCACTCTGTTGTCAGGCTGGAGTGCAGTGGCATGATCTCGGGCTCACTGCAACCTCCGCCTGCCGGGTTCAAGTGATTCTCCTGCCTCAGCCTCTTGAGTAGCTGGGACTATAGGTGCATGCCACCATGCTCAGCTAATTTTTGTATTTTTAGTCGAGACAGGTTTTCACCATGTTGGCCAGGATGGTCTTGATCTCTTGACCTCGTGATCCGCCTGCCTTGGCCTCCCAAAGTGCTGGGATTACAGGCGTGAGCCACCACCCCCGGCCATGACCACCTTTTTTATTATAAAAATATTTTAAAATACTTCTGCCTCCAAGAAGATGAAGTAGAGTTACTTTTCTCTATTCTGCTAGGTACAACTAAAAATTCTGGATATTATATATGAAACAAACATTTTTAAAAACTCTGAAAGGTAGAGAGAAGGCAGACTACAAATCATAGGATCAGGAGAACAACATGGGTGCCTGGTTTTTGCTTAATCTCCAGAAGCCTTCATTTCCTGATCTATAAAATGTGGATACTAATAGTACCTCAAAGACTGTTGAGAGGATTTGGTGAAATAATGAATGTTGAATACTTGGCACAGAGCTTGCCCTGTAGGAAGTACTTAATGTTAGAACTATCATTATTATTAGCATAATATAATGTCACTGTCAGTCCAAATACTGGCTTTTAAGGCAAGAAAATTCCTGTTCCCTGTGAGCTGTTTTATCATCTTTAAGTTTAGTATTTCCATTTGGAGTGATCCCATTAACATCTATGAGGCTGTAGATTTTGAAGCCTCTTTCCGAAACTTGTGTTGTCCAGTCATTCTAAATTACAGTCTACTGGCTCCATCAGAATGATCTGGAGTCCTTGGTACAAATACATATTCCCAGGACCCACCCCAACCTACTGAATTGGAAAGTCTGGGGTAGACCCACCATAATTTCGTCCCTTCCTTTTTTTTTTTTTTTTTTTTAAGACCGAGTCTCACTCTGTCACCCAGGCTGGAGTGCAGTGGTGCGATCTCGGCTCACTGCAAGCTCCGCCTCCCAGGTTCACACCATTCTCCGGCCTCAGCCTCCCCAGTAGCTGGGACCACAGGCACCTGCCACCATGCCCGGCTAATTTTTTTGTATTTTTAGTAGAGACAGGGTTTCACCATGTTAGCCAGGATGGTCTCGATCTCCTGACCTCATGATCCACCCGCCTTGGCCTCCCAAAGTGCTGGGATTACAGGCATGAGCCACCGCGCCCAGCCATCTCGTCCCTTCTTAACATTCCTTGACTGCTCCCATTTGCTTCTTCTTTTGCTTTCTTACTGACTTCTGAGATTTGAAATGCTACTTTCTTATTTGCTTCTGAGATTCTGGCATAGTAAAACTTCCTTCAAGCAAGGAATAAATTCTACTATCCACATACCTGAATGGGATCAAATAATGGCATTACATACTGTTTTGTTTCTATTTGAAAGTTAAACTATTTAAGTTCAATAGTTCTCAATAACATTCAAAAACTGAATGATGTGAGACCTCTGATTAACAATCTTGCATCTATTTGTAAAGTCTCATATCATCAGCCACTCTAAAGTATCTTAATGCCAGAATATTTGCGCTGAATATTTTCCATGTTTTTTTCCAGATCCACTTACCTTTCTTTTTCATTCCACTTAGGGCTTCAGGTGGCTGACCTTTGTGGATTGCATTAACTGCCTTCTGGCAGTTGGGCTCAACTAATTGGATGCCATGCCAAGACACAAGAGGGTGAGTGGAAATCATCAAGGCCAGGATACTCATTTCCTTCCCTCTCTACTAGGTCATCATGCGTTAACTGTCTCCCATTCAAAGGCCACAGCTCCTGTCTGTCAGCCCTTTCATACAACTATCTGTCTGAGTCCATTACCTTGCGTCCTCTTATGACCTATTCAGGCCTAGAAGTGATACCATTGTTGCCAACCCTGGAGTACTGCACCATCCCTTGTTAGTTTTCCTTAACATGATCACACCTTTGTAAACGCTCCCTTTATTGAACACGCCTCACCATGTTCAAGACTAACATCTTAACTGACAGAATATCCTATCCAATTCTTCCATTTTCTTTCAACACTCCAAGGGCAACTCCCATAAGCCTTTCATTTTTCAAAGTAAACAAATGTTTCATCAACAAGTTTACCTTTGTACTAATATCAATAATACTCTAAGATGCAATCAGTAAAACGAATATTCAACATTTAGCCTAAACTGTTATTTTAAAAAACACCACACAAATTAAGCAACAATGAACTTAGTATATTGCCAGTCAGTTCCCCCTATACTGGCAAAAACATAAAAAATGACATTACTAGTTGGTGAGGAGATAGTAAAGCTGGTACATATACTTGAAGTATATTCATACTTCGAGAGGTATAATCCTTGAAAACTGTTAATTGGTATAACCTTTGAAAAGCCATTCAGCAATATGTTTTGAAAATCATTCACTATACTTTTGATCCAATAATTCTGCTGCTGAATAGTTCATCCAAAATAAAGTAATTTAAAAAAATCAAATGGCTTGGGAAGAAATAAATAAATAAAATAAAATGGCTTAGGAGAAAATAGGTAAATAAAATTAAAGGGCTATATTAGTGTTTAAGTTAATTTAATCATTACTTAAAATAAAACAGAAAACAACACTGGAAGCAACTCAAATATCCACTTACTGAAAAATTGCTGAGCAAATAAAATAAGAAAGTTAAGTAACAGTAAGAGAACATTCTTATCATGTAATGCTAAACTGAAAAGCATACTACAAAATTGTATTGATGCTATATCTATGTAAAATGATATATGCATGTGGTCAAAAACCAAAATCAAACATTTAAAATAAAGATAATTTTTTTTTGAGACAGGGTCTTGTTCTATTGCCCAAGCTGGGTTGCTGTGGCACAATCTCAGCTCACTGCAGCCTCAATCTCCTAGGCTCAAGCAATCCTCCTACCTCAGCCTCCCAAATAGCTGTCTAATCCTCTCACCACACCTGGATAATTTTTTTTTTTTTTTTTGGAGAGATGGAGTCTCTTTCTCCCTGTTCTTAATGCAGGGAGGAGTCCTGCATTAAGTTTAACCAGTTTTTTTAATACAGAACTCCTCGGCTTTTATTATGCAATTATATGGTGTGAATTTTCAAGAGGGACGGATATAGCATGTGTAGTTCTCAAACTTACCTGACCCTGGAACATTCTCTTGTGAAACATCTCGTTGCCCTGAGGTTCTGAGGAAGCTTCCAGGAAAGAGTAGCCTATAAGATAAATTCCAAATTCCTAAACCTGGCCCCAAGGTACCCTATACCCAATCTGCCTTTCCAGACTTGTCACGTGCATGAGTCCCAAACACCCTACTCAGATGAAGCTATTTGCTGTTCTACCAATACTTACTGTTCGCTCTCAGCTGAGGTGGAAAAAGCATTATGGTGCAAGTCAAACGGGAATCCACCATTGGACTTGTCTGGATTCTTGTCCTCTCAATTCACAGGCCCATTTCTATTTATCAACTAAAATGTATGTTTACATGATTTAGACTAGAGCCTTAACTGAAAAAAAAAGTCTAGGTTCTCCCTCTATGCTAAAGAATGGTATCAATAACGTGCCCACATATTCACCTGCACATTCACAGATGCGTGCACACTAAGTAAGCTTGATTATTTGGTGTTACAGAGTAAGAAACTGATTTTTGTTTTTGATGCTCTTATTTGTTTACTAAAGAAACTTACAAGATTGGATTGCTGGGGGTAGGAGAGGAAGAGAGAACCTATGGAATACATATGGACTGGGCGCCATGGCTCATGCCTATAATCCCATCACTTTGGGAGGCCGAGGTGGGAGGATCACTTGAGCCCACGAGTTCAAGGCCAGCCTGGGCAACATAGGGAGACGTTGTCTCTACAAAAAAAATTTAAAAATTAGCCGGGTGTTGTGGTATGTGCCTGTAATCCCAGCTACTTGGGAGGCTGAGATGGGAGGGGAGGATTGCTTGAGCCAGGGAGGTTGAGGTTGCAGTGGGCTGTGACTGCACCACTGCACTCCAGCCTGGGTGTCAGAGCAAGACCCTGTCTCCAAAACAAGAAATAAATATGGCCAGGAGTATACAGACAGATTCCATCAAGCTTTCTTCCACTAAATCTGAGACCATCAGACAAATACCTTCTTGCTTTTGGATCACAGTTACCATTAAAGCAACTCAATGATTAAGAGAGGAATTTCAGAGATTTTTGTTTTCTTTTGGTTAACCAAACCAACTGGATGTTTGAAAATCGGTCTCCTTCAAACCCCAAGTGCAGTTACTTCTTGGGGCAATTGAACCACTCTTGTTTAGAACAAGGGCTCCTTAGGTAAGCATCCTGCTCTTAGTTAGGTTACGCGTATCATGGTTTCTGCTGCACAAAACAGAAACCTGACTATGGTGGCTGAAACAAGTGGTTTATTCCCTTGAATAAGAAGCCTGGATGTCAGCTCTCCAGGGTTGGCCATCTAAGGATCAGACCCCTCTTACCTTTCTGTTTGTCCTCCTTATGTCTGTTGTGTTCCAGTAAGAAAGAAAGAGGAAGAACAAAGAGGAAAAGGCAAATGCCAACTTTTTATGAGGGAAAAAATGGCTTTTCTGAGAGTCCCATAAATTAGACCAATGAGATGTAAATCTCATTGGCCAGAATGACCTTACACTACTACCCTGAACAGCAAGGAAGTTTAGAGAACAGAGCCTTTTAGGGGACAAATTGCCACCCACCCCAAAATTGGTCCTGTTTGCAAGGAAGAAGGGGAGAATTAATATGAAGGAGTCAGCTGGAAGTATCACCAGAATGAAAGCACCAAGCTACCTACCCTGACAGGCAGAGCACTTGTATCTTCCGTATGGACATATCTAAAAAGATCAGGCATCTAAACGAACAACCTGTGCTCTGTTTACCCACCTGTATTGAAATGCATATATGTAACTAGTATAGCTTCCAGAGTTTCTTCTATATATAGCATTAAGCAAATTGCTTATACAGGGATTACTCAACATTCCTGAGATCACCTAGTTATTGAGCATTTAAAGCCAACTTTCGGCATATAAAATATAAAGCACGGTGTATTCTGAAAATCTCAATTCTCATAAAATCTGAATACACTGATGTGGAAAAACTGCTTTTGCCCAGAGCAAAAAGATTGGGAGACAGCTGAATGACAAGTTTTGTCTATAATTTAGTGCGTTTCACTCATTCATGCATTTGCACACTACCTGAAAAGTAGAAGGATTGTCTCCCTTAGCTCGCTGTTGCTGAATCCCACTGAAACTATAGTTTTTCAGGGGGAATTGTTGCAAGAGTCCACTGTGAGTTTACTGTGTACTAAATGACTTAAACTTAAGAAGCTGGGCAAGCTTCAAACATAACCTTCTCAAACAAGGCAGACAAAAGAAATGTTAACAGCAAATAAATGGGCCAGTGAAAAAGAACAACTCATTCTTTCTGCAAGAGTTCAAGAGAAATAATCATTAAAGACATAATCACTTTCCAAAGAGCTTTATTGCAATTTCATGCAAGACTTTAGTGAAGCCAGGAGAATTGAGCTGGCATCTTTCTCCCTGCCTGTGACTCAGGCCAGGTAGCTCTTTTCAATAGCACTTGTTAATCTTGTTAAATCTTAAGTACCTCTTGGTTTTATGAGCCATGCTTACTTTCCCTTCTAGCCCTCATTGACCTTGCTGTCTTTGTGTGGTTTGAATGTCATCTCATGAAAGAAGTGCACAGTTAATTCTAGAACAACATCAGGCTGAAGGGTATGTGGCCTGCATTTCAGGGTAGAAGCAGAGGGTGAAGGTTCATATTGATGCCCATCAAATTCATTTTAGATCTATCTATGACCAGATATATTTTAGAGGTTGAATTTTGGAGAGCTGGCTATTGTATTTTTGTCTTTGTTTTTTAGAAAGGGAAAATGAATTTGTCCTAAGGTTGGTACAGGTGAGTGGAAATGCATCACGCATGGGAGTAGAAAATGAATTTAGTTGGTCCAGCCCCACTGGACAAAAACCTAGCAGTATCTATAAAACTATTAGATGTGTGTACCCTATGTTCCTGCAATTTCACCTCTTGCTGGTCAAATGCTTTGATTTTTATAAGAATGTGTCCTGACTCTTTGTTGAGTACAGCATTCTATGAAAGAGCTCACCTTTTGATACTGAATCCAGCTCTTAGAAGAGACAAGTGTTCTGGAAGCAGAGGTGGCTCCCAAACGCAGTGTCTGAGGATTAAATATAAGCATTTCAAAGTCCAGAAATAGGCTTTTTTCCTTTTATCTTTTATTGACACGTAAGAATTACAGGTATTTATGGAATATAGAGTGACATTTTGATTAGAGAAATGCAAATCAAAACCACAATCAGATATCTCACCCCAGTTGGAATGACTATTATCAAAAAGACAAAAAAATAACAAATGCTGACGAGGATGCAGAGAAAAGGGAACTTATACACTGTTGGTGAGAATGTAAATTAGTGCAGCCACTATGGAGAACAGTCTGGAGGTTTCTCAAAAAACTAGCAATAGAACTACCATATGCTTCACCTTTTTTGTGCTCCCTGGAATATGGCTTATTTTCACTGGGTTCCACCAACTGTGCCCAGCTGAGAAGTGACTACAGGAAGGCAGTTCAGAATCACCAAGGGGTCAGTGGGAAATATGCAGGATTCCAAGACTCCTCTCCCTCCACCATTGCTGCCATCCCCACAGCTAGACAATGATCTTCCACACTTATTCCTGCTTCTGCCTTCATAAGGTTTGTCAGGTTTGGGAAAACATTTTTCAATAAAATGCTAGATTTCAGAAATAAGTTATTTACTCTCTCCCCAAACACAAACTGTTTACTCCAGGAAAAGCTAGGTTCCTCTGAAACCATGCTCATTTTCCAGAGGATGGTACTAGAAATATGTTATGCTCTGGATACACTTTGTCTCTTCACGTTCTCTCAATTTGGCTTAGTGTAATAAATGAGCTTGGGTATCTACTCTAAGCAAGATCTATTGTTGGCCTCATGAGTTATCTTCTAGTTGCTGTACATTACTTTTTAAACACCTCTGTAGTTGCTTTCCTTTGTGAATTATTTATAGTATTGTTATGCTGTGGGCTATAGGGCAAGTTTCTAAAATGGCTTTATGTGTTATAAAAATGGGCAAATGAATAAATCATGTTAAAATATCCACAAGAGAATGGAATAGAATATGTCTCAAGGGAAAGAACCTGTTAACATAAGGGTCAACGATGGTGACATAATCAGCTCAGTAACAAGAATAACCTTCATTCAGATCCCAGGTAGAATCCTTTAATCCCCCTGGCTCAGAGGACACATTTGGTCTGTTGGGAAGTTTATATGTCATGTTGCTGAATTTTATCCCGGCTGCCTATTTTTGCAGAGTGCTTACTACCAAGATTTTGTTCCAGCCTTTTGGACTATGTTTTATATACAAATAAAAGTAACAAGGTATTAAAACAGAATTCTTCTATTGGGCTCAGAAAGGACACTTCACCAACTCCAGAAAAAGAATTTGAAGCCAGTTAATCCCACTAGAGCTAAAAGTCTTAAGGATAACTTTTACTACATGAACTCTTCTAGACAAAAATAGAATTGTAAGGTAGGGGGAAATGTGTATTCTTCATCATCCAAAATAAAATTTGCCATCCTTGGATTTCTTCCTTGCCTAAGCCCAGTCTTTAGAACAAGAAATATAATTTCACAATGTAGGAAATGATTTTAAAATATCTTTGAAAGCCCGGGTGCAGTGGCTTACTTTTGTAATCCTAGCACTTTGAGAGGCCAAGGCAGGAGGATTGCTTGAGTCCAAAAGTTGAAGACCAGCCTGGGCCACATAGTGAGACCTCGTCTCTACAAAAAATAAAGAAAATTTAAAAATTAGCTAGGCATGGTGGCCCATGCATGTAGTCCTAGCTACTCAGGAGGCTGAGATGGGAGGATCGCTTGAACCCAGGAGGTCAAGGCTGCATTGAGCCAAAATCAAACTACTGTGCTCCAGCCTGGGAACACAGCAAGACCCTGTCTCAAAAATTAATAAATAAATAAATGAATAAATAAATATCTTTAAAAGATTATGTATAGCTAGGCTGGGCACAGTGGCTCACACCTGTAATCCCAGCACTTTGGGAGGCTAAGGCAGGTGGATCACCTGAAGTCAGGAGTTCGAGGCCAGCCTGGCCAACATGGCAGAACCCGTCTCTACTAAAAATACAAAAAAATTAGCCAGGCGTGGTGGCACATGCCTGTAATCCCAGCTACTTGGGAGGCTGAGGCAGGAGAATTGCTTGAACCTGGGAGGTAGAGGTTGCAGTGAGCTGATATCATGCCACTGCACTCCAGCCTGGGCAACAGAGCAAGACTCTGTCTCAAAAAAAAAGAGTATGTGTAGCTAAATTCCACGAAGGCGATGGGAAATGTTCTACTGCCTCTAGATTTCCTCTGTCCCCCCACTTCAGTCTGAGTCCACACATTGCCACTCTGAGGAACAGCCATATGCCCACACTGAGCCCTCTCTTGCCCTCTTGGTCATGCACAGTGTTGTATCGTCTTACAGACCCTTCTGAAGAGCGCCCAGAGCCCACACTGCTCACGCCTGCAGAACTCCTTCCTCTCCCTTCTTCACCCTCTTTCTCATCATGCTTCCTAATTTTCCCTCAGGTCCTTTTCTCTAGTAACACTTCACTTGCCTGGCAGAGCTCAGAGGTGGCCAGCCCCACCCTACGTTTTACAACCTTTCTTCCACCTACTCACTCTCTTGTCCTAAACACTAAAGAGGACCTTTCCTCTTCCCAGGCCATCATAAGAACCCCAGCACATACTGTCTGGTCCTGGAATTCAAGCCCAGTCATTGCACCTCAGACTCTAGTTCTGATTCCTAGATTTTTGCAGGATTTAATATTTTTGCAGGATTTAATATTTAAGTGCCATAGACAACCCCAAATTATCATCTTTTGATGTCGTTCTTAATAAATGCACCAGATCAGGCAAACATACACACACACACACACACACACACACACACCCCTTACAAAGAACTAAATAAACTGAAGCACTGATGTGAGTGCACTTTACAACGTCAAAGTGTAGTGCCAATATTGCTGTCATTATTATTATTAGATAGACTACCCTTAACCTTCTCTACGAAGTAATAAGACAGCATAGCTGGGTAGTTAAGAGCTCTGATTCTAGAGCTACACTGCTTGGGTTAAATCCCAGCTCTGCTATCTGACCTAGTTTGGAAAGTTACCTAATTTCTCTGTACCTCAGTTTTCTCATCTGTAAAATGGGAGTAATAAAAGGACCTACCTCATAGGGTTGTTACAAGGGTTAAATGAACTAACATTTGAGCAGATACAGAGATGCAATCCCCACATTCCACTTCAAGGAAGGACTCACTGCTCAACTGCAGGGAGTATGGTCAGCAGACACCCTCCCCCAGCTCTCAGCAACTCCAGTTTGGCTCAGCTGCAGAAGAGCTGCCTTGCCTCAGGCTGTGCTCTTCCTTGCTGGGGGCAGGGGTGCGGGGCACATTTGGTGACTGAGTGAGGTGGGGGCCTGATGCAGGACACTGCCAGATTGGCTGAGGTTTTGCTGAACCTACGTTGCAGTTCGACTTCTTCCTGCTTTCTCTCCATTCCCTTCAAAGGTGTTAATCCCTAATAAGCATCTCACACCTTGAACTCTTTCAACCACTGCTTCCAGAGAACCCAATCTGTGGCGGTATTTGTCAAGTACTTAGAAAAGTACCTGGCACATAGTGAACACTACACAGTGCTTGTTAAGTAAAATTAAGTAAGTAATCTGGAAAAGGTAGCACTTTCATTGCTCATCCCTCTTACAGAAGATGTCAGAGTTAATGTTCGGCATTAGGGATATTAGGTTACTCTAAAGAGCCTGAGAGTTGACCTAATCAAGATGAGGAAACAATAATACCAGTAATATAGATATTATATTGCTATGCTTGTGCTTTAGGATTTTTTTCACTATTATCTTTACTGTGCTTGACCTTACAAATTCCATTTTTTATTGCTTACAAGGGTATTTTCTGACATTTTAAATTTAGGTTCAACAATTTTGGCTAATATTTAACATGAACTTACATAAAATCCATATGCTGTCTAGACTTGAGCCTTCTGCATGGTGGGAAGGACACATAAGGAGAATTGTTCTGAGACCGTGAAACAGGAGGTCAGTAAGTGAACTCCAGCCTTGGGACCCTGGAGTCCTCAACAGCTATGAGATTATGTATCATCTGCAGATCTGTGGCCATACATTATTCATCAACTCATCTATTCACTCATTCATTCAAACAACAAATCTTCATGCCTAATTCTCACAGTCATGAAAAAGGAAGACAAGATTCTGTGCTCAGGGCTCTTACCTTCTGGGGTGGAAAGGCCACACCAGGTAATAAACAAGCCAACTAGAGATGGAGATAAATACTGTGCAGATGAGGACGCAGTAAAAGGCCCTGGTTAGGGCTGCATTAGGGAAGGCTTCTCCCAGGAAGTGACATCTGAGCTAAGGATTTAAGGATGAAGAACCTGACAAGTGTCTGGGGAAGCACATTCTAGGTAGGGGGAACAGCAAATGCAAAGGCCCCGAAGCATGAGCACGCTTGGCTGCTGGAAGAACACCAGGGAGGCCAGTTTTCACTCAAGAGTGGGGAACAGGAGACAGCATGGCCCCCAGGTAAAGTTGGAGAGGCAGGTCCAGCTCCTATAGGGCCTTGAAGGTCATGGAAAAGGAATTAGGATTTCATTCTAAATACCGAGAGAATCCAACAAGTGATTTTAAGGAGGGTTGACATTACACAATTTGTGTTTTTAAAAGACCATGCTGCCTGGGCACAGTGGCTCATGCCTATAATCCCAGCACTTTGGGAGGCCAAGGCAGGCAGATCACTTGAGGTCAGGAGTTCGAGACCAGCCTGGTCAACATGGTGAAACTCCATCTTTACTTAAAAAATACAAAAATTAACCAGGCGTGGTGGCACATGCCTGTAGTCCCAGCCCAGTCCCAGAGGCTGAGGCAGGAGAATCGCTTGAGCCGGGGAAATGGAGGTCGCAGTGAGCCAAGCTTGTGCACTGCATTCCAGCCTGAGTAACAGAGCAAGACTCCGTCTCAAAAGAAAAAGAAAAAAAGACCACATTGACCAAACGCAAGCTCAATGTTGAGGAAGGGAACTGAATTACACTTTACTTACTATAAGGCGTAGATACCCTCTGATTCCTGGGTGATGCTCTATTTTAGCATTGTGTAATAATTACTAAGGGCTTTGGGGTGAGCCTGTGGCTGTTTTATGATCTTCTATTAGAACATTGAGAATAAACAACATTGTGGACTAAAATTGTTGTTAGACCTGAAAAAACACACGGCCTGCGCATAGTCAGCAATTCTGCCCATCCTCTTTTCTCTTAAGCTTATTCCTTCTCATTTCTATTTATAATATATCACCTGGCATTGGATAATCTATATAAATCATCTAGTGCCGACCCTTAGTTTTAACTTCTCCAGAATAATTGTTAGCTGTATCACCTGGGCTTGAAATGACATGACACTCATTTTTCTGTCCGTCCTAGCTATAGCACCAGTCAGTCAACAATAACTAAAAGAGAAAAGGAGGCACAGTGGCCTCCTGAAAGACAGGAACTTACCTACTCCTGCTTCCAAAGAAGGATCATATAGAAATGGTATGTGTTTATTGGATCTTAATTTTCTCTTTCAGGCTGAGTGAGGATCTACTCAGTAAATCTAGCCTACAAAAGACAGGCTATAGAGGAAGAACTTACTCAGGAGGACAGAGGAAGCCCAGATCTACTGGAAGGAGTGGGGAGGTGTCTGAAGGGCCAGGAATGACAAGGGCCAACCTGTCCAGGTGAGAAGAGCGGGTTACCATGGAAACAAGCCATTTTGTATTATTAAGTGATAGATGCACTAGGTGGGCAGAACTGGCTGGGATCATTGCATGTGGGAAGATTCCACCGCACTGTCAAGGAGAACACCTGTTAGCAGAGAAAGTGAGAAAGCACCACAGGGTAGAAATTTAATATTTGTATCTCTGCCTGAGTAATCTCAAAATAAGAAAAATGATATGAGGTTCTTCTCTTCCCCACGATGGAGTTTTCCCTGGCATTACACTGATGGGATCAAAACCAAGCCCAGACAGCTGCTTTGTGTCCTCTCCCCAAGTTACTTTTGTTTATTCCTGGTAATTAAAATGAGGATTGGCTTTTAGGAAAAGCTGAAACCTCAGCAAAAACAAAACAAAACGAAAAAAAACAAAATAAACAAAAAATACCAATCCCATTAAAAAGTGGGCAAAGGACATGAATAGACATTTCTCAAAAGAAGACATACGAATGGCCAACAGGTATATGAAAAAATGTTCAACATCACTCATCATCAGGAAAATGCAAATCAAAACAACAAGGAGGTATCATCTTACCCCAGTTAGAATAGCTATTATTAAAAAGAAAAAACGACAAATGCTGGCAAGGTTTTGGAGAAAAGGGAACTCTTATATACTGTTGGTGGGAATGTAAGTTAGTACAGACATTGTGGAAAACAGTATGGAGAGTTCTCAAAACAACAACAACAAAAAAAAACCCTGCAAATAGAACTACCATAAAATCCAGTAATCCCACTTCTAGGTATTTATCCAAAGGAAAGGAAATCAGTATATCAAAGAGATACCTGCACTCCTATGCTTATTGCTGCACTATTCACAATAGCAAAGATATGAAGCAACCTAAGTGTCCATCGATGGATGAATGGATAAAGAAAATGTGGTATATAAACACAATGAAATACTACTTGGCCACAAAAAAACAGTTGAATCATATCATTTCCAGCAACATAAATGGAACTGGAGATCATTATGTTAAGTGAAATAAGCCAGGCACAGAAAGACAAATATCACATATTCTCACTCATATGTGGGAGCTAAAAGAGTTGATCTCATGGAGATAGAAAGTAGAAGGATTGTTACCAGAGGCTGAGAAGGGTGTGAGGGAGGTAGGGGATGAAGAGGGATTGGTTAACAGGTACAAACATACAGTTAGAAGGAATAAGTTCTAATGTTCAACAGTAGAGTTGGGTGACTATAGTTAACAACAATGTATTCCATATTTCAAAATAGCTAAAAAAAGAGAACTTGAGATGTTCCCAACACACAGAAATGATAAATACTTGAGGTGATGGATACTCTAAAGACCTTGACTTGATCATTACACATTCTACGCATGTAACAAAATATCACATGCACCCCCATAAAAATGTGCAAATAATACATAACAATTAAAATTTAAAAAGCTGAAATTTCCCCTCTCTCCACTTTACCCCACCATCACACACACACACACGGCAATCTTAAAAAGTCGTGCCCAGCCCAAAGCCTCCTGAATTTATACAGTTTGAACTAATTATCAGGTTTCAGAGAAGCACTGAACCAACAAAGGCCAATAATGTGAATGAATGAAATGTGATGAGTTGAATCAACGTAGACTGTCAATGTAAATTTCTTCTTCAGTTTAAAATATTTTCTTCAACTCTTAATCCTTCTCTATGGGATAATCATTTGAACAATTCAGGCCTCAAATCAACATGTACCAGATAAACTACATTTAGATGGAAATCATATTACCTAAATGGAGGTGGGATGCAACGAGCCCATGAATTCAAAGCATTTCATTTTGATTTTCTGGGCTCTGTTGCCATGTTGGCAAGGGAGCTCTTAGATCCACTCTGAATACTGTCACATGGAAGAGGCAGTGTGCAGGGGAGGAATCTATGATATGAGGCTAGCAGAGATATCCCTAGGAAACATGTATCTAAGAGGAGGGCAAGTATTTTAAGTGCAAGTAATGCATGTGGTCGTTTTTGCTCTTTTAAAGAAACTAAAAACTATCATAATGGCAACTAAAACAGAGCATAGCTCAATAAATTGTTCTTGAATAAATGAAGTATGCTTTCTCTCAATCACCTTGGGTAATCAAATTTGGATGCCAAGTTTAAATTCCCAGGTCTCTTCTGGATGGTGGTTTGCTCAGAAGCCGTGCTGTGTTAACCCATACTCTGTGTAGTTCACCTTTGAAAAAATCCAGAAATTTGTATCATCCAAATATGCTTCCTCCAAAAATCAAATGACCACCTGGCAACATGCCTCCTGGGTTTTCCTCCCCATTAGTCAGGATTTCCAAATGACTGCTAAATCCAAATCTTGGTCTTCTTCCACCAGCAAAGCCAGGCAAGTTTCCATGAAACTACAAAACTAAGAAGCCCTTTATGCCACTTGACAACAAGAAAATAAAATCACAGAGGCGGTAAAGAGGAGAACTATAAACGAGCAAATGAAAACAGAAACGACGAGCATAATGAGAAGAGCATAATTAGGCCTGGAGCACTGCCACGCAGGCCTGTCACATTCCTGATGGGTAAAAGATTGGCTGACCACAGACCTGCCTGTTGGAATTGCCAAAGGTGAGGCTGGAGAGAAGGCTCAGAAGCACATGGTTGATCTTTATACACAAAAAGCTCCACTGGAAAGAGTCTTAAAATATCTCATTCACACTGTCAGTTCCAAATGCTGGAAGCAAGGGTTCTGTTTTCCTGGACAGTGCGCATTCCACTTCCCCGTCGGACAGGGTTTCTGTTCTAGGGAGGACTTCTCAGACACGTAAAGGGTCCACGGTGACATTCCCCGGGGCTTGAAGCAGAGCATACCTTTGAAGCCTTGAGCTCCTCCTGGGAATGCGTTCATTATTCTCTTCTTAAGCTGGAGGTTTTCTAAAATCAATCCTTTCTGCACTAAGTAATTAAAACACAAGCAGAAGGCTCATTCTAGTCTCCTCATAAGTAAACCGAAAATAAGTGAAATGTTGGAACTGGCATTGACTGCCAAGTTTTATGGCTGTCCCCTAATTACTTTGGTACAACACACATTTGTGTGTGTCTAAAATAATTATTTGACAACCATGACCATAGTTCCTAAAATAATTAAGAACTATAATCACATTGTGAAATATAGAAATACAGCCTGATAAATGTTTGCCCTCCTACCTAAGTAGGTAAACAAAAGGATGCTGAGTTTGTGTATTTTGCTGCCTACATGAATATTGATCATGAGCAGCAGACTGGCCTGAAAAAGCAATTATGCAGAACTGAAAGCTTGAATGGACCTGTAACACTGTGCAGTGTCTTATTCCTCAAAGTGGGCTACCACCATCCTTTGGGACCTGGGGCGAGGAGGGAGTCAAAGCTGCAGGGTAAACAAGATAAACATTTGGGATGCTGTACTATAGGTACAGGCGTGGGGAGCACATTATGTCCACATCAAAATAAACATGGCAATATTATGGAACAGAATGCACAATGCACACAAATCTCTCAATATTACAAAGACATTTTGATCTGGCAGCTACACCCACAGAGTCCCTCATGGGTCATCCGTCAGTTTAGAGGTTCTTTGTGGAATCATTTGCAAAGTGCTCCTAGGTAATCAGGAAGCAATGACTTGCCAAATAAAAAGGAAGGTGTTTCTGATGTGCATGTATCAAATCTAGATTTGATTGGAAAAAATTTCATATCATACATATAAATATGGATAATAGGAATCTTAAGGAACCTTCTAGATCATTGGTTCTTACAGGGTGAAAACTGGCTTCCCTCTACCCTTGTAGGTTCCTTGGCTGGACTACGAATTAATTTGACATAAGACAGGTTAACAGGAGAAAAACATTTTAATTACATACATACACATGGGAGTCCCACAAATTACGAGACTCCAAAGGGTCAGATGGTTGGAGCTTATATAGTATCCTGAGCTACGGAAAGGAATAGGGCTTGGGGCTTCAAGGGGATGGTGGCAACGTAAGTTGTGGGAGGGTGAAAGTACGAATGTATGGTGAATAAAGGTCGTCTTGTTATGTAGATAAAGTCACCCAGATAATAAAAGTTGTCTGGAGCAGCCCTCTTCATGATGCAGATACTGTATTAGACTTCCCTTATAGATACACATTTCTTTTACAAAAGGACAACTTTTCCAGCTGCAGTTTCTTAGAATAATCAGCTCAAAATATGCCAAAGAAGTATATTTGGGGGTGGCATATTCTAGTCTCCTACAGTTACATTTTGGGGTAGTGTGTCCTGAGTCTCAACTGGGGACAATTTGTGCCCTCCCTTCCAAGAGGGGCATTTGTCAATATCTGAAGACATTTTTGGTTGTCACACTAGGAGGGGGAAGTGCTATTTGCATCTAGTGCTCAACATCTTCTAACACACCAGACAGCCCCCGACAAAAAAGGGTTTCCTAGCCTAAAATGTCACTAGTGTGAGGAGAAACCCTGCTTTAGACAATGTGTATATACACACCGACAGAAATGAGTGGTCTGTAAGTTCAAGTCGGGCCTTGGGATCACGGCCCACAGGAGGCCTCAGACGGCAGGCATGGTGGAAGGGAAGGAGGCACATGCCTCTCTGGACCAAGGCACAGACGAAAGGCAGCCTCTGGGAGCAGGGGTTCAGTTCAGCTGGTTGCCACACCAGAGAGAAGAGTGGGGTTAGAATTCAGGCCACAAACAGAGCTGCAATGTGGTCTTCGAAGACTTGCTTTTGTAGTTCTGCAGCAGTTGCTGCTATGCATATGCTCAGGGATATGCAACCTCCTTCAGAAAGTGGCCTTTATCCTCCAAATGGGAGTGAATCTCCCCACGTCAGTGCTCAGGCTATGGGTCTGAGGCCTTTACTATCTTACCCACTAATACATCCTGCCATTGTGTCCCAGAGTAGAGTGTAAGTTTCCTGAGGACAAGACTCATGCATTTTCACCTATCTCCATAGTACCACGGCATGTAGCAATACTGATAAAATAGTTGCTGAATTGTCATCAATATTTATTCTCCCTCCCAATATTAGAAATTCTATGTGCATACATTTGAACAAAACATAAAATGTTAAGGTAAAAAGGAAGTAATCTACTATTTTCCTCTGGAAAAATCATTTAGCAAAACCCATCTTCAAAGACCTGTTTGTACTTTTTTTCAAAGCTAATAATCTGTTTGACTGCCTTCCCCATTTTAACGTTTTTAGTAGTTTCCAGTAGTAACACGGTTCATCTTGAAATTTCACTACTGCATTTCATAAATGGGTCCCAATTTGGTTAATGTTTTTACACACAAATACCTATAATCAAAGCATGGAGCAAATTTTGCCTAATCTTTGCTATACAACTCAAAAAAGAATTTTTTAAGCTCTATAATTCATTAGTTTGCTAATGGCTTTTCCCCATAAGAGATAGTTTGACCCTGCTCAACTTTCAGTTACAGCAAAACTCATTCAGGCTTTCTCTCTGCTCTTCATATTCAAAATAAACCATTCTATAGACTGAGAAGGAATCAAGCATTTTTGGAATAAAAGGCAATTTTCCATGATAAAATATTCTGAGCACGTTTAGTACCTTCCTATTCTTTACATTCCTAAAATGTAAGAAACTCATCTCCAGCAATCCAAATATCTTAAACTCCACTTAACAAAACAAATCAAAGGGTTATTCTTTGCCCTACAAAAGCACTTATCAAAAGATTCAACCCAAGATTATTTTCATTCAGCAGCACCTACTCTCAAACCCATTTCAATTTAGATAGTATTTACACAGCTTTTCAGGAACCAGAACTTTCTAAGAGCTAAGAGGGAGTGATGAATGAGCTCAGCCCCTTAATTCTGCAAGTGAGGAAACTGAGGCTCAGAAGACCATATGAACTCTCAAATCTGCATGGTAACAGCTGGGACTTATCAAGGGCCCAGGGCTTCTCACATCTTCACCACTTCCACCATGTCAAGGCCACCATCACATCTTGTTTGGAATGCTATAGGAATCTCCTAGGTCCCATTTTTACCCTCCCTCCTACCATCCACCCTCTCTTCAAAGGCCACTCCATACAGCAGCATGTGGATGAATCTACAATAAAAGGCAAACTATGTCCCTCCTTTGCTCAGAAACTTTTAATGTCTTCCTATTTCCCCATGTAAAAGCCAATCCTCAACCACAGTGTAGAAGGGCTATCCATTTCTAGCTACACATCTCCTCAGTCACTGCCCCCAGCCCCAGTACTTGGGGACTTTGCCCTTGCAGTTCCCTCTGCCAGCAAACTCTTCCTCCAGATGTCCACATGACTCACCCCCTCCTTCAGGGGTCTTCTCAAATGTCACTTTACCAGAGGTGGCTTCCCTGACCATCCTGTATAAATAGCATCACCCTACCTCCTATCGCTCTCTCTACTGGCTTTTTAATTATTTTTATTATTATTGAGACAGGTTCTCACTCTGTCACCCAGGCTGCAGTACAGTGGTGAGATCAGGGCTCACTGCAGCCTTGACTTCCTGGCTTTGAGGGATCCTCCCACCTCAGCCTCCCAAGTAGCTGGGACTACAGGTGCACACCACCACACCCAGCTAATTTTTTTTATTTTTGTAGAGACAGAGTCTCTCTATGTTGCCCAGGCTGGTCTCAAACTCTTGGCCTCAAGTGATCCGCTTGCCTCAGCCTCCCATATTGCTGGGATTATAGACATGAGCCACCGCACCTGGCCTTATTACTTTTTCCTAACACTTTTATCACCTGACATATTTTGCTTATTGACTTCCTTTGCCCACTAGTATGTAAGCTCAGCAAAAAAGTCGCCTGCTGGATCCCCAGTGCCTAGTATACAGCAGGCACTCAGTATTTTTGTATAAGTGCTTACTATGTGCCCAATACTGTTTTAAGGAAGGTATTTACTTAATCTTCCCAATAACCTGAGACAGGCATTATTATCATCATTGTCATCCTGAGTCACAGATGAAGAAACTAAGGCACAGAGAAGTTTAGTAATTTTTCCGAGATCACACAACTAGTGAATAGTAGAGCCAGGATTTGAACCCAAGACACCGGCTCTTTAACCACCATCACATATTGTGTCACCCTTATTGTGTCACTCAGTTAATGACAAAGAACTACTGCACTTTAATGCTTCTTCCCTATACCAGACTCTCAGAAATTGATAACATAATAAAGTATGCTTTCAAATGTCAATGATTTCCTTTAAGTACCTAATATTTTAAAGTAATAAAGAGTGATTTTGAGCTAAGACTGGTAAACAAAGTTTGCTGCAGCCACAAGCGTACTGTGCTTCAGCCTCTATCTAGTTCGAGAACCGCTTCCAGAGGATATGACTGAGGCTTACAGGCGTGTGCAGGTAATTCTCCCTGCTCAACTGAGATTACCATCATTAGCTCTGGACCATAAAGGGAAAACTAAGACACAAAAGCCACAGTGATGTTCTAGGCCACACAGCCAATTGCAGTGACTAGAAAGAAGCCTCCGCGGGCGGCGAAGGTTGCAGTGAGCTGAGATCGCGCCACTGCACTCCAGCCTGGGCCACAGAGGGAGACTCCGTCTCAATTTAAAAAAAAAAAAAAAAAAAAGAGCAAAGGAGCCTCTGAGAGGCCCTCTGGGACTGCAGTAGGTCACACATGCTCCCTGCTTATTAGCGTAGAACGCCCCGGTGATTCACGCAATGGAATGTTTCAGCCAAGGATGTCACCTAATAGAGGATATGTTGATACAGCTTTATCTGAGAAGTTACATAATCATCCTAGTGTGGAAATGCCATACAGGAATTTCTGGCTTGAATAAAAGAGGTGTGTATCCCCTGGGAAGTACTCCACAAAGGGTATGAGGAGATTTTCAGTGAAGAGCTGACTACCCCAGACTGGGCAAGTGACTTGTTAGAAACAGGGCTCAATGGAGGCTCTCTGAGGACAGTGACTGCGCCCACTTTGATTTGGTAAGGCTTAGACTCCTGCCCGAGAGAGTCCAGGGACTCCCAGACCTGCCTGTCCTTCCACAGGGAAGAGAGACCTTTCTGTATCTAGCCTCCTGGGATAGAAAGGTCCCCACCTTCAGTCCTCTCTGCTTCTTTCTTTCAGGTCACACATTTATTTCTGCAAGCCTTCAGACCTTCCATTCTCTTTCTGCCCTAGAGAGCAGAATGAATCCTTCCCCCGATTTTGTTGGAATTCTCTGAAAGAAATCCTGCCGAGTCTCCCACTCTGGAATACCACCCCCAGCACCCAACCTTCCCTCGACCTCGCCTCCCATCGCCCCTCCAGCGCCCAGGACGTGGCAGGAGGAGGAAGGAGGCTGGAGGGAAGGGCGCGGGTGGCACGAGCACCTGTCACCTGACCGGCTCGGGCCCTCACTTCTCCAGCCCCGGCCCTGCCCACCCTCTGGCCGGTGAGCGCCGACAGGGCCCCCGCCCTCCCGCACCGGGACAGGCCCGTCCCTCCCGCCCCGGCCTCCGCCACCGTCCAATGGCCGAGGGGTAGGGCCCGCTGAGCAAGCCGCGGCAGCGCTGCCGGGTCCCCGCCCTGTTCCCGGTTCCCGAGCCGGGCCCCGGAGGCCTTTAAATGCTGCCCAGGGCCGATGCGGCACGGCCCTCGCCACCTTTCTTGGTCGGGCAGCGGCAGCGGCAGCGGCAGCAAGCAGCAGCGTCGGTCCGGGTCCGGGGCCGTTCCGGGCCGAAGCAAGCACCTTCGCCCTCCCGACCCCCGCTGCCTCCCTCCCCTCCCCTCTCCTCCCCTCCCCTCCTCCCAGGCTGTGCCTGCCAGGTCGGCGCCGGGCCCCGGGCGTGCGCGCGCGCGCCCCCTGGTGTGTGCGCGCGCCCGCGCCAGCTCGGACCCGCGCCCCCGCCCCCGCCCCGCGCAGGACAGCCCCGGGATCCCCGCCCGCGCGCTGCGTCCCACGTACCCCGCCGCGCCGGGCAAGAAGATGGCGGGATCGGTGGCAGACAGCGATGCCGTGGTGGTGAGTGTGGCAGGGCGCGCGCGAGGTGCCTCTCCCCGCCGTCCCGCACTCCGCCGCCGCCTGCTCCAGCAGTGCTGGGGTGCTGAGAAGCCGCAGGCCCGGCCAGCGCCCGGCGAGTGGGAAGGCGCCCGGTACCTGTTAGCAGCCGCCGGCTGCGCGCGGCCGGTATTGGGGGCTGGAGAGGCTCCCGGGCTGCAGGACTCTGGGCTGGGGAGAGAGTTTGGGGAGGATGGCGGGTTGGGGGCGCCCGACAGCCCCCTCTGTGCCGTGCAACCGCCAGCCAGGTGTGCGCGTGGGTGAGTGTGTCCGGGGCGCGCGCCCCGCCACCGCCCCCGACGTCCCGGGGATTCCCCCTTGGAAATGGGTCGGCGCCCGGGGCTCCCGAGAGAAGTTGAGCACGGCCGCTCCACTTCAGTCACGTCCCGAAGGACAGGCCTGGCCCACCGCGCTTCCAGAAGCGTTTGCGGTTGGAGAGGGGCCTGTCCTCCTCCGGCGTGGGGCTCTGGCTCCTCGGTGGACCTCGACCTTGATTTTGATCTGGATCTGAAGGGTCTGCGGATCTTCAGAGGCTTAACTACCGGGTGGAAAAGATGGTTTTTGTTCGGGGGTTATGAGATTATCTAAGAGACGGTGAAGAGGCATCATCTGCAGACACTGTGTGCATGTGGAAGGCTGCTGGATTCCACCACATCTGTGTGGATTCTTCCTCCAGCCCCCCAAAAAAGAGCCCATGGAAAGCCAATCTGTGTACTTCTATTTTTAGAAACTAGATGATGGCCATTTAAACAACTCTTTGAGCTCTCCAGTTCAAGCGGACGTGTACTTCCCACGACTGGTAAATGATTTTGCTCTGTGCTCTGTGTCTCTGCCTGTACCTTCCTCCTTTCTCATTGCCTTTTAAAAATTTATTCGTTTATTGCATTTTCCAATGGGTCAGGCCTTCAGGATCTGAGGTCTTGGCTCTTCCCTAATAGGCTGTAAAATTCATTTTTCTTCTCCCACCCTTTTCAGATAGTTCCATTTTGTGGGCACATTAAAGGTGGCATGAGACCAGGCAAGAAGGTGTTAGTGATGGGCATCGTAGACCTCAACCCAGAGAGGTAAGGCAGAGTCTTTGTCAGGACAGAACGATCAGGCTGTGGCTGAGCCCTGCCCACTCCTGTTGTGGTTTAGCACTCCTACTCTTCCTCTCCTGTGGACAGTGTTGCTAGTAGCCAGTGCCAAGAAAGTACCATGTTCCCATGAAAAGAATGTGTATGAATCCCAGCCATCATTTCTCCAGACAGCTATTTATATCAGAGATTATAAATATAGGCCCACATTTTCTCTTTGACCCTTAGGGAGGCCAAAGGATTTTTTTTTTTTTTTTTTATGGTTTTGAAACATGGTGCCAGGAGCAAGAACTATCAAGATGAAGAAGAACCCAACTTAACATTATTTCCCCTGGTCAATTTCTGTGGCTGTTTTTGAGAATTCCGAAGTGGATTAAGACATAGATGTGTGGTCGCTTTAGGGTATTTGAAATCTCTAATTTTAGTCATTTTCGACTCCACCAAAGTTTTCACCAGAGCTTGCTTTAGGTAACAAAATAAACTGGTTTGACTTACTTCTCCATAATCTAACCTCTCTGGAAGAGTAGTGACCTCTTAAAAACGGACAAACCCAGAGGAGGAAGAGGAAATATAAGCACTTGGGTCATTTTGAAATGTTTTTATATCCAACCCTAAATCAGTGGGATGATTTTCTTTTCAGCTTTGCAATCAGCTTGACCTGTGGGGACTCGGAAGACCCTCCTGCCGATGTGGCAATCGAACTCAAAGCTGTGTTCACAGATCGGCAGCTACTCAGAAATTCTTGTATATCTGGGGAGAGGGGTGAAGAACAGTCAGCAATCCCTTACTTTCCATTCATTCCAGACCAACCATTCAGGGTGAGTACCTCGAGTGCCTCGGCTCCAGCCACTGGCAGGCTGATAATGTTCGACTTACCTAGTGTGTGCCAAGAACACTTGAAGCAGCCAGAATTTCTGCATGTCCAGGAAATTTGTCACCCAGTGGTGAAAAAAAGATCAAAAGAGCTCTGTTTGCTGATATAAATTAACACTTGCCATAGTAACTTCTTAGTTCTATTCAGCTCATACATTTAAAAAGACCCATATTTACATGTCCAAATTGTTAAGAGTAAGTAACTTTTCTATGTAGTACCCAACGTATAGTAGATACCTACCCCCAAATATCGGATTGATTAATCAATACTAATAAGTACCCACTTATTAAATATTAATAAATATTAATAAGATTGAGAGCTAATAAGTAGCTCTCTTATTTGTATGACATTTTAAAGAATATGATGATGATCATTTCATTTTCTCTTGTTCCCTTTGCTAATGAGGCCATGTTCGTGTCCTTGTTTCCCCCTCTGGATTAATTAGCCTCAGTCTATTTCATGGTTACAGGCTGTGTGGCTGACAAATTCCTTCCCTTGGGGCTGGATGAATAAAGATTTGCTCCCCACTATCTTCTGGGCAAGAAGCACAATCCAAACTTTTCATCCAATCAAGCAGCATTAGCAGTCCCTTCCTCTATGAAAGGCAATGCCAAATAAGAGATGCAAGTAGTGGCACAGTGGCTTGTGCCTGTAATCCCACCACTTTGGGAGGCTGAGGCAAGAGGATTGCTTGAGCAAAGGAGTTCAAGACCAGCCTAGGAAACACAGCGAAAACCCTGCCTTTAAAAAAAAAAAAGAAAAAATAGCCTGCCATGGTGTCACACACCTGTAGTCCTAGCTACTTGGGAGGCTGAGAAGGGAGGATTGCATGAGCCCAGGAATTCAAGGCTGCAGTGAGCTATGGTTGCATCACTGCACTCCAGCCTGGATGACAGAGCAAGCCTCTGTCAAAAAAAATAATAAAGGGAAACGCAAGTAGTAATGGTGTTAAAAAGGGGTCAGACCTAGTGATGAATTGTCATTACACCTTAACATTACATCACAAAAACGACAACTCAATTAAAAGCTCCATGTTATATATGAGCCCAATAAAACAGAACTACACTTAACTGGTTACCCTTCATCTAGAAATGTTCAAGTGCCTCATGAAGAAGTAATTCTTTCACTTCCCTTCTTACATTCTGAGGGGAAAATAAGAATCCATGATTTTTGCATCCGTGGTAGAATTGAGATAGTTGCACTTCTAGTTACAGTCTCTGGAAGGCACCCTTGACCCATTATCTCTCCTCACCCCCTTCTCTAGAATGGTGATGTCCCCTTGGGCTCCTCTTGGCTAGGATAGTTGCTTAGTGATGAACCTTAATGCATAGCTCATGAATGTGAGTAACCACAGCTTCTGACTGCCAGAAGGAATATAACGCTCCCAACAGCAAAACTAAAGTGAAATAGGCCCTTCTTGGGATAAAATTTTAGTAATATGAATTAAATGTGACTAATATCACATATGGAGCCTCCTTATATGGTGAATACCAATGCTTTTAATAAACCCATCATAGCACACTACCAGTAATTAAACTTTATGGTAAATTACTTGAGGAAAAAGCTTTTACCTTATGGAACCAGTATTTCTGTTTGGCTCAACAAAGCCTTGTTAATTACATGTTCTTTGTCCAGTGGTAATTACTATGTGTAACCTTCTCTCTGCCTTAGTGCTTACCATATTTGAGCGTCTAGACTATTACGGCCTGCTACTAATGGATACCAGTTCTGCCTTGTGAGGGGCCCTTCGAAAGGTGGCATAGAATTGTTCAGGGGATGACAGCGGAGGCATTAAGTGCCATATAAACAAGTCTATGCTATGTTACATCACTTTCTGGAGTATAGGGAGAAGGGAGATATGTTAAAGCAATGCAATTTTAAATCTTTAAAAGGTATTATATGGAATAGTGTAGAGCAATGGTTCCCAAAGTGTGTTCCCCATTCTAGCAATATCAGCATTACCTTGGAACTTGGTAGAAACACAAGATTCTTACACCTACTGAATCAGAAATTTTGGAGGTAGAGCACAACAATCTGTGTTCTAACAAGCCCTCTGCAGGTCTCAATGCATTCTGATGTTTGTGAACCACTGAAGATATTGCCTTTCTTTCTCTAAAATGAAGTATTGTTTGTTTTCCCCAGTAGCGTTCATTGAAATTGTGGATTATTATTTTGTTTCTTCCAGGTGGAAATTCTTTGTGAGCACCCACGTTTCCGAGTGTTTGTGGATGGACACCAACTTTTTGATTTTTACCATCGCATTCAAACGTTATCTGCAATTGACACCATAAAGATAAACGGAGACCTCCAGATCACCAAGCTTGGCTGATTTAAATCACCTCTATTTCAAATAGGATCACGTGCCACAACTATCTGACTGTTGGTCTGGAAGAAGTGTCCTAGCAAGATCTGGAGACTTAAAAAGAAAACAAAAAACAAATGGCAAGTTTCACTGTCTCTTCTTTTGTGCAGTTTAAACCCAAATGACAACTTCAACTGTGGTTTGCCCTTAAGAAGAAAGCTGTTGGGACAAAGACACCGAGCCATTATACCCAGAATAAAATAATACATTTATGCTGGATTTTATTCAGACCAAACTAAAATGGATTTGTGATGATTTGTGATTTGGTAGCAAATTATTCATCTTTTCAAAGCAAGGCAATGCTTAGAAACAGAAGTGCTAAAGACACTTAAAAAGCCAACAACAACGGTACAGTGAAATCAATGCATTTCTGCACTAAAGTGGAATCGTGTAGCACAACCAATATCTTAGTCAGGGTATTTACATAGAATGTAGGTTGTTCAAAGTTTGACTTTTTTTTGTGTTTTTTGTTTTTGTTTTTGTTTTGCACAGCATAATGTTAATTCAGATTGTTGAAGCTTTCTTGTAGTTATTTATTTATACTCAAAGTATGTATTAGAGAATGAACAATGTCTCAAGAACAGCAAGTTATAAACTTTTGAATGTATAAATATCTTAGGTCCAAGGGGAGAAAATTACATATTACAATTATGAAACAGGTGAATTTCTGCTTTAAAGAATTGAGATTCTCCATACCCCTAAACTTAGGATCTCTTGATATAAATTGCTGTAAGTGCTTTTGGGAAACCTTTGCAAAACCATTTTGATAAAACTGCTTTTCAAGTTATTGTTGGTTATGTAAAATTCTATTTACATTGCTTTTTCTCCTTACTGGGAATTAGCACAGTATTGGCTTCCTTAAGACTAATTATTTCTCTCTTGATTTATATAATAGCTCATTAAGTTGTTATTAAATTAATCAAAAACACAAAGAGGTGATTGCTTAGACAATTTTTAAAGTGACTGTAGTATAAACTTTTAAAAGAGTAATATGAAAATGACTGTGGAATGCAGTGTAAACCAGAAGCAAATGGCCCTGAATAACTTACTCGGAAGTAATTTATATCAACTTAAGCTGTTAGCTCATTGTATAACTTTTCTTATGTGACCCTCACCAATATCCCTAAGTAATGCCTTTGGAAGCTTCAGAGTAGAAGATGCTTCCTACTGTGTTGGCTCTGAGGAGATAGTAGGATTAGATAGGATCCAGATTAGGAAATGATCCAGTTAGTTTATCTGAAAGGTTAACTCCCAGGACTCCAGGTCTTTGAATCCAGCCAGTAGAGTGAATGCTTCCAATTAAGCTGTAGGCGTTTCTCTGCACTTACGGAACTGATCAAACAGGGTGACTCCAACAGGAGGTTGCAGTACTGTAAACGTCACCGCAAGGGAAGGGATGCTTAAAGTCCTGGGTTCTGGACTTTAAAAGCTGCATTGGCCCTGGAGGGAGGGACCCTTGGCATTGCTTTGATCAGGTAGTGAGGGAAGACAGGGTTCTGGGGTGGGGGTGTATTTATATATAATTTAGGTTTTGTTTGTACAGCATACTGTGTCTTGTAATGACACATCCTTGTCCTGCTTTGCTTTTTTGAGTTTTTTTTTCTTTTTTTTACACAACATGCAGAGGCACTGAAGTGACCATGTCATTTTCAAGTGTCGAGAATGTAGACAGTGTTTCAATACCAAAGTCTAAAATAAACTAAAATTATGAATTTTTTATAGGTGATACATTTGGATTCTTCTCAACTTTGAAACTGTTTAGCACAGTTCCATTGTATTGTATAAGAAGATACTGTATCCAACAAGACTGGCTGTACGTTGAAAAGCTTTATGTACCAGCCAACTTATTTAACCATATTCAGCCTGTTCCGTGGGGGCTGTTCTGTGGTTCCAGGTATTTTCAAGCCTGTGATTAACTTCTCATGGCTTGTCACTTAAAAGTCCCTAAATTTTGAGAAGTGTTTGTAGAGAGACTTAAAGGGCACCTTAAAATACATTTGTGGAGTTTTGATTCAACTTATGGTGGAAGAGCCCCATAGGAAGACTCTCTTGAGTGGCCAACCATTCCCACCCACTGCATAATTCAGCAGAAACTAGAAGAGCCGGGCGTGTAGCTGATTGGAATTGACACGCTTATTCTGTCTACCTATCAGCTAACTCATTAGCAGCCAAGCCCTTAGGCAGCTTAGTGTGAAAATACAATGTTAACTGTTTGTTTCTCTGTGAGGTTAGTGGGAATCTCTTGGATAAGCCTATTGGGATTAATCTAAATGATGTGATGATTTGATTCAGTTATAGCCCAAATTAGTAAGGGGCTTTAGCTGTAAACTGGAAACAATATTCCCACCCTCTCCTGGGCCTGTGAGGTCTAAGATGAGAATTTCAGGATGGAAAGTGCAATTTAAAGTTTCCACAGGAAAGTATTTGGGTATGTAAGGTGTTATTTCTGACCAGAGCAATAACCAAAACCAAGGAGTATAAATAACAGTCAGGCTCTGGGGGAATAGAAAGCAGGCTTCAGACAATCTGTCCATTTCTACAGTAAAATTGGAGTGAGTGTGTATATCTACTTAAAACTTAATAGAAGTGACTTCTACTTTTTGGGCTGTTCCAGAAGTGTTTTAAAATTATTATTTAAAATTTTGAAGCCCCATTTCAAATCTTGCCGACCTTAGTTCAAAGCCCCCTGAGAGATCACTTTTAGAATTGAGGATTTTTTAAAATGGCAAGTCATTTCATTTGTGTTAAAAAGAAAATACCCAAAAGGAAGGAGGGAGCCCTGTTTGCCTTGAGATAAACAGCCTTGGCATTTTCTGGCATTAATGTAGAAATAATGTTCCTATGATGACGTATTTTCAAAGAAACACTTTCTTATTTACTGCGTGGTGTAAAATGTTGCTAAATGTGTTGTTACATTATGTCACTGCTGAAAGTTATTTGCACTATAATAAAGGAATTTTCTACAAAACAGTTTCCAGTTTAAAACATGCTACATTTGGCGCCAGGTATAGTGTACTTAGCATAGACCATGTGGCCTAGCAGTGATTCCTCACTTTCACACTTGTGCGTCAAGATAACTTTTTCCTGCATTCCCCACACTGATAAACAGAAGAAAAGTCTCTCGGGGCCCTCAGAGACCTAATAACTTACATTGTGAATGGTAAATGCAGTGGGTTCTTTTAAAATATAATGTGCATACAGCAAATTCACTCTTTTGATATAAAGTTCTGAGTTTTAACATATACATATAGTCGCTGGGCGCAGTGGCTCAAGCCTGTAATCCCAGCACTTTGGGAGGCCGAGGCGGGCGGATCACGAGGTCAGGAGATCGAGACCACAGTGAAACCCCGTCTCTACTAAACATACAAAAAAATCAGCAGGGCGCGGTAGCGGGTGCCTGTAGTCCCAGCTACTCAGGAGGCTGAGGCAGGAGAATGGCATGAACCCGGGAGGCGGAGCTTGCAGTGAGCCGAGATTGTGCCACTGCACTCCAGCCTGGGTGACAGAGCGAGACTCTGTCTCAAAAAAAAAAAATATGCATATAGTCTTGTAACTACCATCTTAATCTTAATGCCTAATTAGGCATCCACAAATCCATTCTCCCTCCCCATAGTTTTGCATTTTTCTGAATGTCATAAAAACAATCGTATAACGTGTAATCTTTTAGAGCTGGCTTCTCAATTTGCATAATGCATTTGAGAGTCATTCATGTGTATATCAATAGTTTTTATTGCATTCCATTGTATAGATATACTACAGTTAATCCATTCAGATGTTGAAGGATGCAGTGGGTTTTTAATCAGCAAATATAATCTTAGCACAATGTAGATACAAAAACAAGATTGCATGTCTCTTGCCTTCTCTTTCCTGTGGTTTGAATGATTAGGGAAGAAATTTAATCTCTTGGCTATTCAGCCTACAGATAAAACTGTATGGCTTATAGAAGTTTGCCCAACTTCAGTCATTGCTGGGTGACAGATTTACTCATATGCTAAATCTAGGGCCCTATTTATACCTTAATTTTATTGATCCCGTTTTTTTTAGGGTGCAGCATTATGAGGCTGGTTTGCTGCTTCCTCTGTCACAGCTTTTGCAGTTAAGTACTGGCAAACGAGGCCTGTTAAGGTAGGTACAATTTGCTGAGGATGTTGGACAAAAGATAGGAGAGCTTCCCTTGCTCCCTAGCCTGGCTAAGAATGCCCCTTAGGGGATGTGACATTTTACTTACGTTATGACAGCATTTTGGATTAGATGGCCTGAAAAATACATCCATAATTGGAGCTTTGAGTGCCACAAACCCTTAAGGCCTTCATTCATTCAACAGGTATTTATTGAGCTGTGTCACTTGGAGTATAAAAGACAAAGGTCTCTGGTGGTTTTAAACTTCAGTGTGATTAACAGGCAGATAGCTTTCCCCTTCCCCCAGCCCCCAGGAGATTTCTGTCTCAGCAGGTCTGGAGTAGGGCCCAGAGGTTTGTATTTTCAAAACCACCCTGGGCCAGGTGTGGTGGCTCATGCCTGTAATCCCAGTACTTTGGGAGGCCAAGGCCAGAGGATTATGTGAGACCAAGAATTTGAGACCAGCCTGAGCAACTTAGGGGGATCACATCTCAATTAAAAAAACATAAAAAAGCCAGATGTGGCAACACATGCCTATAGTCCCAGCTACTCAAGAGACTGAGCAGGGAAAATCAATGGAGCCAGGGAAGTTGAGGTGCAGTGGGCCATGATCACGCCACTGCACTCCAGCCTGCAGTGGCAGAGCAAGACTCTGTCTCAAAAAAAAAAACAAAAAAAACAAGAAGCACCCGGGATGGTATAGGTGGTCCTGGGTCTCTTGAATCTTAGATTAAGTAACCTGCCTTTTTGGAACTCCTAACTGTTGGGTTGTACAAGCCTCTAGATTCCAATCTATGGATATCATTCTGTGAAAACTACATTTCAACACAGGCACATCCTTCTCTGCCAAGATCCTGCAACTATCATTACAACTATGTGTCATTGTCCCTGACTTAACTTTCTCTTCTCTAGGATTTCTCTATCATTTCATTTGCTCACTTCTGCCTCTACCTCAAAAATGAAACACTGTAGTAAAAGAAAGTTTGCCTTTCAACTGAGTCTTGTAAAAATGCTCCTTCTTTGGGCTGGTTTGGGACCTAGGTGACACTCTGACACCTATTTTAAATAGCGATTGCTCCTAGAAAGATTAAAGTTCTGGGGGAAGCCTGTCTTCCTTCTTGGTAAGCATTTCAATTAATTATTCACTGAAGAATTGTCAAGGTGGAACTCAGTTTTCTCTGATGCAAATCCACATGGTGGCTTACAACTTGTAAAGAGGCAAAGGGCAAGTAGCAGTGGCCCAAGTAAGCTTTCGTGGCACTGTAGAAATGAATTTAAAGGCTTCCTTTTACAGGAAAATGCAACTGCGTGTGTACATAATGCTGCATGGTTGCCTCGAGCCACTTGCTGCCAAATCACCAGGTTAATTTCACAATGATTTTTCACTAAAAAAAAAAAAAAAAAAAAACTTCTGCATAAGGCAGAGACCTGCCTTGCAAAACATAGACTTCATAATTAATTAAAACGGGTGTATCTAAGGTACAGAAACAATACCCAACCTAGAGAGCAGAGGAAGAAATAGCCACTGACTCTCTTGCTTTGATACGCCCTTCCATCTCCCAGGGAAAGATGGTGACTGGATGAGCAAACACAGGGTAAGGAGGCATCATTGTTGGATAGGACAACACAGACAGTCCCTAAATAATAGGCCCTGGGAAGCTGCAAGCCAACCACAGGCCTTGGGGATGATGTGGGGTTTTGGGGGCCTTCCAAGCTTTCATGAGTCAGAACAATAACAAATGTTTGCTAATAACCCCAACACATCCCTTTCTGTCAGTATTCTATTATTAATTCTGAAAAGACAGATGCAAATTATCAAAGCTTACCTAAACAGTTGGGATGGGAACAGGAGGAAGCAATGTGGTGAGTCTCTGGTGACAACGAGGAGTTGAGAATGGGGCACCCATGCCTCCTGGATTTGTGATGTGTGCTCAGGTTGGTGCTTTAAACCTCCAGCCTTAACTGACCTCCTGTGGGAAATAAGGACTGCAATGCCACTTGTTATGGTGAGCTTGGAGAGCCAGAGGTGACAGCAGGTCATGCAGGAGTAAAGCATTTCTTACAGCTAATAAAGCCAGAGTTTAAAATAATCATGACACCAATTTCTATAATAATCCTCCACAGTTTTATAAAGAAACAGTGTAAAAACTGCTAATCCTTAAGACTATGCTCTAATTCACCAGAATGTGCCTTATATATAATTTCACTGAATTCTCATTTTATTTAAAATCTAGCCAAAATCAGCAGTGTATTAGGCAATATTTAGAATAGCATTTGTAAAATATACTTAGGGATTTTTTTACTCTAAATTATTGCAGCTGTTCCAATATTAGAGAGCACAGATTTCTCCTAATGCAATAACGACCTTTAGCTCAGCATAAAATCATGTTTAGTGTTATAATAAAAAGTGAATAAGGAAGAGATGCCCCAAATAATGAGAAACTGCTGAAAACATTTATTTAAATGAGAATCTTCATGGAGTAGTGTGGTCTGTTACTCTAAGATTCTAATTAACCATGTATCACACATTTTTTAAATCCTCAGATTTAAAAAATCATACACACTATGGAGCACAAGACCACGGTCTTTTATTAAAAGAGGTTGGAAATAGATCTGCTCTCATAAGGCTCTGATTAAAGTCAACACTGAGGTCACCTCACAGGTTGGTTTGTTTTAAGGCAACTAACTTTCTTTTTGGTTTTGTAAATGATGTAAATCCTTGATTTGAGAGTCCCCTTCAATCCTTCAGAATTAAGTACATAATTTTAAAAAAATTCAACCTCCTAACTTGAAACGGCAAATATTGGCCTTTTTATATAGGTTGTGCTTTAAAAACATATCTGTCTGGTTAATTCATAGCCATCGTTTCTCTCTCCTGTGAGAGAATCACTCATAACTGGTGTCAATGCAGCTAGATGTGAAAGAAGCACTGTATCTGAAGGCATATTAGACACTGTGGGGTACCAAACAGGGAAAAGACACCTACCATTTACTCTTAAAGAAATTATGATTTAGCTGGAAAGACAAGATGTGTACATACAAAATACATGCAAACATGAATGTCAATAGACAATTAGAGTCAGCCTGAGTAGGCAGAACATAGCAAGCTACAGAAGGTTGAGGAGGACAGAGCTTGCCATGTCTTGGGTGATGGGGGTAGGTGGGGAGGGTCTAAAGCAATGGTCTCCATCCAACCTTTTTGGCACCAGAGACTGATTTTGTGGAAGGCAATTTTTCCACAGACAGGGAGGAGGGGGGATTGTTTTGGGATGATTCAAGCACATCACATTTATTGTGCACTTTGTTTCTATTATTATTACATTGTAATATATTATGAAATAATTATACAACTCAACATAATGTAGAATCAGTAGGAGCCCTGCACTTGTTTTCCTGCAACCAGACAGTCCCATCTGGGGGTGACGGGAGACAATGAAAGATCACCAGCATTAGATTCTCATATTGGAGCATACAACCTAGATCCCTCACATGAGCAGTTCACAATAGGGCTCACGCTCCTATGAGAATCTATTGCCACTGCGGATCTGATTGGAGGGATCTCAGGTGATAATGCAGGCAATGGGGAGCAGCTGTAAATACAGATGAAGCTTCGCTCATTTGTTCACCATTCACCTCCTACTGTGTGGCCTGGTTCCTGTCAGGCCACCAACTAGTACCTGTCCGTGGCTGGGGGTTGGGGAGCCCTGGTCTAAAGGACTTTAGCCGTGTTTCTAAGGACCTCAATCCCCTTTGCATGTTTACAGGCACAGAACTCATCAGTATATACTAACTTCGGGTTTGGTCTATGGGGCCAGGGTTGTGTTTCCTAATGCTCAGTGATGTCGTTGAAATTCTAGCCTCCCAAGAAAAGAGTTCAGGGAGGAAATTTATGTTCTTTAATTACAAAACACATGAGTCTCTGGTAGAGAGCAGACCCTTCCTTGAATGAAGCCTGGAGCAAAGAAAGGCCTGCTTTGTGGACTATCTACGAGGAATCACATCATACGTGCATTAAATGTACTCAAACTTCAGCTCCATGCATTTATCACCAAAATATAGAACAAGGCAAAAAACTATTTAAATACTATACATGGGTGCCATGACTCACGCTTTAATCCCAGAGCTTTGGGAGGCCAAGGCAGGAGGATCACTTGAGGCCAGGAATTGGAGACCAGCCTGGGCAACATAGCAGGACCCTAGCTCTAAAAAAAAAAAAAATAAATAAAAAATAAATAAATAAATTATCTAGATGTGGTGGCACATGCCTGTAATCCCAGCTACTTGGGAAGCTGAGACAGGAGAACTGATTGAGCCCAGGAGTTTGAGGCTGCAGTGAGCTGATAGCATTCCTGTACTCCAGCCTGGGTGACAGACCAAGACTCTGTCTCAAATAAATAAATAAATAAATACCACAGGGACAATTCCACCTGTCATCCCATTGAAAGAAAAAGAAGCCCAAGGATGGGGATGTGATTCAAATGTGCCTTCAGTTGGTTCTGCTTCCTGGGTCTCTCATAGTTAAGCCTTCTAGCTCCCTGCAGTGTTATGCCAGTGTATAAAGATACCATCAGTATTTCTTATGCATGGCCACTAACCACAAGCCAAATCTTTCCTCAGCCAAAGAAACAAAGATCTGTTGACTTTTGTATCTAGCCCGTGGGTGAGACGGGCTTCCACTATTTATCTTGAGTGGACGGTTTTCTTGTTTAATCATGGTAGCCAGCTCCTTGATAGCAGAATTCATTCTATGAGCTCTGGCTCTAGACACAGCATTATCCACTAAAACTTTCTGTGGTGTTGGAAATGTGCTATAATCTCCACTGTCCAGTACAATGGCTACTAGCCATATTTAATTGAGCATTAGAGTGACCAAGGAACTGAATTTTCCATTGTATGTCATTTTAATCAGTTTAACTATAAGTGGCCACATGGGGCTAGCGTCTACTATACCGGAAGTGTGGGTGTGGACCATCAGGAGCTGCTGGGCTTATGTTTGGTCTGGACACTCAGAGAATACCAGGGGCTGCAGAAGTTCCTTATTTAAACCCAAGTTGTGTTTGCCCTCAAGATCAGGAAACGCTAGGTGCTTTCTAAAGGCTAGTGGAGGCCTAGTCACGTACAACACGCAGGTGCTCCTGGTAAAGAAGTCATCCTAAGAGAAGAAGTGCTCAGGCAGTTCGATGCAGGAAGACAGGCAAGTTGAGAAGAAAGTGGCAACTCTGTGGTCCCAGGCCCTGCTCAGGGGAGCCACACTTGAGTGCTAGAACAAGGACGTGGCCATAAACCCCCTGCTTCCTCATGAACCCCACTCCCTGGAGCACGAAAGGGGAAGGTAGTGGCAGATGGGCAGCTTTCCTCATTCAGTCTTGCAGCCAGCCTGCATTTCCCAAGCAGTGTGTAAATGCTGGGCATGGTGCTGGGCAGTGGTGTTGGCAGCTGCAGCAGTACCTACTCAGGCTTGCTTTTAACAACCTCTGTACAGCTGTCAGCAGTGACAGCGATGCCATCATCGAGCATCAGGAGTATAGCTGTCTATTTTGGAATTCTAGTGATGATCAAGAGTATTTATTTCCATTTTTATGTCCAAACCATTGGTGGCTGGTCTCCTATGAACAAGCCTTGGGTTCACCTGAAGCCAACCCAGAAGAAGGATGTGGTGCTTTGCTGAATCCTCAAGAAGCAAACCTACTCCAGAAAGCGTTAGGGAGCAAGGAATTTTACTATTTTGTGGGAAGAAGTGCATTTTATCACCTACCACCCCAAAAACTAGGGCATAAAAATCCCTGTTAGACTTTTTTTTTCCTCTTCCAAGTTTCTCTTAGCTTCTATTCCCTCTCAGGACCCTCTTATAGGGAGCTTCTAAATATCCCCTGGCTCCCTTCCTTATGCAGAGCTATTTGGCCACTACAAGCTCTCCTGGGGGCTTTTTAAAGCATTCATCCTGCATGGGCCATTTTCCACCATAGGGGAGATTTGCCCCCAAGAAAAGTAGGATTTCTCTATCATTTCATTTGTTAGTTTCTTTAACACCCAGCCTCAAGTCCAGAGGAACTCAAGGCAGCAAAAAGTGAAAACACCAAGACAGGTGAGAAGGAAAAAGGCCAGGCACTTCCTGGTGCTTTCTAGTCTCAGGACTCAGGTTTAATGTCCCCTCTTCAACTTCCCCACCTTTATCCTAAAGTGCTCCCCTTTCCTCTCAATGTTGTCTCCCCTGTATGCTTGCTTAGTATCCATCTCTCCCACTAGATAATAATTTCCACCAGGGCAGGTACCATACTAGTCTTATTCTACTGCATCCTGAGCACCTAGCATGATGTTTAACACATAATACATAACAAATAAGCCAGACACGGTGGCTCATGCCTGTAATCCCAACACTTTGGGAGGTGGAAATGGGAGGATCACTTGAGGCCAGGAGTTCAAGACCAGCCTGGGCAATATAGCAAAACATAGTCCCTTCCACCACCTACAAAAAAAAGTAAATAAATACACATTTGTTGAATGAATGAATGGTAGCCAAGATGTGGTATTCATTATATATCACTGTACAAAAAATTATTCCAAAATTTAGAGGCTTAAAATGATAACAAACAGTTAAGATCTCACACAGTTTCTGTCAGGAAACTGGGAAGAGCTTAGCTAGGTGGTTCTAACTCAGGGTCTCTCAGGTTACATACAGTTAAGCTATCAGCCAGAGCTGCAGTCACTTGAAGCCTTGATTGGGGCTAGTAGATTCACTTTTCGACGTGGCTCATTCACATAGCTGTTAGCCGCATGAAATTCTCCACAGAACTGCTTGAATGTAGTCACAACGTGGCAGCTGCGTTCTCCTTAGGGACTGATATAAGAGTGAACAAGGTGGAAGCTGCAATGTCTTTGATGCCTAGCCTCAGAGGCCACCCTTCCACAATATCCCATTTCTTACATAGGTTAGCCCTATCCGATGTGAGCAGGAACTGCATAAGGTATGAATATACCAGGAAGTGAAACTGTTGGGAGCCATCTTGGAGACCAGCTACACAGATGGCTAATTCTTGCAAATTCTCAGAATTATTTGAGTGGTTGTAGAATTCCTAGAAGGTAAATGACAGTGGAGCCAGAGAAATGCTGTTCATGGCTATTACGTTTCCCTAGTGTTACACCCCCCACCCCTTACTACTGTTGCCTGGGATTAGTGTTTCCTATAGAATGTCTGTGCTTGTACATCCAGATCCTCAGAGTAAACTATAACAAAGAGAGCATGAAAAACCCAGAAATTCCTAGTGGACTGAAAATAGCAAAATTCCACTTAGGAAATACAATGACAAAGTCTTCCTAAAATTATGGTAGAGGGTAGAAAATCAGTTCTTATTGGGAACCTCAAATAAACATAATTGTTTTTTGGGGGGTTTTTTTGTTTTTTTTTTTGTTTTTGAGATGGAGTCTCGCTCTGTCACCCAGGCTGGAGTGCAGTGGCGCAATCTCGGCTCACTGCAAGCTCCGCCTCCCGGGTTCACGCCATTCTCCTGCCTCAGCCTCTCCGAGTAGCTGGGACTACAGGCGCCCGTCACCACGCCCGGCTAATTTTTTGTATTTTTGGTAGAGACGGGGTTTCACCATGGTCTTGATCTCCTGACCTCGTGATCCGCCCGTCTCGGCCTCCCAAAGTGCTGGGATTACAAGCGTGAGCCACCGCGCCCAGCCAAACATAATTGTTTTTGAGAAAAGTATTCACTTTTTTTTTCAGTTCAAAGAGAAATATAACTACTCAGAAGATGTGTGAGTTTTCCTTGTCTTCAAGTTTGATGTTTGGTTTTAATGGAATTGGATAGGAAGATAGACTGAGGTAGCAAAATCCATTACTAGCCTGCACCAAAGGGCACAGACTCAAATGCCTACAAGGGGAAAGCATGTGATATTAAAGAAGTAAAATGGGCCACATGGGCAGCTGCCACCCAGACCTAGCCATTGTTGCCATAAATAAATGTGAGCCCTTTATTGCCGAAGCTTCTGGATTTTCTTTTAAAAGAAAAGCCAATATCTACTAAATGTTACATGTGAAAATAATTTTAACTATGTGGATTAATATGGCCCTTGATCTGGCATACTAGCTGCCAATTTGCAATCTTTGCCATGAGTTAAAGAGCAGATGGAGTAATAACCAAGCACCTGAATAATAACCAAGCACCTGAATGGGTCCTGGCTACTGCTTGAGGGTGGAGTGGCGGGGGGCCCTCTTGAGAGGCTACTTGGCCTTTTGAGTTCTTCCAATTTACTGAGGAATTTTTCCATTCTCCTTTTCACAGACATTCTCTGCATATCTGAGAGTTGGGGGTAGGAGAGAGGGGGAAACATGCCAAAAAGGGGTAAGAGAGTCTCATAACTCAATGGACATAGAAGCTGAAAGGAACAGCACACTAAAGCATTCTCATGCCACCGTTGGAGCTCCTCGTAGTTGAAAGGACATTCCAAAGTGAAATCACTTCTGTAGACTCTAGCAGGACAACCAGCTCCTTACATAGTCAATGAGAAAACCAGCTTTTGGCTTTCCGCCCCACTAGGTAATAAAATCATCTGGGACTCTAAATGTCATTGGCTGTGCAATCAGGGTGCCTTCTTCATATCAGGCAGTGGTTTTGAGGGAAGTCAGTGCCTCTCCACTCAGAGACGCTGTGCAAAGGAAAAGAACATAAAGACAGACACGTTAGGATTCAAATCTTGCCACTTACCAGCTACATGGCCTCCTTGCATAAGTTTTGACAAGTCTGAGCCTCATTTTTCTCATCTGTAATATGGGATAGCAAAAATCATCCTTATAAGATCATTGTAAGGATTAAACAAGAGAAGACTCCTAACCATTAGGGTTACATCAGGGTGACAATTCTCTCACCTGATATTTTATATTCTGGGCCTTAACTTTGCAGCTCATAGTCTACCTGAATAGTAGAGCTTGCAAATTTCTCACATTGCAGATGAGAAAAACCAGTCCAGAGTGCTTAGGTAACTTTGTCAATGGTGGAACTTTGCTCCTCACTGCTTGTCAGGACCCTGTGCAAGTCTCCCTGAGATGACACAAGTGGGAACCAGCTCAGGAAGAATGATGAATGGCCCAAGACAGCAGTGTTCTGTCTGGGCTGCTGAGGCCACTTAGCGGTGAGCTGGGACCCTGGCTACTGTCTTGGTTGATCCTACAGGAGAGGCTCATGTGTCTGACCCACCTCCCAGCCATGGTTGGAAGGGATTAATTAGGGGCTCGGAATGCAGCTGTGACAGCCATCCTTATTCCAGTGAGCCACCCGAGTGCACCCAGCAGCTACAGCCAGATGGAAAACAACCGCTTAGGCCTTAACGAGCTTGTTCAGCTGTAATTCTGGGGAGTCCTGAGAGCCCTGCTAATTACTCCATTTTGTTGCCATTGTTGTTGTTGGGTTTTGCTTTGTTTTTTGTTCGTTTCAGGTTTTCCTCACTGAGCAGGCCCCTGCTTTTGTTAGCTTGTCTCAGTTGTCCATACTATCACATACCACTTTCTAGGCAGATTTCAAATCATTTGCAAATGCAGGAGTACGAGACTGTGTTTGTAGCTGTCTGGATTCAAGCCTTCCTCAATTTGACTGAATGGCTTCCATTTTTAACCCAGAGAGCACACTTCTCTTTCTAATCCATTCTAGCGCCTGTTACAACCTACCCAGGGCACTGGAGGAGAGAGGAGACAGATTTTCTTTTATCCACCAAACGTAACTCTCTGGTTAGGCAATGAAAAAAGCACCAGGCTCTTTTGAGGTCAGGAGGATGAGGTGTAGTGCCCTGTCACAGGCTTTTCTGAAAAACAGTACCTGAAACACTACCTGCTGCCCCTAACACAAAAGTGAAATGAAAAGTTGAACTGTGTTCACATGACAGTAAGTTCAAGGTACACCCTACCCTACCCACTCCAAGGCCTAAAAGAGGTGAAATTCCTGTGCTCTAAATTTGCTACAAGTGGGATGTATGAATGCAACAGAGTACCAAACAGACGAGCAAGTTCTGGGTGGCTGATGGTCTGCAGTTGGTGATGGACACCACAGAATCATGCTCCAGAGACCACCCACCCTCCTGGGGCAAGGCCTGGGGTCGCACTCTGGAGATGAGGTCCTGCCTGTAGAAGGTGCCTGTGAAGAATTCAGAGAAGCTCTCTGGAAGAACAGTATATTGGCCTTAGAGATCTGAGACGTGAAGCCAGGTCTAGGGTGAGAGGGGACTGACAGAAGGCATGGAGCTCATTCGTGAAGTGATCTAATATTGCCATTTTACAGGTAAGGAAGCTGAGGCCAATTGCTTAAAGTCACACGGTTTAGAATAGATGCAGAAACAAAATCCAGATCTCCTGCTTCCTAAGCCAGGACTCTTTGCAGGAAAAAAGCCAGTAGCAGGAGGTGGTGTGAGAAGCTGAGGTGAGATGGGAGTTACCAAGTCTGCTAAAGAGGCTCTGAAAGGAAAGTAGTCAGATACTCAAATCTGTCCTATGTTTCCCAAGGATTATCACAGCTTAGAGAGTAGTGAAAAGTGACCCCTACCCCCAAGAAATTGAATTTTGCTTCAAGGGTAAGGAAAACATCAGAAAGAGAGAAGGGTCATATTCTATGTATGTATGTATGTATGTATGTATGTATGTATGTATATAGAGATGAGGTCTCCCTGTTACCCAGGCTGGTCTTGAACTCCTGGGCTCAAGCAATCCTCCTGCCTCGGTCTCCCAAAGTGCTGGGATTACAGGCATGAACCACTACACCTGGCCTCAATTTAGTTAGATGCCTGGCAAAAGAGAAGGGCTGAAATGAAGCACTCTCAGGTGAACATGGAAGCTGTCTACAAACACAGTAGTCTTCGGGAATCATTACAGACAGTAGAGATCTATAGAAATGCTTCCAACAGAAAGTCTGTTGAAAGGGAGCAGAGACAGATTTATCATCTGTGGCACCTAAAAATGACATAATTATGCTAAGACAGGGGCCAAGAACCAACGTTACCAGGTATGCCCACTGGCTACCCTGCAAACAGGCACTGCTTTGAAGGGATGGCTCACCCACGGGTCCTGGGATTCTCCATCTTGTGGAGGACTGTTCACTTCCATGAAATGGGGAAGGACAAGGTTCTAAGGGGCCTTCCAAGATCGGTCCAGTGATGAGACTGTGCACACTGAGAAGACATGGGGTGGGGATAATGAGGAGGATGGGGATGCAGGACCCCAAGTTTCCTAAGTCTATTGGACCTCCATACCCTGAACCAGGGCCCTGAGCAGTCCACATGGGGGAGGGACAGTGCATGTATTTGGCTCCCTGCTGGACAGGAGGTCAAGTCCAATGGGCTGAATAGCAGAAACTGCTGCAGAGCTGGGGCTTGCTGCATCTGCCTGGGTCACTGAAGCTGAGGGAAAGGGCACTCGATTCTGCAGTTCTGCAGATGTTCTACTGGGGCGTCTGTGGCTCTGTGAACTACATGACATTGTCTTCACAGCCACATCCTCCAGTTTCTGGTCTTCTCCTTCCCACCTACACTCCCAAGAAGATGAACGTTTCACTTCATCTACTAAATGACAGATAAATTAATATGGGAGTTCCAGGTGGTGGAGGACACCAAGGTCAAGTGTCACCTGGGTCTCAAGGGAGGAAAGGTGCTAAGAATGGCCCGGCTCTGCTGCAGGTAACTTTCTCTCCATCTCACCCCACCAACCTCCTCATCCCCCTGCATTCTAGATATATGCTGCAGTCACAAACAGCTTTTCTTGAATCTCAGGGACTTAAAACAACAAAGTTTATTTCTTGCTTGTCGCTTCATGTCCCTCTCAGGTGGGTAGAGGGTGTTGAGCTCCTCATCATCCTCACTCTGATCCAAGCTGATGGAGACTCCATCATGGGCACCAGTCACCCTGGCAGTAAGCGCTTAACACATGGGCCTAGTGTTTCTTATGATGAAATCTGTTTTCTCCCATGATGTAGTTCTTTTGAAGATGGCATAATCAGGGACGGAAAGAATGAGAATTCTCATTACAGGGCAGTAAAAATGCCAAATAATAAAGATTTGGGAAACCGATTCCCAATTTTAAAACTGCCTGTTACTGGCTATGTGACCCAGGGCAATTCATACACGCTGTGAACAGTTTCTGTGGCCTTACCTGTAAAATCAGCAACCTTGATTTGGGTCATTGTGAATGTGCTTTAAGATGTAGGCTTTGTCATCTGGCATAATAAATTTTGGTCCTCAGTTTATTGATGGTTTTCAGGTCATTGACAGTGAGCCCAGTCATCCAGGGCTCTGGCCCAAGCAGGACTCAGGCCCCTGTCCATTCCCTGGTAAGAGGAGCCAGGTGGTAGTTTTGTGGATGTCCTCAGACTCACACTACACTTCAGGTGGTCAATGCGCATTCCTGTAGTCATTGTATCCTATGGCCTCTGGTCTCAGAAGGGCTCGGTTTCTGGAGGAAACATTTAAAAAGTGCCTCTGCTTGTCAAACACCACTTTGAGACTTTCAGAGAGCGTGAATGCAAGACTTTTTCTTCTCTGCTCTTTATCTGAATTGCAAAGGGCAGCTCGTGTTTCCAAGAGCTCATGGTTTGATCCAGATCACACAGCCTGTGCCCGCCTGACAGGCTCCCCCTGTACCTGCCAGCAGGCCACCTTCTGAAGCACTAAGATACCCAGTCCAGTCTTTTCTGACAGACTCTTGCCTGGACAAGAAGGACTGACAAGCTTCCTATAAGCATTTGATAAAGCAGAAGATTGTTTTTTAATCACACCTTTGAAAATAGTCTCAAACATTGCTGGTAGAAGCATGCATTGATTCAGGCTTGCTGGCAGGCCATTTGGCAAAATGTATCAAAAGCATTAAAAATGCATATGCCATTTGAGCCAGGAATTCCATTTCTAGGAACTTACCCTAAGGAAACAGTCTAAGACTGAGGTCCAGGGAATTCATTATATCCTTATTTAGAATGGAGGAAAAAAATTAGAAACAACCTCAATGAGGAGAGCAATGTTAATAAATAAATGTGATCATAAGATGGAATTCTGGGCTGCCACAACAAATGACATTCCCAAAACACTAAAGAGAAAGAGAGAAGAAAAAAAGCAGTGTGATACAATAGGATCCTATTTTTAAAATTTATTTTATGTTATTTTTATTTATTGGTTTGGTTGTTTAAACTTAGAGTCTCACTCTGTTGCACAGGCTGGAGTGCAGTGGCACGACCACAACTTCCTGCAGCCTTGACCTCCCAGGCTCGAAAGATCCTCCCTCCTCAGCCTCCCAAGTAGCTGGGACTACAACCACATGCAGCTAATTTTTAAATTTTTTGTAGAGATGGAGTTCCACTGTGTTGCCCAGGCTGGTGTTAAACTCCTGGGCTCAAGAGATCCTCCCAACTCGGCCTCCCAAAGTGCTGAGATTACACATGTGAGCCACTGTGTCCAGCCTAAAATCCCATTTTTATAAAACAGTATGAAGGACGTATTTCAAGAGGTGATGGGAATTGTATTGTCTTCCTTTTGTTTCTCAGCACTTCCTAATTTTTCTGTAGAAAATGTAAATCCATCCGATCTTCCAACAAGTAGACTGACCAATCTACTACAAGTAGTAGTTTTATTGAGTAACTACTAGGTAGTTTATTGAGGAACTACTAAGTATCAAGCACTCTGCTGGGTCACTACTGAGAGATGAGATTCCTGTTCACCAGAACTTTTCTGTTTATTACTACTTGTGTGATTTTTTAAAATTATTTCTTCAGTTGTACCAGTTAGGTATTTTTTCAGTCTAGAATCCAGAGAGTGAGTTATATCAGAGGCTTTCAAATAGTTCTAGTCCACAAATCATCTTAGTGGTGCTAAAAACCCACTGATCTCCTGGTTCTTTCTCCCACACCCCACTGCTGCTTGCTATGGCAAATCAGGCAAAATCTTTGGCAAGGCAGTAAGGAAAGCCTGACCTGCTTTTAGAGAAGGCTATACTCTGTTAAATATCAAAAGGCAAGTTACTGATTTATGCTAGAAACAGAAGGATACCTGTTGTGTATCCTTGAGTGGATGAAGAGTCAAGGGTGGCTCTTGGACAAGTCCTGCTGATGAGTTTGGGTGGCTTTCAAAAATCCACTAAGCTTTCCACTCCACACTTTCTTTCTACAAAAAAAAAAAAAAATGAGAACAATAGTGTCTGCTCTTCCTATGTCACTCCTTGTGTAAAATAAGGAAAACATTATCTGTCTTGCCTGCCTACGTGAGGAGTCTGCACAGTTCACATTGACCCTCTTAAGAGCTAACCTTACTCTAAGTTGGGTCTCCGCAGCTGTGTTTGTACTAGACTTTCTCTCCTGGGATTTTAGAATGGGCACCAGGAGACTTAGGTTCATTCTGGACTGGTTTTTCAAAAGGAAGAAGTAAAACACCTTGGTTGCGGGGCTTGGCCATCTTTGGTTGAGGAATCTGGATTACAGAAGAACAAAGCAGTTTGCTGAGAGAGGCAGAGCCGAGAGACAAATAGGCCTGGTGGCTTTCCACTTCCAGGACCCTGGCCTGACCTTGTTATAAAAAATCCTCCAGTTTTGCTCAAGCTAGTTTAAATCGTCTCTGTTTTCATAACTAAACAATTCCAACTTACACTCTTCCTCAAAAATTCTGTGAGAATCAAATAGACTTATTTTATTTTTAGACGGCGTCTCCCTCTGTCACCCAGGCTGGAGTACAGTGGTACGATCTTCACTCACTGCAACCTCCGCCTCCCGCGTTCAAGCAGTTCTCCTGCCTCAGCCTCCCAAGTAACTGGGACTACAGGTGCCCGCCACTACACCCAGCTAATTTTGGTATTTTGAGTAGAGACAGGGTTTCACCATGTTGGCCAGGCTGGTCTTGAGCTCCTGACCTCAGATGATCCGCCCGCCTCAGCCTCCCAAAGTTCCGGGATTATAGGCATGAGCCACTGCACCCAGTCAAATAGGCTAATTTTATATGAGACATTTGAAAACTCCTTTAAAAAGAAAGTCCCCTGACTTTGCATTTAGGGTAGGAGCTCGGGGTCTGACTGGTTTTCTTTCTCAAAATTCAAACAATTCTGCTAATTTCTACTCCACCCTCATCCCACATTCAAAAGTACATGTCACATCCAATTCCTGGGCTTTCTGGGTGATCTGTGGCACAAAGTAACTTGATACTTGGATTGTATGTGGGTTACAATAAGTAGTGCTGGCTACTGTAACAAACTCCCAGTTCTCAGTGACTTGACAAAATAAAAAGTTAATGTCTAGCTCATGTCAAAGTCCAGTAGTGCTGGAAGGAAAGTTCAGCTCCGTCCTATTATGTGGGAACCCAGGTTTCTTCCACAAACTGGCTTTGTCATTTCCAGGGCCTGGAAGTCCTCTGCACAAGTCAGCAGGACTTGTCCAACAGCCACCCTTGACTCTTCATCCACTTGCTCCAGCCACTCACAACAGGTATCCTTCTGCTTCTAGCATAAATTAGTAAATTGCCTTTTGATGTTTAACAAGAGTACAGCCTTCTCTAAAAGCAGGTCAGACTTTCCCTACTGCCTTGGCAAAGATTTTGCCTGATTTTCCATGGCAAGCAGTAGTGCGGTGTGGGAGAAAGAACCAGGAGACGCATGGGTTTTTAGCACCACTAAGGTGGTTTGTGGACTAGGACTAATACCAGAGGACTCTGGATCCTCTGCATCCAGCCTGCAGATAAAGGAAGAGCGAGTGAGAACTCAGAGGTCTCCTGGGCAGTTTCTGTGGGGCCGGGCCTGAAAGCGGTATACATCATTTCTCCCCATATTCCACTATTCAGAGCTTAGCCACATGGTCCCACCTACCTATGAGAGAGGCTGGAAACATATAGTCTACCCACATGTCCAGAAGGAAAAGGAAAAGGGAAGGAGGTTTAGTGAACACAGAACAGTCTTTACCTCCATTTTCCAGCCCCATATCCCCTACTCCTGTTTTTAGTTTTCTCTAGCCTACTGTCATTTAGCCAACAATACAGGGGTTGACAAACAATGGCCTAAGGGCCAAATCCAGCCCATGGCCTGTTTTCATACATAAAGTTTTCATTGAGACTCAGCCATGCCCATTTGTTTACTTACTGTCTATGTTGCTTTCATACTTTAATGGAGCAGCTGAATTGTTTTGACAGAGCCCATGTGGCCTGCAAAGCCTAAACTATTTACTGTCTGGATCTTTACAGAAAAAAATTTGCCAATTCCTACAAAAATACACCAGCTTTCCAAATAAGAGTGCACAATCTCTCCTGACTGTGTCTTTTCCTCTTCTGTTTTTGCCCCTTGCGGGCCACCTGCTGCCCCGGATAAACCATCAGGTGAGACAGCCTCTGGAGAATGGCTCCAACGTGCTAAGGAAGAACTTGGCTGCTCATTTATTCCTGAGGTTCACTGGAGTGTTTTGTCATTTTTGTAAAATTGCTGAAATTTTTTATGTTCTAAAGTCTAAGGATACTCTTTCTGAATTTAATTATTTTTTTCTTATTCGACTTCCAAATGATGTTCTCATATTCACCTGGAAGTGCCACATAAGTTTTCAACTAATGGAACAGAAAGCAAACAAGATGAGTGTGGTCAGTTAAAGAACAAAAAATGGGTTAGAGAAAGAGTAAAAATTGGAAAGAGATGAGCAATGTTACCGCAAGTCTCACAACCTACAACACCAACCCTGCCCCCTTTAATACCTTGTTGTTACTGAAAAAAGACTGTGAAATAGGATTTATTTTTGCATACATTGTACTATCTTTGTAAATTCAGAGATTATATGTAATTTAGATCATTTTTAATTAACAAGGATTATATGTTGCTTCATTGTCCTTTATTATGTATATAATGTCATAAACTTTGCTGCATGATCAAAGCTTCTTGGATTCTGTTTTAAATAAAGATTTTGATACTTCAAAAGAACTTACATCCCCTCTCAGATGGCTTCTTCTAGCCTAGGGTTCCTATGATTCACAGAAACCCCATCCAACCCCCAGTGGCTCTGCCCAGCCCTTCTGTGGTGTTTCTAAGCACAGAGGTCTGGTTTCAAAAAGAACCCACACCTCCCCGCCCTTCCTGGAGCTCAGAAAATGAGCTTCCAGCCTCCAGGTTTGCTGGTCTCTGCCAGAGCCCATGCCCTGTGGGCAGATGTGCCTGAAGGAAGCCGGGCCCCTGGTGGAGGTGCCTTGCTAGGGGGAGATGGCATGGATCATATGGTAAGGCGGTGGTGAGCCACCCTCTCAAGCCACAAGGAGACACTGAGGATGGGGCTGGAAGATTTGCAGACTCTTCTGGGCCTCACCGGGAAGTGCGGCTCTAGCCCCCAAGCATGTAAGGACTTTTTTCCCCTAGGCATTCAGAGGTTTTTTCAGTGTAAGGAACATGGCTATGCTTTGGTCAACGATAGTCCCAGGTAAACATCCAGAGTGACTCAGCAAGTTTAGAGCATAGGTGTATTACTCCACTTGTCATCACATCCATATAGCCATAGCATGGGAAGGCTCATCATTTGGCTGCAAGCCACTGTTGTCTGTAAAAGGTATAATTGCCCTGCTGACACTGTATAGGCCTGCTCATGCCCAGAGAAAGAGTTAAGCTGCTGACCCTGAAGGGAAAGCCAGCAGCGCAGCTGTGCATGGGAGCAGCCAGATCAAGCAGCTGAGACAGAGCAGACAGTGTAAGAGAGCTGCTGAATAAAGCTATATTTCAGGCCGGGCACGGTGGCTCATGCTTGTAATCCCAGCACTTTGGGAGGCCGAGGCGGGCGAATCACGAGGTCAGGAGATCGAGACCACGGTGAAACCCCGTCTCTACTAAAAATACAAAAAATTAGCCGGGTGTGGTGGCGGGCGCCTGTAGTCCCAGCTACTCGGAGAGGCTGAGGCAGGAGAATGGCGTGAACCCGGGAGGCAGAGCTTACAGTGAGCTGAGATTGCACCACTGCACTCCAGCCTGGGCGACAGAGCGAGACTCCGTCTCAAAAAAAAAAAAAAAAAGCTATATTTCACCTACCTACGGCCCCTTAAGTGTTCTTTCAGCTATCTGCCATTCATCCACCCACTCCCTTCAGACCTCAGCATGGGCTGGAGCCTAACCCTAGACCTAACATTCAGGAATCTCCCTTTTCCATGGATCACTGAGCCCCTCTGAGACTAGAGCTTCCAGTTGCTCCTCTTGAGATCAGCAATCAGGCAAAGCAATCAGCCAAAGCACCCGCCTCTGCCTGCCACTTTCAAGGGCCCTGCTAGCATGTAAGCTCCATGGAGACAGGGACCTTTGTCTCTTCGCTGATGGATTCTAGGATAGTCCCTGGTACTTATCAGGTGCTCAATAAATATTTGTTGAACAAATGGCTCTTAGATGATGTACTTGTATGCACTTGGAAATGCCTGTCTGCTTACCAGTGTCCTTTTAGCACTATGGCATTTTTATTTCTTAGAAAAAAAAGCTTTTATTTAGGCAAAATTTATACACAGAGAAATGCACAGGTATTCCTTAGCACAATTTGATGAGCTTTGACAAATGTATTACCTCTGCAACCGATCAATATTTGTAATATTTCCATCATCATTTCCAAGAAAACAATGGCTTTTGTTACTTAGTTTGGGGCCTTTCCTCACTTTAGAGTTCTCGTCTTATTTTACTCTATGATAAGGACTCATGGCTGCCTTCACCTTCCAAAGTGTCCCAAGGTATAAGCTCAGTGAGGCTGGGATGCTCCCCAGAGGCAAGCAACTAAATAAACGTTGAAGTATGCACACCTGGATGGTCTGAAGGTAAAGGCTTCAGATGCATGGAGAGGCACCTGCCCTGTTTCTGAGTGCAGTGCTGGGTTCAGAAACAGGGAGAGAAGATCCTGGGTGGAGGAGCAGGAGAGGCTTCCTAAGTTAAAGAAAGGACAGGGTCAGGGTTTGAGAAAGGCCAGACAATGAGACACAGAGAGATCACAATTTTGTCTCAGGTCAGATCTACTATTCTTACAAACAAAAGGATTTCCTTCCTGATCATTTCAGTGAATAAATAGCATGCTTCATCTCCACACCAAAAGTTTACAGGTGAGCACAGAGTCTTACACCCAGTAAATGTTCAACAAATGATTCTTGGGTAGAATTTATTAACACCTATCTTATCTCATGGTAAAGCTGCACCTGACCCAATTAACTGCAACTCAAAGGACCCTGCAGGAAATGGGCTAAAATCTGGAACCCATCAATAGCATCATGATCAAGAACACAGATTCTGGAGTCAGGTTGACTGGGTTGAAATTCCAGCACTACCACTAGATTTGTAACTCTGTGCATGTCATTTAACCTCTCTGTTCCTCAGTGTCCCCATCTGTAAAGCAGAGCTGATGAGAAGGATGAGCTTCTTATTAGAATTAACCAAGATGATGCACATAAAAAGCATAGCACGTGCCTAGCATATATGCGTGCTCAGTGAGGGTCAGCTGTCATGATTCACAACTCTGAGAGTAGGGTGAGCCTTACAAAAACACACCCAGCTGCAGGAGCTTAGCAAAAATTATCCATTCTGGAGCCAAGCTGCAATATTGGTAAGATGCGGCCTCGGTGGGGCATGCACAGTCCCAGCAGACAGGGAGCCTTGGAGAGTCTGACAAGAGGCTGCAGAACATCCCAAGGAGCAAGGACAGAAAACTTTGGAATTCAGAGATGGTGGAGATTCAAGGATAGCCTGGGAGAAATCCTTAATGTGAAAATGGAAGTTAAAAATAGATGACTTGTCTCAGCAATGAGAAGGCAGATGTTTTGCCTTCAAAACTGGTATGTCCTATTTCTTCCCCCAATTTTTTGTTTTTACCCCAATTTTGTGTGTGTGTGTGTGTGTGTGTGGTTGTGTTGTTTTGTTTTGAGACAGGGTTTCATTCTGTTGCCAGGCTGGAGTGCAGTGGCACAATCACAGCTCACTGCAACCTTGACCTCCTGGGCTCAAATGATCCTCCCACCTCAGCCTCCTGAGTATCTGGGATCACAGGTGTGCCTAACCATGCCCAGCTAAGTATTGCATTTTTTTGTAGAGATGGGGTCTTGCCATGTTGCCCAGGCTGGTCTCCTGGACTCAGTGATCCACCTGCCTCAGCCTCCCAAAGTGCTGGGATTACAAGCGTGAGCCACCATGTGTCTGGCCTCTCCCCAATTTTTTGTTGGGCAACTTGTTGCATACCAGATATATGCTCAATCTGAGGTACACAAATATATCACACATTTGTCATAAGAGATTATCACAATTAACAAAGAATATTGAAAATACAAACAGGAAAAGGAATTTACAATGTATGTTCATGTTAGTGGGCCCCGCTACAATGTAATTCCAGCTCTATAAATTGGATTGATACTGAAATGCAACTGCAAGTTGGTCAGGACTGTGAGAGCTGGGGTCTGGAAAACTGGGCATCACTGCAGCCCTAGATCAGAGCAATGCAGGGAGGGAGAGAGGCACATCTTTGATGAGAAGTTTGTTCCAAGTTTTTTTTTTTTTCCTTTTTCAGGCCACTTTCTCAACATCATGATTATTAATTATCCTTCTCTATAGTACCTATTAGAAGGATCCCCTCCAGGGAAAAAGCAGTTGACCTTTAAAAAATGTAGTCTTTAAAAGGTTTAGACCCATGACTCTTCCCTCTGTGATATTCTGAAAATGCTCCCTCAGCAGTTCAGCTGTGACCTACATGGCACAAATAACATTTCAGGGAAATTACTTGTCTCTATCTCTGAGACTAGGCCTTTACATCTTCTAGTCTCTGTCATGATTTCTTTTGTTCAGCTGATGAGAACTCTATCTTGTTCTCTTGTTCAACCACCTTGGTGAAGGCATCAGAGTTCCATCTGTCCACTTGCTGATATAGCTCCCTGGGGTATAGCTCAAGAAGCCAAGGCTGAGCTTTCCTGCTTCTTGATGTGGAGGCCCAGGATACTCTCTCTGAGAAATAAAATTCCTGGTTATCTTCCTTCACTGGGATGGGCAGCCCTTTTCAATAAACAAGAGCTGTCACAGTGCCTTTGGAAGCAGGTGGCACTGCCCCCTCCCTGCCATGCTCAGCCTTTGGTTAGCACAGAAGCAGTTTGACTTGGAGACTGAAGAAGGGATTCCTTCCCAGGGGACTTGTTCATCTGGCAGCAGGTCTGGTTAGAAATTTACCTGTTGGCACAGAAATAAAAGAACAGAGTAATTCGGTGAAAGCATTACAATCAACAGGTCAGCCCTCTCTGAGTGAAGGCCTGATGTTGGAGTCGTCACACCCCACCAGCAGGAACAAGCGGGCCTATTATCGGATAAAAACAATTACCTGCCTGCCAGGAGGCAGCACGCTGCTGTAGAATGAATGTCCTTCGCTTGTGTCCCAGCGCTGCCACTTCCTGGATGAGTAGTCCTGAGCAAGTGATGTCAGCTTTCCAAGCTTCTATTTTCTTATTTGTAGAACAGAACTAACAAAACCAGCCTTGTAGGATTGGGAGGAATGATTACATGGGATCAGCACTGGAAAGTGGCCTGCAATGTGCTTGACACATAGTAGGCCCTCATTATTGCCAGTTTCTTCCCATATTTCCCTTCCCTGCACTTTTCCCTCTCCTGTTGGCTCCCAGGAAAGCATGGTGAATGGGAACACATTAAAAGTGTGAAGAAAAAAAAGGATAATCCAGGCAGAGAGGAAAACAAAGCTGGAAGGGAAAGTCTGAGGACATTCAGGCAGCCAAAACAATGATGGTATTTTTGTGTCCTAGTAAGTTCCGTGGTGGATGTCTGCTCACTTTTTCTGTTTATCCAATGTCCTTTCTCCCTGTATTCGTTTTCTGCTCCTGTATAGCAAATTACCCTAAAGTTTAGCAACTTAAACAACACAGATTTATTTTTTTCCCCAGTTTCTTTGGGTAAGGAGTCACCCAGCTCAGGGTCTCTCCCAGGACTGCAATCAGAGTGTTTGCCAGAGCTGCCTTCGTCTCCAGGTTCGGATAGGGAAGGATCCATTTCCAAGCTCGCTCAGTGGTTATTGGCAAGATTCAGTTCCTTGTGGACTATTGGATTGAGGGTCTCAGTTTCTTGCTGGCTTTGGCCAGAGGCAACCCTCAGTTCCTTGCCATATGGGCCTTTCCATAAGACAGCTCACAATATGGGAGCTGGCTTCATCAGAGTGAGCAAAGGGGAGGGAGAGAGACAGAGAGATCACAAACTTTTGTAAAATAATCTCAGAAGTGATATCCCCCCACTTTCCTCATATTCTACTCATTAAAAGTGACTTACTTAGGACCATTCCACACTCACAGGGAGATTACATGAAGGCTTGATAACAGGTGGTGATCACTGGAGACCACCTTAGAAGGCTATCTCATTGCCTTTCTGATAAGAGCAACCCTCCTTCTTCTGTAAAACCACATATGATTCTTGTGGGGCTGCTGTCTGTAACACCTGCCACTCCCACCCCATTCCCACACTGAAATGGCCTGAGACCCAGGTCTGGTAGATTATCATAGCACATCTTGTAGCCACAGTGATTGGTCCAAGATGGAGCCATGTGACTGAAGCTTGGCCAATCAGAGCCTTTCCCTGGGATATATACAGCAACAGGGAGCAAGACGTTTTCTCTTTCATCTGAAATAACTAACCTCAGAAGTAAGCTTGGGGTTTCCCATGGCCCTATCTTTCAGGAACCATATAAAGAAACTGGCCGGGCGAGGTGGCTCACACCTGTAATCCCAGCACTTTGGGAGGCTGGAGCAAGTGGATCACTTGAGATTAGGAGTTCAAGAACAGCCTGGCCAACATGGTGAAACCTCATCTCTACTAAAAATACAAAAATCAGCCAGGGGTAGTGGTGCAGACCAGCAGTTCCAGCTACTCAGGAGGCTGAGGTGGGAGAATCACTGGAATCCGCGAGGCAGAGTTTGCAGTGAGCCGAGATCACACCACTGCACTCCAGCCTGGGTGACAGCGAAAGACCCTGTGTCATAAAAAAAAAAGAGAGAAAAAGAAAGAAAGAAATTAATTTCAAGTACACCAGGAACAATTGAGGCCATCATATTCTGAAGCAGAGATAAAAGATTTGAGATTAAAGAGAAAGTGCAAATAAACTAGTGACATTTTCCTGAATCCTGGATGCTGCTTTCACCCCCCAAAGCTGATGTATCTCCCTTTTTCACTTGAGATAATTTAAATTGGGTTCTGTCACTTGCAAGAAAAAGCATCTTGATCAATTTAGCTACAGTTTTTGCATCTACAAAATCAAGGAGCTGAACTAAATGATTTCCATGTTTTTTTCATATTTCAAGTTCTAAGATTCTGACTTAAAATGTCTGATTTTTTACTAAGAAATAGATTTTTTCAAAAGTGAGGAAAGAGCAGGAGAAGCAGCCTGAAAGAAAAGGAATGCAGAAGAGGGAGACAGGGTCACTCCTCGGACCAGTGAGAGCCAAAGACCAACTCTGCCTGCTGCAGGATTTAGATAAGGCTCCTGATTTTAAGTCAGAACTCTAAGAGTACCCTGCAAAAGGACTCATGACTCTAGTGATCCCAGTTAAGGCCCACACATAGGTTTCTCTGACATGCTATTGGAGCCATGACGACACAGTAGTTGAGGGCATGGGCTTTAGAGGCTGCTGCCCCTGGATTCAATGATTATCATTTTCATCATAGCATTTACTGAGCGTTTATGACATACCTGGAACTATCTCAAGACCCAGCCTCTTCACTTACTAGCTGTGTAACCTTAGGGAAGTGACTTAACTGCCACAAGCCTCTGCTTCCTCATCTGTAAAATGGGTGTAATAATAGTTTACTTCTCACAGGGATGTTGTGAGGGTTGAATGAGTCAATGCAGGTAAAGCATCAAGAACAGTATCTGGCAGGGGCTGTTCCTAAAATGTTCCTCCTTGCCTTTTACACACAGCTCAAATATCAAATATCCGCTAAACTTCCCCAATTGTACTCCACCTCCTCTGTCTCCCCAAGCACTTTGCTCCTGCCTGCTAGCTTTCTTTCTGCACACATTATTTAAGAGGTAGAATAATCAGGATTTCTAGCTCTGTATTTCATTCACCTGCTCACAAATCTATCACCTGTGTGGCTTACCATACCTTATCTTTGGGTTCCTGAAGCGTTGGTCAATGACAAACACACAGGATCTCAACAAATTTAAATGGATTGAGTAAATAATATTCAGCTGCCTCTCAAGAACAAAGCAGACAGTATGATCAGTAGTACGTGCCACACCTTTTGGTTTCACCACCTCAGTGAGCATTAAGGATTTTTGTCAGGCGAAACTCTGATGTGTGATTGTAAAGCTGCTCCTCGCATGAAACCACCAATTGCTCAAGCTAAAAGTAACAATTCCTCACAGCTGGCAGGCCAGCCCATCTGCAACTGGCCGTGGAGCCTGTGTTAACGGGTGCGGTGCTGCTGGTTTGGAAGCTGACCAAAGAGACAGTAAACAAAGGTTGCCTGGGTGCATAAATACAAAACGATCTCCTCCTCGCCTCATCCCCGAAACAGGCCAGTCACAGCATCAGGGACTCCACAAGTGTCTACTTGTCAGCTCCTGTCAAGTGCAACGGCAAGGACCTACCACCTTCAAGCTGCAGATATTAAGGATGAAATTGCAGGACCTGCGGTTTTATAAGAAGCCAGTTTGTGCATTCAGAAAAAGATATTTTTTTAAGGTGAGTACATGGCAAGGTCATGCATACGGAGAGGAAACATTTCCCCACTTCTGGCTAAAAGAAAATGTGTTAAACGTGTTCACCCAGCTAACTACAGAAAGAACCTCTGGGGACAGTCTGGTATGCCACATGAGGCTGACCATGTGGCACCTCATTTCTCATTAGTGCAAATCTTAGGGAAGCAGTACAAAGTGCTTTTGAACCTATAAGGGAAATGAGACGGATAACTGTCTGGGGTGGCATGAAGTTTTCTAAGTAAATAGTGGAATAAAATGTATGAATACAATTTTTATTCCCTTGTGTTGATTGGAATTCAACTCGAGGGCATGGTAAGGCTTACAGGATCACAATGGTGATCTCCCAAATGACTGGAATTTTAAAAAAAAAAAACTCTCATTCTCAATTCCTCTTCTCTGTCTGTATGTTTGTATTAATTCACTCATTTTATTTATTTGCTCATTTACTTATTTGTACCCTATGCCATTCCTGAACGCAATGTAGCCTTATGCTCTGCAGGCACTGGGGAACTGACAATGGCTTTTGAGCAGGGAAACTACATGATCAGACATGAATTTTAGATGATCTGGAATCAGTGTTGAGGATGGAACTAGAGAAGACAGAGGTTGGTAGTCATCCAGATGAGCCCTGACTAGATACCATGAAGGAGAGAAGACACATTATTTAAGAGGCAGAATGATCAGGATTTCTTGACTGGGTGACTGTGGACAGTAGCAAAACAGTGAAAAAATAACTAGGAAGTGACTTTTTTCCATGACTTTGTGAATGATGACACTACTCAAGCAGATTGACAATACAGGAAGTGGGCCAGTTTTGGAGTATGGGTAGTAGAAAGCTCAAGGAAGTGCTTTAGAGAAAGGCGCCATATAATGATGCTAAGATTTCAATTCTGTGTCAAGTTGCCAGTGCAGGTGACAGAACATGTTGCTAATGAAGGTCTACTGTTGCTCCTTGTGGGCTGATCGCCAGCTGCACCCTTTGAAGTTGTCCTACATCCTCATCATGCCCGATGGTGACTGCTAGGCTCACTAGAGGAACTTTGAGAGGGTGTGGAAATGGAACAGTACAAGCCCAGAGACATCCTTAGAGACCCAGCCAGAAGGCCTCTCCTACCGATGGGATGGTGGGACTGGAGGAGTGCCACTTTTGTTTCTTCTTAATATTTGAAGGGTGGGCAGAAATCTATTGCCAGTGGAATACTGAGTATGCGAGGGTAGATGACCTCACAACTAGGGTGACTGCCCTCATGCGCTGCCTTGAGTACTGTCTCCCAGTCTGGCTTCATACCTTGAGGAATGGATCGGGGAGAAGAATCCTCCTTTCCAATCATCCTATTCTCTCTCTTTCCCCCCAGACACCTTCTGTCTATCTCGGAGCCTCTGCTGCTCTTTCTATGTCCCTGGAATGCCTTCCTTTTCTACACTGGGTGAGTCTCTGAGCTGGGATACTTCCTGGATGGGACAGCCGTTAATCTGCCGGAGCAGTCAGCTGTGGAATCGCTAGGCTGTGTCAATGACTGCTGCACAAATAGAAGGATTTCGTTCAGCTTGGGAATTTTTTGTGTATTCTTTACCTATTATCTCATCTTGTTTCTTAAAAGGTTCGCTGCATCTTGCAGTATAACAGGAGTTGTTTGCTTTTATTTTATTTTATTTTATTTTATTTTTTGTTAGAGGGACTGGGGATGCCCTCCTTGGGGCTAAGAGCCAAGGTGCAAAGGTAGAGCTCCCCCTGCTGGCTGGCTCTTGCTCCTGCAGCCCTCGGGCGTCTGACGCTTTCGCCTTTATGAAGTCTTGTAGTTTCTCAGGGGAGAAAATCAGTGTCGCTCAGCTTCAGGCGGTTCGCTTGCTTTCAGAAACAATGGTCAGTGTGACTGTTGGACTGAACATGCTTAAAGCTCATTCCATCACTTTCTGCCATTATCTCGCACTAGCTCTTGCACAAATATTGAGGCTCTTAGTTGGTGAGACATTGACTGGGCCCTGACCCTGAGGCAAGCACTTTGCTAACACTGGGAACACCAAGGTCAATAAGACACCCTCCCTGACGTTGGAGGCCAGCGTAAGTGAAGCTGCCCTCTTTCAGACAGGAAAGCCCTTGTCAGCCCAGGACGGGGACACTCAAAATGAAAGGAGCTCCCTAGCCAGGGCCCCAGAGCCAGGTCCATTCAGGAATAGGGGGTATTTTATCACGAGTTAACTTTGAGTTATCCTGGCCCCTCCCCTAGGCTGACCCGGCAGGTGGGAGGGAGAGCGACGCATCCTGAAGGCTGCAAGCCTGGCTGGCTGTGCTCCACCTGGGTGATCTACACCTCAGAGCGCTTCCTCCCACTGGGCAGTGGACGACTCGAGCAGCGGTTCTGAACACCTGATCCCCAGACTCATAGCAGCAGCAGCATCTAGGAACAGGTAACACATTCTCAGGTTTGAAAGGCCGCTGGGTGTGAGGCCCAGCAGCCTGTGCTTTAGCAAGCCCTCTAGGTAACTCTGACAGTTAAGGACGTCCAGAGACAGCGGTGTGGCCACCTCTGGGAGCCCTATATGACAGCTTGGCTTCATGAGACATGGCTTCTTCTGCCTCACAGCAGCCACAAAGCCATAGCATTTCAGAGGTACCTATTGGATACCCCTTCCTTTTACAAATGAGAACACCAAGATGCAAGAATACATGGTTCGCCCAGGCAAATCTGTCAGGGGATTTCCCCACCAGGCCTTCCAATTTACACCAACAGAAAAGGGAGACCAGTAGAAGGGTCCCTTCCCGGGTTCCTCAGACCTGCCTGCTCTGGATGTCAGGGCTCTGCACAGCATCTAGTGTAGCTCTGTCTCTCCCGGGCCTGTGACTGGGTCACCCTGAAGCTCTGGGCCCATGGTCTTCCTCTCCTTGGGGGTGATGTCGCATTCCACTTTCTCCTTTTTGATCGCACTGGTCCTTGCTGCCACTCACTCAGAGATGGAACATAAAGGGCCCAGCTGTGAAAGGATCACAGTGGGGTTTGGTTTTTAAAATCAATCCCCAGCATCTAAAAATACTTGTCAATCACAGAGATAGGAAGTCACTAGAAAGACAGGAAATGTTTGAGGATGGAAATGCATCCCCTCTAGCCTGGCCATATGGTACAGATGCCCTTTCAGATAAGTGCCAAGGTCTTGTCAGCTGGCTAGAATTAAGGCAATGCTCTGCCTCCCCTCCCCACAATATTTACAAGCGTTGATTTTCTAGAAGGGAAGTTGTGGGGAGGGAAAAAGGAGAAAAGAGTAGCATCTTTATTAATATTATTATTTTCGTGCACATCATCAGAGGGATTGGGTCCCAAAGGGGAGACTGCACTTTGAAAACACAGCTTTCTCTCAAACAGCAGAAAAATGATGGGCTCACAGTGTGAGCACTGTCCATGCAGCCGTGCACGACGGGTGAGGTGCTGACTCAGGCAGAGAAGAACTTTCTGCACCTCTCCACTTATTATTATTATGGTCTTTGCAAAAAGCTCAATGCTCCCGCGTTTGAAAAGATCACTGCACACACTCTTTCATCCCTGATGCAGTGAACAGGGGTTGGGGAGCACAAAGGAAAAACTATTTTCTCACCAAATGTGAAGGAGTCGTTTTCCCAGGAGGCTTTAATCAAATGCTATGCCGGACGTATTGAGGAAGCAGTGCAGGGAACAGGCCATACAGGAGGACGGCCTTTCCATACCTGCCTTCTGGAGAGGAGGATCTGGGCAAGCCTGTTCCATCCAGAATGTTTCTGCAGGTATTGGTGGCATGGCTAGATTTCAGAACTGTTTTAAAGAAGAGAAAAAGGGGATCTTTCAGCTGGTTTGGGAAAGGGAGCCTGGAGTGCTCGTCACACACACACACTCTCACACACACACTCACTGACATACACACACACACTCACACACATGCTCACACACACACTCTCTCTCTCTCTCACACACACACACACACACACACACACACACAGACACTCCCAGCTACTTCTGCTTTGTTTTCCAGATATCCCACCTCCTCATTCTAAGTAGCTCTTCTATTTCTTGGTCTCAGGAGGGGTTGCTTGAAAGATAAACTCTTTTCCTGGTATAAATAAGAGTTTAATCTAATTGAGGATATAATATTAGATATTCTGGAAGTAGGGGGTATTTGGGGAAAGAATGGGGGTTGAGCCGAAAGAGGGGGAAGATTCGTGGGTTCACTGAGTATTGGGACCTATGCTCTGTGTCCTCCCAGTGCCCCAGGGATACGGCAGGGCCTCTGAGAGGAGTGGCCATAGGATGTGCCCGGGGCAGCCAGGTCCGAGTGTGAGGATACCCAGTTCACAGAAAGAATGCAGTCCTAAAAAGAAATCAGATGGGCTGGGTTTGAACCCAAACTCTGCCACTTGCTGGCTGTGTGACATGGGGTAGTTACTTCCCTTTATTGCCTGTTTCTTCATCTGTAAAACGAGGACTATTATTCTACAAATATTTAGGGCTGGGCGCAGTGGCTCATGCCTGTAATCCCAGCACTTTGGGAGGCAGAGGCAGGCAGATCATGAGGTCAGGAGATCGAGACCAGCCTGGCCAACATAGTGAAACCCCGTCTCTACTAAAGATACAAAAAATTAGCCAGGCGTGGTGGTGCACGCCTGTAATCCCAGCTACTCGGGAGGCTGAGGCAGGAGAATCGCTTGAACCCAGGGGGTAGAGGTTGCAGTGAGCCGAGACTGCGCCACTGCACTCTAGCCTGGGTAATAGGATGACTCTGTCTCAAAAAAAAAAAAAAAAATTATTGAACTATATACTGGGTAGTATTCTAGGGGTTGAAAGAAAGAATTAAAAAAATAAAGGTCCTACCCTTACAGAACTTACATTCTAGTGGGGGGGAGGGGCAGACGAAAGACTCTATTAGTAGGTAAATCACACAGCATGGTATGCCGGTGGATGATAAGGGTTATGGGAACAAAGTAGAGCTGGGAAAAGCAGAATTAGAAGGGGAGCGGGCACAAATACAGGTGGTCAGGATATGCTCACTGAGAAGGTAATACCTAGGCAAAGCCTTGAGGAAGATGAGGGAGAACCATGAGTTATCTGGGGAAAGAATGTTCTAGATCAAAGAGTAGTTGCCTCATATAAAACTATTTATGTAAAGCACTACCAAGTCCCTGGCACCTTAGTAACATTCCACAAACGTTAATCATTTTTGTTATTTTCATGGCCAAGTATGGCCCAGCAGCTACCATGTGGGCTAGAAAAATGAGCACGTCCACAGTAATCAGCATGCCCTGAGCTGGAGGGACCCCTCCAAATGATTGGTTTTAGATAAAGTCCCCAGGACCTTTGTTTGACTCAGGGGTAAGGGGAGGAATCCCTAACAGTGACTGAAATTACGTTTCCCTCCAGGCCTACCAACAGGAGACTCAAGTCAGATTCTATTGTGATTTAAAGAAAATAAGGTAATGTTGCTTTCTGACTTGAGCTGATAAAGTAAGATTCTTACTCATGCCCAAGAAAAATGGAAGGAGTCTGAGAAGGGAAGACATGATAGGGTCCTAGACTGAAAGACCTAAAAATGTCTTGATGCTGCAAATTGATATGACTTTAGCAAGGCAGGGACCAAGGGCAGGGGTGCGGGGAGACAAATGAGAGGCAAAAAGGAGTCGAGGTCAGAGAGAAGAAAAATGTATTGGAGGCTATATTTGAAGTGCTACAAGTAAAATACAAGCAGCTCTGGCAATAAGAGCAGGGCCTGAACATATAACAAGAACAATCAACCCCCGAAGGAGGTAGGAGCAGTAGACATCGTAAGTCAGAGGGGTTGGTGATACCAAGGCCAGAGAGTACCACGGGGCTCCACGGAACCAAATTTATCTAAAGTCAAAAATGTTTAGCCTCCATTGAAGGGGTAGGGATGGGGTTGGGGAGCTTAAATGTGTTGGAATCCCAAAATGTTAAAATCCTGGAAAAGACTTTCATGCTTATTTAATCTTACACCCTCCTTTTTCTGTGTGAGGAAACTAAGACTCAGAAACAGAAAACAGCTAGTCGGGAGTCACGTTCTACTGGTCAGAACTCCATTCACAGTGACAGAAACTCAATTCAAACCAACTTAATGAGCAAAGGGGAATGCATTTTGGCTCATGTTGTAAAGACCAGGACTGGTTCACAGGGCAGGACTGAGACAAAAATTTGGGTATGAACAAATCTAGGATGTACAGTAGAGACAAAATCAATAGTAGACTGCTGTCACTGTATTCTGTGAGCTCACAGGCAGGCGTGAGGCCCCCTAGAATTTACAAGAGTTTTCTTAAAGCCCACTGTGATCCGTTTCCCAGAACAAAATTAATCAAACATCAGCTTCATGGGAGGCAGGAAACTGCTTGCCACTCTAAATGGCACTTATTTCCAAGGGCTGCTCAGTAAGGGTCTGAAACTCAAGTTGTGAAGTAAAGGTCCACACACTGAATCAACACTCCAGATGCGCTTTGTCTGACCCCCAGGGTGGGATGTTTTAAAAATTCATTTACTTAACAAATACTTGTTGAGCACTTACTATGTGCCAGGTCCGTCTGTAGGCACTTGGCAAAAACAGTGAACAAAACAGGGAAAAATCCTCGCCCTCATATACTTTGAGTATAATGGGAGGATATGGGCAGTCAGCCAATAATTTTTAAAATTCTATTATTCTACAAGATGATAAATAGTATGGAGAAAAATTGAAAAGCAGGGAAGGAGAGAGAGTACAAGGTGGAAAGAAGGAGGCATTGCAATTTTTAAAAGAGTGATTAGGAAAGGCCTCTCTGAGAAGGTGACATTTGGGAAAACACCGGAGCAGAAGAAGAAGTAAGGCTTGCGGGCATAGAGGGGAAGAGTATTACAGGCAGGAGGCACAGCAAGAGGCAGAAACAATGTCTATGATGTTTGGAAAATAGCAAGGATGTCTGTTTTTTCTTTTCTTTTTGTTTTGTTTTGTTAATCTATATTAGCTACCAACAGTTAAAAATTGGGAATTTCACATCAAAATCTGTATATCCAGATTTTCTTGAAAAAAAAAAAAATCTCCAGTTAAGATTTTGCAATGCTGGCTCCAAATCATTTCGTAAAATCATGAACTAGCTCTGAGTAGCAACTCTTCTCCCATAATGGGACATGCATCTCCCATGTAACATAGTCCCCCTTCCAGCCTGGGTATTTTCTCTTACACTCATGCCCAGCTACTTCATTCATTTCATTTCAACTACTCGTCAGACCCCTGCAGGCATTTAAGCCACTGTAGCCTACATAGGGCAGGCTAGGCTATGGTCATAAGTAAACCCCAACAGTTTAGTGGTTTAATTTAACAGACTTGTTTCTCGTTCACACAAAATCCAACAGGGATGGGGTGATTGTTCCAGGCATCTGTCCTTCATGCAGTCAGCAACTCCAGGTCTGGGTTATTTCTAAACTGTGGCTCTGACATTTCAACTTGTGGACTTCATGGTCACCTTAAAGAGAAAGAGAGAACATGGAGGGGCCACACTGACCCTTACATGTTTCACGTGGGAAGTGATGCAAGTCATTTCTGCTCACATTTTATTTTATGGGCTACAACTAGCCATGTGGCCTTGCCTAACTGCAAGAGAGCTAGGAAGTGTAGGCTTCCCAGGTATCCAGGGAAGGACAAAGAATAGGATGTAGGTACCATGTATTAATCTCTTCTCTACCCTTGTTTAAAACTGTGTTTACAAACTCTACATCTATTCTCAGCCAGAGCCACCTGGTTATATGCATATAATGTGATATCATTGAGAAATTTTCGGAGAGCTGAGCTTCCCAGACAGGTGGCTGATTATCTAAGCAATCTACAGTAATTACATACATGGCACAGACGTTAAGTGTGTGAGCTCTAGAATCAGACAGCCACTATCTAAATTGCGACTCTACCGTTGCTAACAGTAGGACTTCAACCAATATTTTTAACTTCTCTAAACTTGTTTCCTCATCTTTAATAAGAGTACCCACCACATAATCTTAATGTGAAGATTAAAAGAGTTTATACATATAAAATGCTTTGAAGACCACTTAGTGAATCCTTGGTAAGTATCCATTGTCTTCAATAAATATTAATGTTCTGATCATCTGAGGCCAGGAGTTCAAGACCAGCCTGGCCAACATGGTGAGACCCTGTCTCTACTAAAAATGCAAAACTTAGCTGGGCCTGGTGGCGTGTGCCTGTAATCCCAGCTACTCGGGAGGCTGAGGCAGGAGAATCGCTTGAACCCAGGAGGCGGAGGTTGCAGTAAGCTGAGATCATGCCACTGCACTCCATCCTAGGTAACAGAGTGAGACTCTGTCTAAAAAAAAAAAAAAAAAAAAAAAAAAATCTGAGAGTAGCTAAGAATTTGGAGGAATTTATGTAAAAGCAGAGTTTTTAACTTAAGGGAACCAAATAAAACTATAACCTCCTATAGTGTTTATAGAACTCAGAAATAATATTTATTTAACTTTATTATGAGGCAACACATACTTTCCTGTATTTCTAGATATAGTTTGGAAAACTATCCTTAATAGTCCGTTTTATATACCTTATATTTAAAAGTTTGTTTTAGTCATTTTTGAAAGACTATTGCTGCTGCAAATAGTTGTGTGCTTTACATTCTAAGCTTCAGTCAATTTCTTTATTTAAGAGCCTCATAATCTGTCCTGAGCATTCACTTGGAGAATGTTTTTTTGTGTGTGGCCTAGGGTGACAAAAGACCACAAAAATGTGTGGTCTGGATTTTTTCAACTATGTCATTAACTTTATGATCCAAGACCTGTTATAGGACAAATCTATATGTAAAAATAAAATCTTATTTATGGAAGGAATTATTCTAAGGGGAAAATCTAGCTGTATCTTTTATGTCCTCTATATTGCATGTGTATTTCTGTTACACAATTTGTTATTTCTTCAAATTTCCTATGGTAGCCTGATAAATCATCAAAGAACCTGTTTGGGATATAAAACTTTGATAGAAAATATTTGATGAGTATCTTGATTATGACCTAGAATATGTATAAATTAGCAAAATAAACAGATAGACTACAGAACTCGCTGTTGACTCAAACAGGTTGACCTCAATCCAAGTTTTCTCTCCATATCACTCAATTGGCTAGAGGAGGAAACTCAAACCTCAGGGTTTGTTTTTCCCAGGAGATAGTAGTGATAATGTAGTATATTTTAATAAGAGAAACTAACCAGTAAACCGTGAGAAATTTTTTTTTTTTTTTTTGAGACGGAGTCTTGCTCCTTCACCCAGGCTGGAGTGCAGTGGCACGACCTCGGCTCACTGCAAGCTCTGCCTCCTGGGTTCACGCCATTCTCCTGCCTCAGCCTCCCGAGTAGCTGGGACTACAGGCGCCCGCCACCACGCCCAGCTAATTTGTAAAAAGCATCCTTGAGGAGTATTTTTCGTAATTATATACTTATCTATTTATTGCCCATGGAAAATATATGTGTAGAAGTATTTGTCTGTTATTTGTTACAATCTTCTTGATTTGTTTCAAAGATAATGCTGCCATACTGCATTCCCTCTGGAAGGAAATATTAGTTAGTGTTATATGAGAAAACTCTTTCTCATATACTCTTTTCAAATTCCCTGAAAGTTAATACTTTATCATTCTCTCTCTCTACAAATACACATTTTTTTCTGAAATATTTGCAAATACATTACAGATATGTGGTCCCTTTTTCTCTAAATATTTCAGTGCGTATTTTTTTAAAAACAGGAACATTCTCTTACATAACCATAGTACAACTGCCAAATCCAGAAGTTGATACTGAAACAATAGTGTAATCTACTAACTTTATTCAGATTTTGCCAATTGCCCACTAGCGTCCTTTTTGTGGTCCTGGATCCAATTCAGAATCATATGTCACATTTAGTTGTCATGTTTCTTTAATCTCCCTTAATTTGAAACAATTCTTTCTTTGTCTTTCATGATCTTGACATGTTTATAACAGTACAAGCTAATTGTTTTGTAGAATGTTGCTCAGTTTGGATTTGTCTGATGTTTTCTTGTGATTCGATTCAAGGTATGCATTTTTGTTCAGGAATATTCCAGAAGCCATGCTGTGGTCTTCTCGGTGCTTCATGTCAAGAGGCACATGATGCCTATTTGTCCCGTTAATGCTAATGTTCCCTTTGATCACTTGGTTGAGGTGGTATCTGCCAGATTTCTCCACTGAAAATTACTGTTTTTACTTTTTAAATAAGTATCTTATTGGGAGATACTTTGAGATGGCATAAATATCCTGTTTCTCATTGTTCTTTTAGCTTTTATTGATGATTCTTCCCTTAAGCAGTTATTACTATGGTGGTAGCCAAATGGAATTTTTGTATGCCATCATTCCTTCAACATGGCCTCATCAGCTATCATTACATATTAATGCATCTTGCTCCTCTCAAAGGAATAGGCCCTCTGGTATGGGACTAGGAAACTTGCCCTTAAGTTAAAGGTCATGGAGGTAGGTTGAACAACAAAAGAACATAGCAACAGCAGGGGACCTATGGAATGGGCACTACTGTTTCTGTAGGAACTGATCATGTAATTTCTAATATGTATGAACGTGGCCACCCTTCCAAATTAGTGAGTTAGTGTGGGGCAGTTTGATGCAGGTTTGCACAGCTTTCAAAATTATCCAAAATAAAGTGTGCCTTCTAGAACCTAGTGTACTTTTGGTTACACTATAGAAGAGGCAGCTTCACCAAGCTTTTAGAAAGCATGAGAATGGATGATAAATCAAAGGTAGATGCACTGAGAGAAGAGGAATCCGCTGGAGGGGAACCTTGGGATGTTTCTGCTTTTGCAGCTCATGCAACAACAGATGAGCCAGTGAGAGACAAAGGCCAGAGTGGGAGGAACAGTATGTTGTTATGAAAACCATGGTAAGAATCTGAAGAAAGAGAGGTCATCCGATGTTATCTTCCCCCGGGTATAGTCTTGGATCTGGAATAACTTGAGTTCTTTAGAAAAACTTGGGGTGAGCATTATCAATATGCCTAAGTCCATAAAGTAAAGAGAAACCTCTCTGTGGGCTCTGAGTATCTGTCTAAGTCCTTTCCCCAAAACAAAAACCACGTGGCCATTATCTGCTCAGGCAGTGCTGCGCCCAAACCCACCAGAATACACAGGACCCACTGCCCTGGTTCTGACAGTAGGACCTAGGAGGCAACTCTGTCCCATCCTCCTCCACAAAAAAAGAACAAAGCCCAAGACCCTGGAGTGTTTGACTCAGCTTAACCTTTTCAATGGCTGCTTGCAAAAACTTCCCTTCCCTTCTGGAATCCATTTAATTCACTTACCTGCTCTTATTCCCTAATCTCACTCACTGTCCCTCTTTTCCAAGCATGGCCCAGTTAGAATTGTTGAGTGTTACAGAGAGCAGCAGGAGGAGGTCTTTGGATCTGGGGTTTGAACAGTTCATTAGTTCACTGAATTCACTGATACCTTTTGAGAGGCCAGGTTGTTTTTTTGTTTGTTTGTTTGTTTTCTTGAGACGGAGTCTCACTCTGTTGCCCAGGCTGGAGTGCAATGGCGTGATCTTGACTCACTGCAACCTCCGCCTCCCAGGTTCAAGCGATTCTCCTGCCTCAGCCTCCCAAATACAGGCGCACACCACCATGCTCAGCTAATTTTTGTATTTTTAGTAGAGACGGAGTTTCACCATGTTGGACAGGATGGTCTCGATCTCTTGACCTCATGATCCGCCCACCTTGGCCTCCCAAAGTGCTGTGATTACAGGCGTGAGCCACTGCACCCAGCCTTTTCTTTTTTTTCAGATGAGGTTTGCTACGTTGCCTGGGCTGGAGTGCAGTGGCTATTCGCAGATGTGATCATAGCTCATGACAACCTCAAACTCCTGGGCTCAAGCAGTCCTACTACCTTAGCCACCCAAGCAGCTGGGACTATGGGTGTGTGCCACTGTGCTTGGCTTAAGAGGCCAGTTTTAATTTTTAAAAAGTGTCATGCTTCCAGATTGCCAGGATTTGACAAGTATAAAGCATATAAAGAAAGTGGAGAAGCTCATGATAGCCTTCACTTGCCAGAAATATGTTTGTAAAGGGAAAGAAAAAGACAAGTTAGCAATCTGATAGGGAAGCAGCATCATGCATGGTTCAGGCTTTTGCAGTCAGGAAGTTAGGGTATATTTTCAAGGAGCTAGAGAATGGCAACCTGAACATGCCAGAAGGAGGGAAATACTGGTAGATGGAGGTGGAGGCAAAGAAGTACTGGTAAAATCAAGAAACCCAGATAAGGTTAGCTTTGAGAACAAAGATAGCATGTGACTTCTCTGGAAATAGGGAGGAAGAATCAAGGAAAAAGCAAGTGATATATGATGATCCAAGCAAAATTGAGACAGTGGAGAGGAGAGCTGAGCCCTTGATCTTTTCAGTAAATTAGGTGCAGAAGTCATCTATGAAGGATGGAGTGGGTTAGAACTTCTTTGGGAAGGATGTGTGAACCCAAAAGTGTCTGAGACAGGTCTCAATTAGTTTAGAAAGTTTATTTTGCCAAGGCTGAGGACGCATCTGTGACACAGCCTCAGGATGCTTTGATGACATGTGCCCAAGGTGATCGGGATATAGCTTGCTTTTATACAATTTAGGGAGACATAATACATCAATCAATACATGTAAGATTTACATTGGTTCAATCTGAAGGGGCAGGACAACTCGAAGAGGGGGCTTCCAGGTCGTAGGTAGATTTAAACATATTCTGGTTGGCAATTGGTTGAAAGAGTTATTATCAGTAGAAAGGAATGTCTGGGTTAAGAGAAGGGGTTGTGGAGACCAAGGTTTTGTCCTGCAGATGAAACCTCCAGGTAACGGGCTTCAGAGAGAATGGACTGTAAATGTTCCTCATCAGACTTAAGGTCTGTGTTGATGTTAAATGCTGGTTGGCTTTTCCTGAATTCCAAAAGGGAGGAGGGCATCATGAAGCACGTCCGACCCCCACTTTCCCATCATGGCCTGTATCAGTCTTTCAGGTTAACTTTGGAGTGCTCTAGCTGAAAGGAAGGAGTGCATTCAGATGGTTGGGGGCCTTAGAATTTTATTTTTAGTTTACAGATAAAAAGGGTTTGGAACAGCCACCTTGAAGAATTCAATGGAAAGTCAAGAGAAATAAAATGCTACTCTGACAAAAATAACAAAAACTTATGATTCTGAAAAGCAAACATGCTTAGATAATGCATCAGGTACAGACTAATCTGCTCCAGAAGTCTTTACAGGTCTCTGCTGATTGTGCTTGTTGGAACATCTATCTGAATGTGTAATTCTGATAGAAATTTTTGGCAGACTAACTAATGGCATGGATAACCATTAGCATGCACTTACTTTTCAATACATAGAGAAGTGAAATTTTCCATTCACAGCAAGCTGTTAAAATCCTAATTATCCCCTGGGAACCTGGCCCTCTCAATTTCAGAAACTAGCTCCTTTATAAAGGAAGGAACTCACACGTACACAAGTGCCCATCCATACACACCATGAATAAAGTATATTGATCTTCATTTCCAGGAAGATACTCTAAGTCATTTCCAGGAAGATAACTCTAAGTCATTCCTTGACACATGGACTTTCTGTGTAATCCCATCACTGATTATTCAAAACAAAGTAAGCTTTCTTCCTCTATTAGTCTGTTTTGCATTGCTATAAAGGAATACCTGAGACTGGGTAGTTATAAAGAAAGGAGGTTTATTTGGCTGTACAAGCATGGCACCAGCACCTGCTCGGCTTCTGGAGAGACCTCAGGAATCTTTCAGTGGGAAGGCAAAGCGAGAGCAGCATGTTACATGGTGAGAGAGGGAGCAAGGGAGGGAACAAGAGAGATGCCTGGTTTTTATCAACAATCAGCTCTCGCGTGAACTAATAGAGCAAGAACTCACTCATTACCCATTACTGGGGAAGTGGGGGAGGCGGGGGAGGGGGAGTGGGTGGAGCAAGGTGGGGGGTCACCAAGCCCTTCGTAAAGGATCTGCCTCTATGATCCAAACACCTCCCTCCAGGCCCCACCTCCAACACTGGGGATCACATTTCAACGGAGATTTAGAGGGAATACCTATCCAAACTATATCACTACCTACTCCAGTGTTGGCAGGAGCTGGTTTTTGTTGGAAGACATATTTGTGTCAACCATGTAAAAAGTTTATTCATATTCCCACTGCCTTTTGATACCACACCATGGCCAATTATGGATGAAATGCCAGTTTCTTTCCTCCTGGGCTTTTGTGGAGAGATTGAGAAAATCACTCCTGGAGAAATGAAGGCTGAAAGCCCTGGCAAAAAAGGAGACGGTTCTCTAGAGACAAGCAGGAAAAAAGTTTCAGGAGGAGACATGTCAGGTGCTGATGCCAGAAGCAAAGGTACCAATGTTGATGACACCTTCTTCCAGATCATAAAGGGCTTCTCCTTGGGTTCAAGCTTTCTGCAAATGGCAGCAGCTGGGCAGGCTGCTAAGCATAGAGGAGAGTTGCCATCACCTGATCCTGAGAACCAAGATTAAGTAATGCATCCTAGGAAGGCCCAGGCCGAACAGAGGCCCTGTGGCAGGTTGCTCCAAGGGAAACCCAGGAACGGAGAAGGAAGGAGGAAGTTTGGGACACAGACCCATGCTTTGACTGAAGGGTGAGCAACAATAGAAGGAAGGGGAATAAAAGCCTTCCTCTTTGGTCATCCCTGCAAAGAAAATAGAATTCATAAATTTGAGACTAAAAGGTACTCTGCAAAATTTTTAAATTTGAAGCATTTTGTTATTTGCGGGCTGGTGTTAGACTGCAGATAAACATGTAGTTTAATACATACACATTATATCAGATTACATATTGCTACAATTTTTGGAGTTGCTTTGCTGTTTGCAAAATGAGACTTGTAGGAAACAAGCATTTCCAAGTAAATGATGACTGAAAGATTCTATGAAGAAGAAAAGAAAAAGTAACCATAGGTTTTAAATGCTTTAGAGGAAGTCAAGCTTGGAGGACAAGTTATATTTGTGTTTAGAAGCCATGCTGGATGCTACCAGTGTGCATTATGAACGTGCACAGTAAACGGAAGGCAAAGGAGCCAGCAGGGCTATGAGGATGGGGGTGCTATGGGGACATAGTCATAGATAGTTAAAGAGCATAAGGAATATCGACAGAGTTCATTGAATAGAATGGAGCTACCCTGGGAGGTAAAGGTACACAGTTAGGTTGAAGCACAACCAGACAGGTGATATATTATGTTCTTTCTCAAGGCTGGCTTTTCTTTAATTGTGCTGTTTCTCTCCTAAGAACACTTGAGTTGTTGCAAGCAAACTTTCTGTTTTTTTTTTTTTTTGAGACAGAGTTTTGCTCTTGTCGCGTAGGCTGGAGTGCAGTGGCGCGATATCGGCTCACTGCAACCTCTGCCTCCCGGGTTTAAGCAATTCTCCTGCCCCAGCTCCTGAATGGCTGGGATTACAGGCACCCACCACCACTCCCAGCTAATTTTTTGTATTTTTAGTACAGACGGGGTTTGCCATGCTGGGCAGGCTGGTCTCGAACTCCTGACCTCAGGTGATACACCCTCCTCAGCCTCCCAAAGTGCTGGGATTACAGGTGTGAGCCACCACTCCTGGCTGCAAAACAAACTTTTGAGCTGAGAACTGACTGAAGTCTCAACTCAAGCACAGTCCACTGTCTTCCCTATTGCTGTAGAGCCCTTGGTAGGGAACTAAAGACCCTCCACAAGCTGATCTCAGTCTGCCTTCCCAAACTAAGACATAGAAGAGCCAGCAGTTAAAGTATTAGATTGGGAAGAGATGAGTTAACTTTGGGCCTCTCTAACCCCACATTGGTAGTTGAGAGATAGCACTGGTTTGCCTAATAAGGAGTGGGAAGGTGGCAAGTACAAAGCCTGCTCATCCCATCCAGGCATTGTCCTATCCCCTCAGCTGCCCTTTCTACTTCCTTCCTCCTTCACCCCACCCCATCTTCAAGGAATCTAGCTATGCTCTGCAGGTGCCCTCTGACTAGCCAAAGTCATCATCGCAGCCAAAACCACACTTGCCCACCCTTTGACATGCTTCAAACTTACTACCCACCTTTCCTTTCACTTTCTACCCCACTCTCCCGACAAATACACAGAGAAATCCTGGCATAACTGTCATAGCAAAACACAGTAGAGAAGCCTTACTGTTAATCAACATGGAGATTGGTTAAAAAAAAAAAAATGTGGGCTGGGCACGATGGCTCACTCCTGTAATCCCAACACTTTGGGAGGCCAAAGCAGGCAGATCATGAGTCAGGAGATCGAGATCATCCTGGCTAATATGGTGAAACCCCATCTCTACTAAAAATACAAAAAATTAGCTGGGCATGGTGGTGGGTGCCTGTAGTCCCAGCTACTCAGGAGGCCGAGGCAGGAGAATGGCGTGAACCCAGGAGGCGGAGCTTGCAGTGAGCCAAGATCTCGCCACTGCACTCCAGCCTGGGTGACAAAGCGAGACTCCACCTCAAAAAAAAAAAAAAAAAACAAAAACACCTGTGGTTGACCCCATTAGGGAATACTATGCAGCCTTAAAAAAGAAGAGGAATGCACTGCATGAATTAATGGGGAAATGTCCATGAGCATTCTTTTTTCCCAAGTAATTTGCCCAACACTATGTCTGGAGAGAGATGATTCCATTTTTTATAAAATAAAGCAAAATGAAAACTATATAGATGTCCTGAGACCCACCCCCACCAAGGGTATGCCTGCAGAAAAACAGGTAGTCTGACTTGGCTAAGGTCCGAGCTTCTTGCCTTGCTGGGTTGGACTGAGTATACACACTGAGTGGGTCCAAAGGTGGAGACGGAGGAGGAGGAGAACCAGAGCCAGTTCAGGTGCAGGGAGGCTGGGAGAAGGCAGGCTTGGAAGAAAGAATGAGGAAGGGAAAAGAAAGGGTAAGAGAGACAGAGAGAGCAGGTGCTGTGGGGAGAGGAACCACTTTGGGGACGTCATACCAACTAACCTGAAAATCATGGGAGTATTATGGTGTGATCACCACTTTCTAAAGCCAGTTTTTCAGCTCAGAATATTTTTTTTAGCACGCTGTGGAAGAAACGAAACTTCTCATTGAATATTAGGTTTATAAACTGTCAGAAGAACTTTATTTTAAAGCCACTGCAAAAGGAAAATAATTGAGCTGGTGTTTGCTGCCTAAAACACCAGAGGTCACACAGTATGGTCTTAAAGAAGAGAAATTCAGGGAAAGGAGGGAAAAAAGAAGAAAAATGCTTTGGACTTAATATGTATATATCTTCATGTGACTAATAAGAGGTAATTTTTGAGCCATTACCATCTGCCGCATTTGTCTTATTACCTTTCATGACTGGCTAAGCCTTTATCACAAGCCTTTAAATCCATGCAGATGTAACAGGTTTACATTTCACACGGATAAAGCCCTGCAGAAAAACAATTTGACAACAATGGTGTCCTTATCCCTTCATAATTAATGACAACAGAGAAATCTGTATCTTGATGGATATGTTTATCCACATATGTTTATCCTCATTCGAGACCTTCACCCCATTCCAATAGTCAGCTGATAAAAGCTTTTTGTTTAGTTTATTAGGTTCTCACTTCAGCTTCCTTATAAGAAAAACAGACGACTTATAATATAGATGGAATAAGCAAAATATTTTAGATCCTTGTTTCACAGACTTCATTTAATGTAAACTGATTCCCTTCATAAGGGAAGATAAACTTTTGAGAGTTTTGTTGTTGTTTCTAATTTAAATATATTTTCTATATTTTCCAAAAGGTGTATAATAAATGTGTTTTAATTTGTAACCACAAAAATAATTTTTAAAAATAATAAAGACCAGGCCAGGTGTGGTGGCTCACGCCTGTGATCCCAGCACTTTCAGAGGCCAAGGCAGGCGGATCACTTGAAGTCAGGAGTTCCAGACCAGCCTGGCCAACATGGTAAAACCCCATCTCTACTAAAAATACAGAAATTAGCCGGGCACGTCTGTAATCCCAGCTACTCAGGAGGCAGGAGAATTGTATGAACCCAGGAGGCAGAGGTTGCAGTGAGTGACAGAGTAAGACTCTGTCTCAAAAATAAATAAATGATAGAGACCAATCACAAAAAGAAACTGCTTTGTAAAAGCTTTAGTCCACACCCTGATTCCCCACTGCTGTGTCCTTCCAAAGAAGAATTAGCGTCTCCTCAAACAAGAAAGCTGATTTTAATGGTGGGCCCAGTTGATGACTGAGTCTGCCTGGCTGGCCTATTGGCAGTCATTGATATCCCTGGAAGAAGCCATGTCTTCTCAGGAGTTTCCACCATTTGTGAGGAAAGTACCTCAGTCAGAGCTTCAGGTGCCTCTAGTGGCCTCTAGCTGCCTTAGTACTTGTGAGGCCACAGCCCTGCTCATTTAGCCACCATGCCTCTGTTTCCCACAGAAGACAAAATATAAAGCATCCAAAAAGTATGTGTCTCAGTCAGGGTCCAGTCAGGGATCAACGGGAGATTTAACACAGAAAACCAGTTACTAGGGTGTTCAAAGAGCTGAAATGCAGAGCAGGGGTCGATGATGTGACCCAGGCATCAGCAACAATCGGAAGTTGTCATCCGCTCTAGGCTGAGGGGACAAACTTATTACCCGTGCCCAGAAGCCAGGGCTGCCTGGTGAGAACTGGCTGTACCGGCAGAGGAGCTGTCTCACGGGAGGTGGATGTGGAGGAGGCACAGTCCCTGTTGGAGAGGCCACTTGAAGCAGAGAAATAGGGAGAGGAAGAAATATCCAGGCTTTTTCATTCCCTGCTCCATCCTCTCACAGTGCCTCCCATTAGCGGAAGCTCTCCAGAAGCCATTTGGGAAAGGAGCCTGAGAAAGAAAGGAGGAAGCATTGAGGCAACATGAGCTGACAGTTTCACTCTGTCCTTTCTTCTGTATTCCGAGTGTGGCCCACTCACTGTTGTCTCCCACTTGAGTCGTGCAGCATCCATCTGACTCGTCACCCCGCCTCCATGACAGTCTCCACACCGCCGTTAAACCTCCTCAGGGGCCTCTGGGGATCTTCAGGCGCAAAGCTACTGCACGGTCCTCCTGAGCTGACCCTGTCCCACTCTACCATACCTCTTCCAATAGCCGCCTCACATCCTATGCTCCTGCCAGACTAAATCTTCTTATCGTTTATTCTTTCTTTATGAAAACATTCAAAAGAGCAAAAAGGCCCAGAGAGTAATACGATGAGCATCCATGTATCTACCATCAAGTCTAAACATATAAATATAAAGCCTCCTGTGTAACCTTTCTGTGATTACACTCCCCTCTTTGATCCACTGCCAATGAAAACCATCATCCTGAATTGTTTGTTTATCATTTTCAGGTATGTCTTCATGCTTTTATAAAATATGTAAATATCCCTGAGTGATCAATGATATTGCAGGTTTTCAGGCATTATATATACAGTATCATAGTGTGTGTACCCTTTAGCAACTTTTCCACTCAACATTACATTTAGGAGCTATATACTTGTGTATACATGGAGCCCTACATAGTTCACTTCTAACTGTTCCTTACCATAGAACTGTACTTAACACTAGGTGGAATGAATTGCCTTATGAGTGTCAGACTATAAAATCAGTACACTATGGGTTAAAGCAGAAATGCATGAAGCCATCCTCAAAACAGTCAGAATAGGTCTTAACATGATTAAACATACAAACATACCAAACTGAGCGATATATCACTCAGAAAAGGGTTGATCAGCAATGGAAGCATGGAAAACAGAGTAAGAGGAATAATCTTCAGAAGGTAGCTTAGTGTGTAGGAGGAGTCAATGATGTGTCATCAAGCTATAAAAGTTTGATGCTTCCTTCTCTGCTGTAAAATAATAATAATAATAATAATAAAGACCAGTTTAATCACATGGTTGAGAGTCACATTTTTCTCTTCCTTGGACAAGGTCATTCTGTGTTTGCTTCTCTTACTCTCTGTTTTTCATGCTTCCATTGCTGACGAACCCTTTTCTGAGTGACATATCACTCAGTGTGATACGTCTGTATCTTTAATCATGTTAAGATCTATTCCAACTCTTTTGAGGATGGCTTCTTGAATTTCTGCTTTAATCCATAGTATACTGACTTCATAGTCTGACAGTCATAAGGCAATTTATTCCACCTAGTTTTAAGAACTTGAAGTGTAGATCATCCAAAATGTTCACATCTTTTGATCTTGCAATTTCCATTTTAGGTAGTGGTGGCACACATCCTCAAATGTGCACGGGTATAAATGTTGCAGTGCTATTTATTATATCTAAAATTGACATGTAAATATGCTTGAATAGGAGACTAGTTACATTAATTAGGTATTTCCATTCAATTAAATACAATACAGCCACTAAAGAGGCTTGAATCAGTTTTTATTTATCGTACTTACATGGAAAAAGATACCTAACATCTTTCCAATAGAAAAAAAGCAAGTCATGAAGTAATATTTATAGTATTACTTACTTTTAATGTTAAAAATGTTTATATGTGTTTATATAGGCAAAAAAAGTCTATAAATACACACGCGCGCACACACACACAAAGTAGCTGGGCTCAGTAGCGTGCACCTGTAATCCCAGCTACTTGGGAGGCTAAGTAGGAGTAACCCTTAAGCCCAGGAGTTTGAGGCTGCAGTGACCTGGGATTGGCCACTACACTCTAGCCTAGACAGCATAGGGAGACACGCATTTCATACCTTAAAAAAATACACCACAGGAATTTTTATATTATCAAGATGCTAACATTTGTAATGGCTGAGAAGGTGGAATTGTGTATTTGGGGTAGGAGACATTTTTCCCTTTTTTGTATTGTTTTATATTATAATCTATTATCTGAGAAAATATATTTCTTGGCTCTTTGCATTTTTATAATTTAATTTCTATTTTTAATTATGTAATATAAAACTAAAAAATACAAATAGATTTTGTGGGGATAAAAATATGTCAGATTCAGAATTTTAAAACATGCCTTTGCTATTTATACGAACCTCATTGATAAAAAGTAAGGAGAAGTCTCACCAGCCAGGAGCTGAGAACCGCCACCTCGAGTTCCTTAGTGCATGGATTTAATCGGTTCTCTTTTATACCTTAGTACAACTCAAAATTCAGCCTTGCCTCAGCCCACTCCAGGAACTCCTTTGGGAGCTACAGGGGAGGAAGGGCCTTGTGTCACCTGGAACACTGATCCAAACAAAGCACCTGCTGGGAAAATAGAGGTTATCCATCTTTGGCAAACACCCAATCTAGAGGACAGAGTTGGGTGGGATCACAGATCTCTCTTCCACCCATACTCAGCAGGATGGAGGGCATGGAGCCCGATTCTCATCCATTAATCAACTTCAACCCTTCCTTTTATCTCTCTTCCCAGAGATAAGACCAGTCTCCCAACCCGTAAGTCCCTTGCCAGAGATCTCTTATCCTGAAGTTTAGTATGTGATATTTCCCATGCATGCTTTTATGCTGTAAAATAGCATACATAGTGTTTTATGTTTAAATTTAAATGAAGACTTTGATGTTATGTGTATCTTTTAGGAACTTGCTTTCTTTTTCAATCAACATTTTTGAAACTTATCCATGTCTATTCATGCAGATCTATTTCATTTATGTTAAGTGTGAGTTACCACATTTTATTTACCTATCTCCCTACAGGTGAACAGCTGGATTATTTCCACTACGTTGCTGTTAAAAACAGGGCTATAATGAATATTCTTGTATTTGCTCCATGTGCACAGGTGCTGGAATTGTTTATGGAGGTTATTGTCATAGATATTTTCAGAACTTCCTTATAACGCATAATGAACTCTGAAAAATGTAAATGAATGGCTCCATTGTTCTATGTATATATGTAATTTTTTCTTTTTTTTTTTTGTTATTGTTTGTTTGTTTGTTTTTAAGGCAGGGTCTCAGTCTGTCACCCAGGCTGGAGTGCAGTGGTGCAATCTCGGCTCACTGCAACCTCCGCCTCCCAGATTCAAGTGATCTCCTGCTTGAGCCTCCTGAGTAGTGGAATTACAAGTGTGCACCACCATGCCCAACTAATTTTTGTAAAGATGAGGTCTTGCCATATTGGCCAGGCTGGTCCTGAACTCCTGGCTTTAAGTAATCCACCCGCCTCAGCCTCCCAAAGCGCTGGAATTACAGGCATGAGCCACCACACCTGGCCCACATATGTAATCTTAAATGTCTCTGGATTTGTGTGGTTAGATCCCTTAGTGTATGTTAACACCTTATACTAAGATGAAAGAGATGGCAAAGTCAGCAGTAATGATCCTTACACCTTAAAAAGAGAAGTAGGATGTTATGATACTATCTGACCCTTGTTTGTCTTTTTATGTGTGTGTCCTAGCTCCCCAGCTAGATCCGGAGCTTCTTGTCAGGAATGATTATGTGTTAGACTTCTTAGAATTCTCAGCACGTAGGAGAGTGCCCTTTACTTGATGTAACCTCTTGCTCCTAAGGGTGTGCCTTCAAACCAGCACCATTGCCAATGCCTGGGTGCTTGTTAGAAATGCAGAATCTTAGGTCCCACCCGAGACCAACTGAATTAGGCTCTGCATTTTAACAAGATCCCCAAGTGACATTAAAGTCTGAGCAGCACTGTTGTAAACTCATTGCTCCCAGGACCTGGTTACCAACATATGTGTTTAATTTTGATCAGGTTAACATCAATATCCCATATTCCTGGATCCCACCTTTATTTACTCTCAAGGACCTTAACTGATATGGTGCCATATGATGAGTGTTTCCTGCTCCAGTATGCTCTGGAGTAAGAAAAAGGGCATTCTTAGATCACCAGGTCAGGAGATCGAGACCATCCTGGCTAACACGGTGAAAACCCATCTCTACTAAAAACACAAAAAATTAGCCAGGCGTGGTGGTGGGCACCTGTAGTCCCAGCTACTCAGGAGGCTGAGGCAGGAGAATGACGTGAACCCAGGAGGCGGAGCTAGCAGTGAGCGGAGATCACACCACTGCACTCCAGCCTGGGCGACAGAGTGAGACTCTGTCTCAAAAAAAAAGAAAAAAGAAAAAAAAGAAAAAGGGCATTCTCAGGCCAGCAAGTCAAAACATCTTCCCAAAGGTGACGTCTGAGCAAGTCTTCTAGGACTTGTAGTCATTAACTAGGTAGAAGGGTGTTCTAGACAGAGGGAATCAAGTGGGAAATGCATGCATGCTTGAGAAATGTTTAGGGAGCTTCAAGTAATTGAGTGCATATGAAGAAGCAGCACAACAGGAAACTGATGGCAAATTATGAAAGATCTTGTTTACTAAGTGAAAGAGTTCTGTTTTTACTATGTAGGCAGGCTGGGCAAAACTAGTGAAGTATTTCTGGTAATAAATGGCAAAATTAGATTTGTAATATAGATAGGTCACTCTGGAAGCTGTTTTGAGGTTGAATTTGGGGGAGGATGCACTGGCAAAAATGAACAAACCTAACAGATGGCAAGGTGGCCAGCATGTCTGGAAGTGATCCACAGAACAAGTTCAACCAAGGGAGACTTGAGACACACCACCAGAGAGGGGCTGCCCTATATGGCTGAAAGATTTGGAATCTGTGTGGCTAATCTAGATTGCTGATCTGTGATGGAGCTGGCAAGAGTGAGCTGCAGGAGCACTTCTCTAGGTTGAATGTTACAAAAAATGGATAACATGAATTCTCTCAGCAGGCGCATTGGTAAGATCAGCACTCAAATTGTTCAGGATGTACACATAGACTTTAAGGCAACACAGACTTAAAACTACTGATGTTTTTGAGACATATGTGCTCATTCAACAAACATTTGAGCATCATATGTGTATAATGCTGATGGAAGGATAAAAGTATTATAGTAAGGTCATAAAAGCTTAAGAACCATCAACCCCAGTTCCTTAATATATGGATTTTAACAGGTTCCCTTTTGCACCTAAGTACAACCCAAGATTCAACTCTGCCTCATCCCACTCAGGAACTGCTTTGTGAACCGCAGGGAGGAGGGGCCTTGCAACACCTGAAACACTGATTCACTTGAACCTGTGCTCAGGAGTTACGAGAGGGACACAGTATTCAGAGGTGTGCCATCATCTCTTGGCATGACTTATCTATCTCAAACTCCATGCAGCTGATGTAGCCAAAGGAGAATGGGCCTCTTACCCAGTAGAGATACAGCACATGCAGTTACCACCACCACAGCAGCAAAAGCTAACATTAGCTGGTATTTATTATGTCTCAAGCCTTGTGTTCATTACTTTATTTACATCATCTCACCTAGACCTCATATTAATCCATAAGGTAGAGACAATTATTTTTCAATAATTGTTTTAATGAAGTATAGGACATACAGAAAAGTGCATAAAGCACATGCAAAATTTTTGCCTGTATCTGATACTAGGCTGCAAACTCATGGAGGACAGAGAATATCTTTTCATCTTTATGCCCCCACAGCATCTGGGATCAAGCCTTAACCTACTCATTAATGCTTATTAAGTGGTTAAATAATACGTTAATAGCCAAAAAAAAATAAATGCCCCCTTGTCTTAATAGTTTTCAACTTTTGGTACATGTCACCATCACCCGTGGAACTCTAAATGTCATAACTGCCAATACCCCATGCCTGGAGACCTGATGCAGTGAATGGAGCCTGATTTAGTAGCTGGATTTTTGATTAGACAAATATTTTCATTCACCTTTAACTCCATGCTCTTCTCAAATGAGAGCATGACTTCACTAAATGAAATGACCTCACTAAATCACAGGGCTAAAAGCATGATGATGTGTATCTATCATGTCTTTACTTCTAAAGTGATTTTTCTTACACAAGTCTTCCTTCCAAATAGTTAAAGTACTCTGGGGAATATCATTTAAATGGATTTTTAAAACCCACTCTTTCAACATTTTTACATCAGAAAGGGTAAAAGTATTCATTGGAATTACAATGAAAAATGTTCTGGCAGTGCATTAAAGGGGAACCATTACTAGGTTGAGAAGAAATTCATTAAGATTATGGATATCAGTAATATCCAGAGAATTTAGAGTGGTATTTTACAAATGTAATATTCTGAAATTTGCTCTATTTTTATTGTTAGTAGAACCTTATCAATGTTCTATTATGATAAGAATTTAAATTGTAAAGAAACTTTGAAATGATGTATATTTATGTTGCTGTTAGGAACATACTAAATTTCATACCATCAATTTCATTTATTCAATTATGCATTCACCTAATAAATGTTAGATGAGCACTACCCTAGGCACTAGAAATAGAAATTAAAATACAGTTCCTTCCTTTAAAGTCATCAATTTAGTGGAGCAGGCAGTTTAGGAAATTAGAAGTTCCAACGGATATGATAAACACAGTATTATGGACACACACAAGGCACTGCAGAGGCTAGAAGAGGAGCAACAAATTTGGGGATGGAGAATGGAGATGTCAGTGAAGGCTTCCAGGAGGAGTAACTCTTGAGCTTTGAATTTTATCTTAAGGAAAAAACAGGAGTCAGCTGTATCCATCAGAGTTCTTAGTCACCAGCAACAGAAATCAGCATTGGCTGATTAAGCAGAAAAGAAACTTATTAAAATGTTGTTAGGTAGCTCACAGAATTTCCTGGATTACTCAAGAACCGGACTCAGAGTCCACATAGCCAGAAATATCTCTCAAAATCATGCCAGAGATCTGGTCTAGTGAGGATACTGCTGAAGCTGACACTGCCAGTACCACTACCCGTAGACATTAAGCAGCAACCAGCACCTGGTGCCCCAGAAGTTTAGTCTTGCTGCAGCTGCTAACATCACCATCAGAGAAAAATTATCTGTAGTTCTTGCTTCTAAGTGCCACTAGCTCCCAAAACAAAGTCTGGGACAGAGACATCTGATCAGGCCAGCCTAGGTCACAGGCCTGCACCCAGCTGCAAAGAAAGCTAGGACAATAGGTATCCCTGGTTTCAATATCAATTACTGCACAACAAACCACCTTAGTGGTTTAAAACATCAATAACCATAATTATACCCCAATATTCTGTAGGTTGACTTGGCTCAACTGGACAGTTCTTCTGCTCCAAGTGGTATCTGCTGAGTCAACAATCATCTGAAGGCTTTTCTGCCTGGGATATTCAAGATATTTTGCTCACATAGCTGGCTGTCATCTGCGAGCTCTCAGAGCAGGTCAGTTCTCCCATGGGGCCTCTTCATATAGATTGGGTTTCCACAGCATGGTGCCCTGAAGATAGTTGTACATTTTACAAAATATCTTCCTTCCAAGAGGAAGCATCCCAAACAATAAGATCAGAAGCTTCAGATCTCTTAATGCTTAGCCTGGGAAGTTACAGAGCATCACTTCTACCCATTCTAGTGGTCAAACCAAGTCACAGGCTAGGACACACTCAAGAAGAAAGACAAGCTCCATTTCACAATGCAAGGAATGGCAAAAAAATAAAATGCAGCCATCTTTAATTCCCTACACTGGCATTTTCAGCTTTTATACTCAGATGAAGTCTTTCCCTCCTACCTAGACTCGTAAGTTGGAGATTTACTGAAATATAGGGAATGAGTTTAGATGCTGAGCCATTAATGACAACAACAAATAGACAATTGTCCCCTGTTAGAAGGAAGAAGAATGTTCAAAGCAGAGGGAACAGTATTGGAAAGTCATAGAGAGGACTTCAGCTGATACTGCCACTTAAATAGCGCACTACTCATGATGCTATAATTCCTGCCATTCTCTTGCTAACACTGCATTAGAACTGCTCCTTGTTGAGCAGAGTTGTAATTCTACTGTATTTGTGCACATTAGAGGGTTTAAACTAATTACAATTGATTCAGAAGTTGCAGTACTTGCTGGTTTTCTCCTTTCTACATCTTTAAAATCCTTTTCAAGATCATTGTTAACAAGATCTGTTCCAGGATCAGAAATGTGTATTTGACAATGATAGCCTAGGGAATGCAGTAATTTGGAAATAAATAAATCCAGATCTCATCTGCACACTAAGGTATTTTAAATTTTTCTTTTTCATTATGAATATATTCAAAGTGGAAAAAAGTAGAAAGAATGGTACAATAAACACCAATATTTTCACAACCCAGATTTGATTTAATAATTGCTGGCATTTTGCCATGCTTTCTTTATGTACATGGAGTATTTTTCCTGAACTATCTTAAAATAAGTTACAGACATCATGACATCTGCAAAAAGTAAGGGCATTCTCTTACATATCCATAATTTCATTATTCTATCTTAAAAAAATTGACAATAATTCCCTGAATGTTTAATATGGGCTCAGAGGCCAGAGCACCAAAATTATTGTCTCTTTCAGCTCTAGCACACCAGAGGTCCAAAATGTTAGCAGGGAGTTCAGCATTGACAATCTCTGGAAAGCTAGTGTGACAGTGTGGCTCCCCAAGTGATTTTAAGTTTTGGAGAGCAGCAGCAGACACTGGAGGGACCCACAATTAGCAACCCCAGCAGACAGAATTACCTGAGGCAATATCAGTGGCAGCTGGCAGCTTTAGGGTGTTCTGAAACAGGGTTTCAAGGGGGCATTTATTTTCTTTTGGCTATTAGCTTATTATTTAACCACTTAACAAGCATTAACAAGTAGGTCAAGACTTATCCCAGGTGCTGTGGGGGCATAAAGATGAAAAAGGTATTCCCTGTCCTCCAGGAGCTTGTAGCCTAATATCAGGTACAGGTAAGGGTTTTGCATGTGCTTTATGCACTTTTCTATTCAGTTACAGACATCATGACATTTTGGCCATCTGCATAAAGTAAGGACATTCTCTTATATCTCTATAATTTCATTATTCTATCTTTAAAAATTGACAATAATTCCCTGAATATTTAATGCCAGGCCATATTCAGACTTCCTCAACTATCTCCAAAATACCTTTTAGAAATGGCTTAGTTTATCCAAATAATAATTCAGTCAAGAACCATGCATTTCACTTGATCGTTAATCCTCTACGGTCTCTTTTAATCTAGAATATTACTTTTGAAGAGACCAAGTTATCTGTCTTGTAAAATAATCCATATACTAGATTTGCATGCCTGTTTCCTTATAGTGACATTTAACTGGTTCCTCCAGTATTTCCTGTAAACTAGAAGCTGAATTTAAAGGCTTATTTAGATTCCAGGATAAATATGTTTGGCAAGAATACTGTGTAGTTCCGTATCTGTGTACTTTACATTGCATCACATCAGGAGGCTATGTTCAATTGTCTTTGTCTTTTGGTGGGGGTTGGGGAGGGAGGCAGCAAAGCAAAAATAATACCTACCAGGCTGGATGAGGCAAAATAGTCTAAGACAGGGTCACAGTGGAACCAAAGGTGTAGTAGAGAGATGTGTTAAGCAGCCCCCTAAGATGTTGCCTGCCTCTGAGCCCTTGGCTTTGGGCTGAATCCCTCACCTGAGAGGACAGATGCTCCTCTTGATGGTATTTATGAAGGGAAGCAAAGTGCCCACCCACTCTGATTCTGACTGGGATCCAACAACCTCCTCTACCCCACGGCAAGCTCCCAGCACAGCCTCTGCACAGGTCTCTCCTGCTCAGTTCCGGGTGAGGACTGCTCGGATTTCCTAATAAGAAAAACAACACAATACAGCAACACTTATTTAATGGGCCCTACAGAGCTATAAGAACTTAGAGTCTGGTGCACTCAGTACGGGCACAGACTAGAGCACCAGAATTATCGTCTCTGTCAGCTCTAGCACATCAGAGGTCCAAAATGTCATCAGGGAGTTCGGCATTGACAATCTCTGGAAAGCCACTGTGAGGTGTGTTCAGGGGAGCAGCAGCAGACACTTGAGGGACTCAGAATTAGCAGCCCCAGTAGACAGAATTCTCTGAGGCAGTTATCAGTGGCAATTGGCAGCTTTAGGGTGTTCTGAAATGTTTGTTCTCAAACTTGGCATGACTGATATTTTGGGTTGGATAATTCTGCATTTTGGGGGGCTTTCATCTGTATTGTGGGATGTTTAGGGATATTCCTAGCCTCTACCTACTAGATGCCGGTTGTAGCCCCACCCCAGTTGTGACAACTAATGGTGTCTCCAGACATAGGTAAATGTCACCAGGTTGGTGGGGAGGGGCTTGTGTCAACATTGCCCCATTTGAGAATCTTTGGTCTGGGGGAAAGATCAATTTGGTGACAGTAGGGTTTTCCATTAAGAGACCAATACTGGGCTCAATGTAGGAATCTTTTACATACATTAGTTCATTTCAGCTGGATAGCAACTCTGTGGGGTGGGAACATTTTCTTGATTTTTGCAGCTGAGGAAAGTTCTCTGCAAGGTTCTATGATGTTGCTAACGTTCATATCTGGGCCGATCCCACTTTGAAGCTGATCCTGTTCATATACCAAGCTGTCTCTTTCTGACAGCACAATGTCAGCATCCCAGGCCTGGCTGCAACAGAGAAATGTGGGGGACAGTCTTTTTCTGAGACAGGGTCTCACTGTGTCCCCCAGGCTAGAGTGCAGTGGCTCGGTCACTTCTCACTGCAGCCTCAACCTCTCAGGCTCAAGTGATCCTCTTACTTCAGCCTCCCAAGTAGCTGGGACCACAGGTGTGTGCCAATACACCCAGCTAATTTTTTTTATTATTTGTAGAGATGGGGTCTCCCTGTGTTGCCCAGGCTTGGGACAGTCTTGAAGGAGTATCATCTCAGGAACAGGAGCAGCTTCTGGGTTCACGGCATTGAGCTGGTTAGAGTTCCCAATGGGCAATGGGAAGTTCCACTGGTGCTCTTCATGGGGCCACCTGAATGAAGACTTGAAGAAGAGATAGCCAGGAGAGTAGCTTTGGAGCTAGGGGGACATGGAACATGTTAAAGACTTTGAAGTGAAAGTGGTGGGCTCCTGAGAAATAACAATGAGAGGATTATCCCTAAATTCTTTATATACAAGATCCTAGGCTCCAAAGACATCTGAGATCATTCAAGACTTGCAGCATGAGAACAGTGCCTGGACAACCCATACCTCACTGGAACAGCATAGGGTTGAGAGAAGCTCCCTCTGGGACCCCCACAGAGAGGAAGGGCTGGTTCTTGGGAAGGGGAGGGCCTAATGCATGGGGCCTCAAGGAGCCTGGAGAAGTACTCCTCAGCAGAACCAATTGGATACACTGGGGCAAACACATATCTGAAATGAAGCATTTATCAAACTATTCCAGCAGATCTTCCTCTTCTTTGAACTTGTTACTTTTATTGTCAATCCTATGCAGCTTCAGCACTTAATTATTCTCCATTTGATAGAATCAGAAGTTTCAAGGTGACAATTGTTTCAGGTATATCAGTCTTGTCTCCCCAACTAGACTGTTAACTCCTGTTTCTGGGCAGAAACCAAGGCCTGTTTCTTTACAGTCCCTCAGCACTGAAATAGAGGAAGCTGAGTGCATAAAGGTGTTCAGTAAATTGTTAATTAATTTAAAAAGAAAAATTACAAAAATAATAATCAAGGATAGGATCATAAATTGATATTACACCTATATAACTATAAAACCATTGAAAGACATGATAAATAGCAAAGCCTCAAGAAAGCTATTAAAAATACATTAAATTTTTCAGTTGGGCATGGTGGTTTATGCCTGTAATCCCAGCACTTTGGGAGGCCAAGGCAAGCGGATCACCTGAGGTCCAGAGTTCAAGACCAGACTGGCCAACATGGTGAAACCTCGTCTGTACTAAAAATACAAAAATTAGCTGGCTGTGGTGGCACACACCCATAATTCCAGCTACTAGGGACGTTGAGACAGGAGAATCGCTTGAACCCAGGAAGTGGAGGTTGCAGTCAGCCAAGATTGCGCCACTGCACTCCAGCCTGGGCAACAAGAGCGGGACTCCATCTCAAAAAAAAAAAAAAAAAAAAAAAAGATACATTAAATTTTTTTTCCTAGAACTACCCATGCCACTCATTCAAGGGAATGCCATTTATTGAATAAATATGTATTGCCATCAACCATGTACCAGGCCATGTTCTTGAAGTTGGGAATATAGAAATGAATAAAGCAGACAGAAGTCTCTGCCTTCATGCAACTGTTAAAATTGCATGAAAACTACTTCTATTGTATTTCCCTGGATCCTATGACTACACAAATTTAAAGACAGATGTAGGTTTTAAACAAAGGTTCAGAATTGTACAATAGAAATATAATGTGAGCCACATTGTGTAGCTACAGTTTTAAAAAGTAAAAAGAAACAGGTGAAATTAATTTTAGTGTTTTACTTTATATATTTTTGTCATGACCCACAGCAAGGTTTCCACTTCTCTTCACCTTGAAATAAGGGACAAAAGTAGAAATAGAGTTATCACTTGACTGTTCCACAGTGCCCTGAGGCCAATCTCCTTCAAAATAAAGGAGACTTTTCTCCTGAGAGACAAGTTGCTCAGAAAGGTCATGTTTTCTCCAGGTGATCAGGCTGAATTTCACAACATAGCAGGTTGATAGTGGAACCATTTCTGCAATCAGTATAGCACATAATGAGCCCTTCAAAGCTTTGCTCAGAGCCAAAAGGGAGGCTTGAAGACTAGAATAAAGAAGAAGGTTGGGCTGCAGCTCCCTTCAGGAGAACACTCCTTCTATATTGCTCCATATGTGGTAAGCCCATGAGTGGGTACAGGTTCAGTTCTGGGGGCTGTGAAGTGCAAGATCAAGGTGCCAAGAGATTTGGTTGTTCGGTGCGTGATGTTCTCTGCTTCCAAGATGGCACCTTGTTGCCAAATCCTCCAAAGGCAGTGGAACACTGGTCCTCATGTGGCAAAAGAATATGTCTAAATAAATCTAGGAAATGACTTTGGGGTCTTTGATTTAAATGTTATGTATTCATGTCAATTACCACTACCAGAAGCCCATCCTTCAAAATTTTTTCCTTGGAAAGTTCTATAAAATTTGTTAGAACTTTATATACAGAATTTGACCCTTTAAACAATTTGCTGAAAAAGTTTCAGTACCTTTAGAAATAATGTAGTCAAACAGCAGTTTCTTCCCTACCTCTCCAATTTTACAGATAAAAATTATTGCTGTCTTAACAGGTTAAGACATATTAAATATTGAAATATTCAATATTTTCCCTGATACATTGAATATGTCCAGAAAGTTCTAGATATCCAGTACTCCAGGAAGTACTATAACACCTAATTGTAATTTTTATTATTTATGTAATAAATTTGATAAGCAAATCCAAGAAAGATCAGTGGGAATGATTAAGAAACAAAATCTCTGTTGCTCATCACACTTTGGGAAAGTCGCTCATTATTATTATTATTATTATTATTATTATTATTATTGAGAAGGGGTCTTGCTCTGTCAGCCAGGGTGGAGTGCAGTGGCGCAATCACAACTCACTGCATCCTTGACCTCATGGGCTCAGGTGATCCTCCCACCTCATCCTCCCGAGTAGCTGGGACTACAGGAGCATGCCACCTCACCTGGCTAATTTTTTGTAAAGATGGAGGTTCACCATGTTACCCAGGCTGGTCTTGAACTCCTGGGCTCAAATGATCTGCCCACCTCGGCCTCCCAAAGTGCTGGGATTACAGGCGTCACCCACCACGCCCAGCCTAATACCTTATTTTTATAAAACTGTATGAAGGACATATTTCAAGAGGTAGTGGTGACATAATACCTGTAATCCCAGCATTTTGGGAAGCCAGGGTGGGTGAATTGCTTGAGCCCAAGAGTTTGAGACCAACCTGGGCAACATAGTGAGACCCCCATCTCTACAAAAAATAAAAAAATTAGCTGAGCGTGATGACATGAACCCGTAGTCCCAGCTACTTCAGAGGCTGAGGTAGGAGGATCCCTTGAGCCCAGGAGGTTCAGTCTGCAGTGGGCTGTGATGGCACCACTGCACTCTAGCCTGCGCAATGGAGGGAGAACCCGTCTCAAAAAAATAAAAATAAAAATAAATAAATAAATAAATACAATCTTAGGTAAATGTTTAGATACAGAAAGGATCTTGGGGATTATCTGGTGCATATTTCTTAAGCTGTGGTTCAAAGACCCTCTTCCGTGAATGAGCTTTAGGATGAGAAATTTGAGTGTCTGTGGATATAAGCATTTTTCTACAGAAAGAGCCAAAGCTTTTACCATATTCTTAAAGAGATACATGTGCCAAAACATTGTTTGTCCTAAGAGGGTTGAGAACCTGTGATCTGACTGTATTCTCTCATTTGTTATATAAGGAGATTGAGGTCAAGAGAGGTTAAGTAACTTATACAAAATCATAGTGACAACAGAACCTGGTCATAGACCCAGGTTCTACACATATTGCCTTTCCAGAACACCACCACATTGCTGAGGTTTTGTTCTTGCTTGTCTGTTAATTTCTCATACAATATAAAATGAATTAAATTGTTTTCACTTTTTAGTCTATTCCATCTTTTTTTCCCCTCTTAATTATCATTCACTGCTGGTTGGTAAGGAGGTGGTAAAATTAGTGCACTCGTATATTGCTGGTGGCATTCTAAATTAGCAGTCTCTTGGAAAATAATATGAGATGATAAATTACCAATAAAACATTCATAGCCTTTTCACTTAGTAACTTTTATACTGAGAAAAAAAATCCTAAAATTGAACAAAGCCACACACAAAAAATGTTCATCTAAGTATTATTTTATAATAGTGAAAATTATCCATATAGTGGTCATTTCATTGATTACTAAGCAGCCAATTAAAATTAAGGTTTTATATTAAACGATGGGAGGAAATGCTTACAACACAAAATTAGGTGACAAAAGGGACACAAAATCTAAATTATGATTACAAGTTTGTAAAAAGTAAGGACAGGAAAAAAAACTAGAAGTAAATACAACAAATGTTAACTGGTAATTTTTTTTCTTCCTCTTTTCTTGATGCCAAATCTTAGATAATGCAGTTATGGCCATAATTTTTAAAAGGTAAGTAAAAACAATACTATCATTGACTCCAAATGAAATGGACTTTATATTTCCCACAGATTTATCATCTTACAAACACTCAAATACTTTCCTTTTGTAATAAAATTTCATAAGCATTAGGTCACTGTCTTCAGAATTACGTGTAAGATTACCAATTACAAGTTAGTTGGCCAAATAGGTACTCGATTTCCCTATTATAAAATTGTAAGCTGATAGGGGGTGTGCAATTTAATTATTTTTTTAGACAGGGTTTCACTCTGTCACCCAGGCTGGAGTGCAGTTTAAATTCATTTAGTTTAAACATGTTCTTAGTGTACAGTCTGCTTTAAGGTCTAGTCATATGTTCTTATTTTGATATTTCTGTTTAGTACAGCTGTAAAATGAAAACAAGCATGTATTCGTTTAAAATCAATTTCTAGTTTCTACACACACACAAATTCAAGCTTGCACACGAGCTAAACCAGCAGGGGGCGAAATACAATAGGCATAAATTTGACAAGCCGTATAGATTTTTCTTACTTTAGTGACTGAGCAATAACACAAACTCCAGCATCACCACAAAGCAAATGATACTCCCATTTAAAGTGATGCAGTCTCCGTATATCTTACAGCGATTGAGTAGTAAAGAGACAAATGCGGGTCCATTGGAGCGCTCCGAGTTAATTTGTCTAGAACATTGCAGAGGCGGGATAAATCGTGATGAACTGCTATTGTCCTTATCTTTCTCCTGATTTGTATAATTCCTCCACCCAAAGGGGTGGACACTTCTCTGTGGCTGAGGGGGTGTTTTCCATTCTTGTTTCTTTGCATAACTGCTGAGCTTTGCTGTTTGGGGACTATTTTAAATTATTCAAATTACTGATGCAGACGTTTGGCAAACATGGGCAGAATGAGGAGCCGGCGGGGGTCATGATTTGTAGGACCCCGGGCTCATCATCCGAGACAGTAATCATACTCCCGTAGCCTTGTACTCTGATTGTTACACTGGCTGGTGTTCTAACAGATATTCATTGTAAAGGAGGAGGAAAGGTAATATTTTTATTACCTTTATATAAATAACAGTTGATTATTTGAAAATAATCAACTGTTCAGGAGTGATGATGGAAACAAAATCGGTTACGACTTCTGTTCCAGAAATGCGTTTGAATGCAGAAGTTTATGGTGGTCTCTTTAGCTTCACTGGATATTCTCCGTAAGGATCTATGAAAAACGACCACCTTCTCCATCCATTAGCCAAATTCCGGACTACTATTTTCTCGTCGAAGACAATTTGTCAGTTTGGCGGCTGCTTTCCCACCTTAAATTCTATTTATCGCAATCTCTTGTTATTTGTTAAATATCAGCTTCTTCCTCTGTCGGCATAAATTTAAAAAGAGGAAGAGACGGGCTGTGAGTGAAAAAGTCGTTTTTCGGGGCGAAAAGGGCAAGCTGACGAATGCTCTCTAGTAGGTTTTTGGTAAAAATGTGGTTCTATATTTCCAAACCTTTACAATTTTATTTGGAGAGCAAGAAACTTAACCTGGTCCTGAGCTGAACGTTAACCGGCTGAGAGGAGCACCTGTCCCTCGCCGGGAGCGCAGCCTCAGCCGGCGCCTGAGTGCGGGAAGACGTCTATCCCCCTACAGCTTTATGACTCGCAAGGAAGTAAAAGGAAAGGGCAGCTTGCCCGCACCCAAAATGGCGGCCGGCGCTCTGCACGAGAGCGCCTGCGCAGGGATAAGCGTTCTGTGACACCAATTCCCCTAGAGTGTCCTCCCCCACCCCACAGCACCCACCAGCGCCCGGTCCCGACCTAGCCACCTGCGCCCGGAAGTGACGTGTCGGCGGCAGCGGCTCCCCCGCTGCATGATGGGAGAGTGTGTGGAGTGGGCGGGGGGTCTCCGCGGAGGAGGTGGAGGCGGCGGCGGCGGAAGAGGGCGGAGGGTAGTGGGATGGGGGTCCCGCGGCAGCGGTGAAACTCCCGGTGGGCGTCCATGGTGCTGCTGCGCTGACAGGGCTGTGAGCAGCCGGCCTTCCGCTCTCACCAGTTCCGCGTCGGAATAGACGGTCCTTCCCCGGGGACTCAGTTCCTCCCCGGGCCCCTGAGCCATGCCCATCGCGGCCGCCCCGAAGGAGCCAGGTAAGCGCCGCCGCTCCGCTCCCCTAGCTGCGCCGGGGAAAGAGGGTGCGGGGACCGGGCCCGGCCCAGCAGCCGGACCCTCACCCGGGCCGGGAACATCTGCCCGCCGCGGAGCCGGGGGCTGCGAGGACGGAGCTGGCTCTGCGGGCCTGCGGGCTCCGGGCTTGGGCTCTGCTCTCTTCTGCGGCGAGTGCGGGAACGCCGCTGGTGGCGCCCGAAGCGCACGGCCCCCTCCTCGCCATCCCGGGCACCGGCCGGGTAAGTGGGAGTCCTTCACTCCCCGGCCGCCGCCGGCTCTCCCTGCCCCTTTGCTTCTACCTCCCAAAGCTCCGCGCTGGCTGCGTTCTCCCGGGAGCTGTTCAGAAGTTTAGGGCTTTGCTCGGGCTTCTTCGCTCTCCTTCCCCCTCCCTCGTGACAGGTGTAAACACTGCCTCCTTCACCGAGGCCCGAGGCTGGCTGCGACCTCAGTGTGCTGCTTCCAAGGGTCTCTGAAGCAAGCGAATTTGGAATCCTCCAACAGGCAGAGGGGACAAGCCCCAAAGCTCACGCATCCCTTCCTGAGAGTACCTTTTCTGCTGTCTTCTTGCACTCTTCAAGAAATTATCTGCGTCTCCTCTCCAGATTGCGTTTGAAAAGTTGCACCATTATTCTTTAAGTGCCTGGTTTGGCAGGTGCTGCGTCTTACTTGGGGCAGAGGCAGAGTATGGAGTGAGGGGTGGTAGGGTCCTTGCTCTATTAGGAAAGTAGCGGGGATAGAAAGGTTTTTTTTCCTTGTTGCTTTGTGCAAGTTATAGCTTGGTTATACTGAGTCTTTTCTGTTGGGGCCGAGGGAAGAACTGACTCATACATGTAAATTTTTTACTGGGCAGGGGGATGAAACAGAAGTAATGGTTCCGTTTCAGAGTTCTCACTTTAGGAGAAGTAAAGTAGAACTTTGGTTTTCAACTTTTCCTACAGTGTAAGTCTTCCTTCCACCTCCTATTCCAAGGATTTTCTTTGGTGGAGGGGAGACACAGAGTTTATCTTTGATGCTACACTTAATTATTGCTTTCAGTTAACCTCTTAGACATTAAAATATGTGCTAAACTCTACGGACAACAAATGTTTCAACATTATTATGTTAATTAGCACAGTCACGTACATTTTATATGCTTTACCAGTTTAAATGTTGGCTTTTTTATTAGTCATTTTTAACACTTCGCAGAGGTGTATTTGTTTAAACAAAATATCTGTGGTAGCCTCCTAAATTTTGTTCATAAAGATATTTCACATGGATTAAAAGACATCTTGTGTAAAACATCTAGCCCAGTAAATGGCACCCAGCAGATATTCATTAGATCTAGTTGTTCCTCCGTGGATTAAATTAGATATATCAGTTGATCTTCAAAGTACATATATATTTTTAAATCTTCAAAAACCTCTGGAAAAAAATCCACTACAATTCACATAATATGTAGGGCATTTAAGTTTTAATGTTGGCTGATCTTTTGACCTAGAGACTGTTAAAAAATAATCCTATATCACAACAAGGATAATATGTCCATAATAGCCTTGATAAATCTTGCAGAATCCAGTTTTCATTATGAAAATTGTATAATCTGGGTGAATCCTATTATAAAACATCATTTTACATTTTCATTTGTTCTGCTTACATTTAGTGAAAAACTAGTTCAGAAATGTAATGACATTTGAGTACCAAATAATGTTTTACTTTGTGTGAAATCTAAAGTGCTTTCCTCAGCAGGCAAAGTCTTTGAATAGCTTCTCATTAAGGGATTGCCCCTTCTCTCCCAACCCTTCCCCCAAATCTCATAAAAGGCCGCTAGGTATTTAGATATTTTTAAATCATCATAAATTATTTAAATAAAATGTTTATATTCTAATTTAATGTTACCTACACTTTGTAGATTAAAAAATAAAGGTTTTTCCCTCTATTCTTAGCACTTTCAATTCCTTTTTAAGTAGAATAGTGAACTTTCTAGCCGGAACTTTGTAAGTATTTTTAGTTTTTACACTATTTTGAAAATCTGGCATTGTATGGATTTTACATATCTCATTTTGCTAATCATTTTCTCTATCAGTTTGTGTATATATCAGATATAGTCACAAGTCCTTTTGCAGCTTTATATGATAATTGCTAACATATATGAGCAGTATATATGTTGCTCATATATATTGCTTCCTATGAGCAAGATAGTTTTCTAAATGCTTTATATACAGTGTACTAACTCAATCCACACAACAACCTGTAAGGTAGTAAGTAGTAGTATCCCTCATTTTTCAGAGAGGAAACTGAGGCACACAGATACTAAGTAACTTGCCTTAGGTCAAACAGCTGGTAAGTGACAGAGCCATTTGCTAGACCATTTATACAGTCTCATGCAAAACTATACTATGTATTGTCTGTGATTTGTGCAATATGTAGCAAAAGTATAACAACGTGCATGGGAATGATAAACACCAAGTCAGAATAAAAGTGACCTTTGGAGAACTTGAGAGGGATGAAGGATCTAGGAGGGGCCCATGGGTTTACAAACATATCTTTATATCCTCAAAAAAATCTGAAGTTGACTTGTTAAGAGATTAAGATTTAACACACCTGGGTGATGGTTACTTGATCATTCCTTATGGCTTTTTTCTCCCTAAGGTTTGCATGAAATTCTTTACAATGAAATTAAAAGTTAAAGGCCGGGCGCGGTGGCTCACACCTGTAATCCTAGCACTTTGGGAGGCGGAGGTGGGCAGATCACCTGAGGTCGGGAGTTCAAAACCAGCCTGACCAACATGGAGAAACCCTGTCTCTACTAAAAATACAAAATTAGCCGGGTGTGGTGGCACATGCCTATAATCCCAGCTATTCGGGAGACTGAGGCAGGAGAATCGCTTGAACCCGGGAGGCGGAGGTTGCAGTGAGCTGAGATCATGCCAGTGCACTCCAGCCTGGGCAAAAAGAGCGAAACATCGTCTCAAAAAAAAAAAAAAATTAAAAGTTTAGGTATTTAACTTTAAAACATATATAAAGTATCACTCTTCTTTCAGCATTGTATATTTAAAAAAAGGACAGGAAAGGAGTTAGTATTATTTTATTTTGTGTTGACTTTCTTTTAAAATACAAGGAGATTCTGAGTTAAAAAATTTTTTTTTTTGATTAAGAATTGTTTGCCTTTCCAGATTCCTCTGCATTAACTTCCCTTGCCTGGGCTCTTCCCTATTGCTAACAACCATTTAACAGCCCTTTATCACACTCCTAGTTTCTATTTCTGGCCTTACCCTCCTAGGGTAGGGGCTCATAGGTCTGTGGATTAGACCTATTCCCAAGAAAAGGGAAAAGGTCAGAACTAAGTGGGGAGGAAGAAGGGAGGTGGGGAATCACTGCTTATTGATTTGGGATAATTGAGAAGAAGAGGGAAATAATGATTTAAGACTCCATCCCGTGGTTGTCAGTCACTGTCACCCTTGTTCCAAATAGCTAACTTGAAGATAGGCCTTGCAAAGATAGATTGCTAATTAATTAAAGGTTAATTTACAAGCACTGTATTTGTGAATAATTCCCATAGAAAAATTACACAGTAAATGAGAATTTACTGTAGGTTCTATTTATGTAAATATTTACAGTATACCATAAACCATTTCAATTAAATATCTACTGACACCATGCATGTTACCTTCTTCCTTTCATTCATCTATTGAGCACCTGCTATTTGTCCGGCCCTGTTCTAGGTGCTGGGGATACTGAAATGAACAAACAAGAAAAAATATCTGCCCTCCTACAGCTTCAGTTTCTTTGTGTGTATATATATATACACACACATTTGTGTATGTATTTGGGACAAATAAGCAAGTAGCAATAAAATAAGCAATAGCAATAATGGCAGATGATGTTAAGTATCATCAGAAAAATGGAATCGGTTTTGGGGGATAGGGAGTGGTGAATTTTTTGCTTTGAGCCAGTAGTAAGGAAGGTTGGTGGGGCTTGCTGTTTTATATAGAGTGGAGTCAGAGAAGGCTTAAACCTGAAGAAGGGGAAGCAAATAAGAAGAGTGGTAGAAACAGAAGTATGCCTGGAATAGTCAAGGAATTGTGGCAGAGAAGTCCGGGGTGGATAGAATAGGGTGAACAAGTAGAAGAGTAGTACGAATTGTGATCAGAGTTAGAGGGTGAGAGGGGCAGTGTTTTAGGGTCCTTACAGAAATTCTAATGACTTAGGCTTTTTACTATGGGAGATGGTAAATCAGTGCAGGATTTTTGAGTAAAGGTGTAAGATAATTTATGTTGTAAAAGTATCTGTCTAGCTGCTATATAGAAAATAGACTATAGGAGTGGAATGTAAGAATAGAAGCAGAGTCAGGAGAGAATTGTGCTGGTAGAGTTAAGAAGAGATGGTAGTGGCATGAACCAGTAGAGGTGAGAAGTGGTAGGACAGTTTCTTGAATTGGAACCTGCAATAATTCCCTCATTTTTAAACTGAGAAAGCTACAGAGGCACTCCCTTCTGAAAATTCAAGGCCCTTGCAACCTATGTTTCCAGCTTACTGCCTGTACCCTTCATATATCCTGTGTTCTAACCATATTTTATTATGTGTCTTACTGTTCCTTGACAGGGGCCCCATGCTTTATCTTTAATGACTACCATTTCCTCGGTCAATTAAATCCTTCCTATTTCAAATTTTCTCCTTTTTGCAGTTTTTTTTTTTTTTTTTTCACCATTCCTCCTCTTCCCAATCAAGTATGATCTTTTTCTTAGACTCTTGGTAGCCACATTTTACTTCAGTGATGTTTATATTCTATCTTGCATTATTTTTGCTGTTCTCTTGTATTATTCTCCTTAATTAGTTGTTTCTTTAAGGTTGTGACTCCTTTTACTCAGTTCTACCAGTTTTGTATGTAATAGATGCTCAGTAAATAGTGGGTGTATACATATTTAAATTTTTTTAAATAGTCTTATTGCAGAAGCATACAGGAGCATCATAGAAAATAGACAAGCAAAAAAACAAATCACTTTTTTTTTTTTTTTTTTTGAGACAGAGTCTCACTGTGTCACCCAGGCTGGAGTACAGTGGAGTGATCATGGCTCACTGCAGCCCAGACCTCCTGGGCTCAGGCAATCCTCCTGCCTCAGTCTCCTAAATAGCTGGGACCATGGGTGCACACCACCACAGCTGGCTAATTGTTTTTTATTATTTGTAGAGACAGGGCCTTGCTATGTTGCCCAGGCTGGAAAAATTACTTTTAAAAAACCCCTCAGCCAGGTGCGGTGGCTCACGCCTGTAATCCCAGCACCTTGGGAGGCCAAGGCGGGCATATCACTTGAGGTTTGGAGTTGGAGACCAGCCTGGCCAACATGGTGAAACCCCATCTCTACTAAAAATATAGAAAAATTAGCTGGGCATGGTGGCGGGCGCCTGTAATCCCGGCTACTCAGGAGGCTGAGACAGGAGAATCACTTGAACCTGAGAGGTGGAGGTTGCAGTGAGCCAAGATCATGCCATTGCACCCCAGCCTGGGCAACAGAGTGAGGCTCCGTTTCAAAAAAAAAAAAAAAGCAAATCCCTCACTGTTACAGTTTATATAATGCATATTTTCCTACACATTTTAATATATTTATATATGTGTACTTTTTACCAAAATGAAGACTTGTTGTACATAGTATTTTGTAGATTTTTTTTTTGTTTTAAATCAGTTTAGTCATCTAAACTAATATTCAAGGCCATATTCAGATTCTTCCCCAGTTCACCAAAAAACATCCCTTGGCAACTGATTTACCCAAATCATTATCTACTTCATATTATGTTTTTCCAGTTATTAAAATTATGAAAAAATAATGTGCTTATTATAGAAAATTTGGGAAAATGTGGAAAAAAAGTAGAAAGAAAATCAGTGTGCCCATAATGGCAGGAACCCTTCTGTTTTAATGCCTGGCACAAAGTAATACTCAATAAATACATGTTAAGAGGGATAATAGAAGAAAAATATCACTAGTCATCATACTACAAAAAGAAAACTTAATATTTTGGTTTTCTTCCTGTTTTATTTTTACTGTGGATATGTGAGCGTGTCATACATATACATATGAATCGTATTGCATTGATCTTTCTTTTACTTATTAAATTGTGAGCATTTCTCCATGTTACTAAATTTTCCTTAAAACATGCTTTTTGGCTGGTGCGGTGGCTCACGCTTGTAATCCCAGCACTTTGGGAGGCTGAGGTGGGAGGATCACCTGAGGTCAGGAGTTTGAGACCAGCCTGGCCAACATGGTGAAACCCCGTCTCTACTAAAAATACAAAAATTAGCCAGGCATGGTGGCAGGCACTTGTAATCCCAGCTACTCGGGAGGCTGAGGCAGGAGAATTGCTTAAACCCAGGAGGTGGAGATTGCAGTGAGCCTAGATCACACCACTGCACTCCAGTCTGGGTGACAGAGTGAGACTTCGTCTCAAAAAAAAAAAAAAAAAACACAAAATGAAAAAAAACCATGCTTTATAATAACTGTGTAGAATGCCATTTTCAAGTTATCTCTGCTATTTCTCACTATTGTGGGTTTTCCAGATTTTACCATCATAGAAGAGCATCTTGGTGAAAAAGTTTGTACATAATTCTTTGACCTTATTGTTGATTATTTTCATAGGATCAAATCTTAGAAGTAGAGTTATTAAGTCAGAGGGAAAGCCTGTTACTTTCTAAGAGGTTATAATAAAATCACTCCTACCAGCAGTGGTTGGGTCCCCATCTCCCTCATTTCCTCAGATGATCAGTAATATGCAGTTTTTAAATTACTGGAATTTTTATTTTGAATTTAGGCTTTTCAGCAGTGTGGAATGTTTGCATAATTTAAAATTTTTGAATGATTTAAACCTGAGATATGCCTTTATTTGATGTAAGGTTAATCTTGCTTAATGCCATGCTCTTTTTAAGTTAACCTATTCCGTTAGCAAGCTATTTAAGTATTAAAAAACACAGTACTATCTTCTAGAACTATCTTGTCTAATACAGTAGCCACTAGCCAGATGTGTCACTTGAAATGAAACTAGTCCAAATTAAGATGTGATATCAGTGTAAAATACACAGCAGATTTTAAAAACTAATGTGAAATATATCAGTAATATTTTACATTGGTCACATGTTAAAATAATATTGTGGATACTTTGGGTTAAATAAAATTTCATCTGTTTCTTTTTAAATGTGGCTACTAGAAGATTTTTAATTGCATATATGGCTTTATTGTTGTCAGTTGGACAGCGCTGCTCTAGAAATGACACTTTTTATTTAGAGAAAAAATATAAGATTAACTTCACTCATAGAAAGGAATACATAGATTTTTTAAAATTACATATTACATTTAAACCTCTCAATATATTTTTCATAGTATACATGGGTTGCATGGTAATTTTTCAAGTTACAAGTGTTTGATCACAAACTATAACTTAACTATGGTTCTTATGCTCTGAAAGAAATATGTGTAGGAGGACTTGAGGGAGGGTGTTAGGAAACTTACCTGAGGAATTGATCTCTCACCTAAAAATTGAAGGATGTGTGGGAATGTCTTAGGCACTGGGACTGTAAGTGCAAAGACCCTGTGGCACAAGGGAATGTTAATTATCTACCTTTCAGAAACTGGAAGAAGGCCTAGCCTAGAGCATTGAAAACAATGGGGGAAAAGAGGAGTAAGGCTAGAGAGACAGGAATGGTTTAAAGTCTTTGTTAAATATATTTTTTTAAATCTTTATCACAAGAAGAGGATTGGCATGATCAAATTTGACTTTTAAAAAGATTACTTGGGTTGGGCATGATCAAATACTACTTAGGGAGATTAGTTTAGATGGTAAGGGCATTCTGGACCAGAGTGGAGTCAGAGGTGAAAAGAGGTAGATATTCCAGAATTGAGGGATTTGTGAGGTGAAATCATTTGTTACAGATGTTAAAGGATAAGGAGCTTTGTTAAAGGGGATCTTAAGTTTCTGGTATGGTAACTGGGTTAGAGAGCCCTGGAACATGACCAGCTTTAAGGAAAAAGAGCTTGAGCTCTGTTCTTGTTAAGCTCAGTTTGAGATCTTTGTGGAATCAAGTGGAGAGGTCTGAGCAGGGAGCTGGCTTGACTAGGCTGTAAAGATGAATCTGAGAGTCCAAGAATATGGTAATTATTAATAAAAGCCTTAGGTAGATGAAATTGTTTTGGGAAAATTGAGTAAGGATTAAACCTAGATAAACTTATATTACTAATTTGAGTGTGTTTAATGCCTATGGGAAAATTTATTTTGTAGCCCACTTTGTGTAAAAATGAAGGCAAGGAGTAAGATCAAATAAGTTTAAATACATACTGTTTGACATATGTGTAATTAAGTAGATAATCTTACATAATGCTTATTTGATTCTTTGGAAACATTTACCTTTTTCCTGCAGGAAATAAACTGGGATCCTAACTATCAAACAAGCTGAAGACAATTATGAATAGGTATTGATGTTTTTGCTGTATTAATAGATCTAGGCCAGGTGTGGTGGCTCATGCCTGTAATCCCAGCACTTTGAGAGGCCAAGGTGGGTGGATTGTTTGAGCTCCAGAGTTTGAGACCAGCCCAGGCAACATGACAAAACCCCATCTCTATAAAAAATATAAAAAATTAGCCAGATATGGTGGCATGCACCTGTAGTCCCAGCTACTCGGGAAGCTGAAATGAAAGGATCACTTGAGCTCAGGAGGTCGAGGCTTCAGTGAGCTGAGATCACACCACTGCACTCCAGCCTGGGCAACAGAGTGAGTGAGACCCTGTCTCCAAAAAAAAATCTGAGGAAAACTTACATAATTATCTTCATAAATATTGAAAGGGCATTTAAAAACCCATTTGTGATTTTTTAACAAAGCAACTTAAAATAAGAATTACTGAATAATTCTATAAGACAATAAAAACATACACCTCAACTCAGAAATCAATATCTTAATTAAGGGTGAATATTAGATTCTTACCTATCACCATTGTTATGAGACTTGGAAAGGAAAAGGTCAGTCTACCCCAATTTGCTAGTGATGTGATGGTATACTATATAAACACCAAGAGCTTTTGTTTATGTAAATAATGCTTGCCAGTTAGATAGGGTGGAAGTGAAGACTACGATTTACATGAGCAGAAAAAGGTAAAATACCTAACAATAAACTTAATAAATATGAAAATTCTATATTGCTAAACAGATTCAATTTTTATGTTATATAAAATTAATTCTATAGGTAATAAAAATGATCCTTCCTAAGTGATTAATGAATTATTTACCACTTGTTATTTAAATCATTCTAAGTGACGTGATACTTTTCAAAGCAAAACTCCTAGGAGTAGGATTTTTTAATATTTGCATACATTTTAGTGAGGCCACAGTTTTTAAATGGTCGAAGTGAATAGCGTTTCTGCCTTAGACACCCTCCCAAGTGAGGTTTTTGGTGTTTTCTTCTTGGTGATTGCTTAAGTTTCGTAGTATTTTCAGTTTTGCTGTGGTTTATCGTCTCTCATCTTGTTTATTGTGTGGATGCAAAAATGTTGACCTGGAGTATTTGCAGCTAAAATGCTTCTGCTACAATGACACTCAAAATCTGAAGCATTGATTTATTTTCTTAAGGCTTTTGTTTTTAGTGGCTATTTATAAAAAGCAATGAACTTATTAAGAGATCATTTAACTCTTTTTACACTGAACTATTTTTATACTTTTTACTATTTTTTGATAATATCTTCATTCCAAAAAAAAAAAATTACTAAGAGTTTCAGGTATCAAAAATTCGTATTTTCTCTTGCCTGAAGCCCAAACAGGATATTTGAGTATTCATCACTTCTTACTTATAGTTAAGTTACCACTTCCTCTTCTTTTCCATATTTCAGATTCTGTGCCAGCAGATGATAGTTTTCTGTCTCATTAGGTTTCATAAGTTTACACAAAGCACAGGGCAAGTGTTACACGTAAATAAAAAGTTCAGATTTTAATCAGATTAGCAGTGACCCTGGTTTCTGGAAGTAGGGAAGTTTTTTGTTGTTGATGTTGCTGTTCACATAAGCATTTCTTTATGTTCATCTGCAAGTGAAACTGTGGTTAATTCTTTAAGCTTGGTTTTTTTTTTTTTTTTTTCTGAGAATTCCATAACATTTAAATTATATACTAATTATAAGTGAAGCTTCAAAAAGGAATAAACAAATGATTTCATAAACTTTCTGGTTAAGTAGAAAGTAGTAATATTTCCAAAATGGAATTTCCCAAATCGAGAGCTGTCTCAAGTACTTATGTGTTGTTTCAAAAATTGTCACAGTGTTTAAACTTTGATCCTTTTAAGTAAATTTTTCAAGTTGCATTTTTAAGAAGAGTATTGACGATTTAATATTGTAAACTCCTTGTTTTTGAAATCTTAAGAATGTTAAGTTTCTTAGTGCTAGTCTCAGATAAATGTGTACAACACAACTTTAAAATATTTATACAACCAAATCATAAGAGAAAACATTTTTGTAGGAAAAAGTACTATTGCAGTGATTTACCTATATCAATGAGTTTAGCAGTTCAGTTTAGAAACATTTATGTCATCTCTGGAGTTATAAAGTCCATTGGCATTCCTGTACTCTGGGAACTTAACACAAAGGTTCTCAACCTTAGCTAACCCATTTAGTATCACCTTCGAAACCTTTAAAAAAGATGTTTGGGTCTACCCATTCTATTAGAGAAAAAAGTTAATACAAAGCTAAGGTTGAGAACCTATTAGGGGAAAAAAACATGGAAACAAATGTGATTTGCTTTGTTAAATATAATAGGAAATAGATATAAAGGAGGATTAATTCAGACAGGAAACCTGATACAACGAAAAGAACACTGGCTTTGAGTCCCACTTTCCTTACTTATTCTTCGTGGGACCATGAACAGATTATGTGACTTGTTTCTTCCCCTGTAAAATGGGTTTTTGTGATTAAACTGAATGTATGAATAAACTGGTGTATGAATAAGTACCTTACACAGTACCTATCACATAGTAACTTAGTAAATATAGGTGATCTCAGTTCTCCAGCCTTCATAGAAAACTTCATGCCTGAATAGAATTTTGAAGGCTTAGTCAGTGGGTTCTCTGGACATATAAGAACAATACATTAAAAGAAATGACATGTGTGACAACTTAGAGGTAACCGTGCCAGTGGAGAATCCAGAGGTAATTTTGTCTAGCTGGAACAAAGAGGGAGTATCTTAGCCATGTTGGCTAAAATAAGGAGTTTTAAGTAGAATGCGGTAATCCTGGCCAAAAATAATGAGGCCCTGACAAGGTGTAGGTTGTGGGATGTTAAAACAAATACAGTAAGAGATGTTAAGGAGGTAGAAACTTGATTCATTTAATTTGTGGTGGGGGGGGGCAGCTGGGGTAACACTCAGATTTCTAGACTTAGAATTTAGAATATAGTGTAGGAACAAGTGGTTTCTGTTTACCTTTTGAGTAGAGGTTAAATTCAGTCTTGGAATTGGAGAATAGGAGATACCTCTGAGACATCCAGGTAGAGAGATTTTAAAAAGGCATTTGGGTAGGCAGATCAGGAGGTCAGACATATAGACAAGGTTTGAGCATTATGAACAGACAAAAACAAAAGAGGGATGAGATTTCTCAGTGATAAAAATATAGGGAAGCGGCTGGGCGTGGTTGCTCACGCCTGTAATCCCAGCACTTCGGGAGGCCAAAGTGGGCGGATCACCTGAGGTCAGGAAGTTTGAGACCAGCTTGCCCAACATGGTGAAACCCCATCTCTACTAAAAATAAAAAATTAGATGAGCGTGGTAGCACACGCCTGTAATCCCAGCTACTGCTCGGGAGGTTGAGGTGGGAGAATCGCCTGAACCCGGGAGGTGGAGGTTGCAGTGATCGCGCCACTGCACTCCAGCCTGGGAGACAGAGCAGAGCGAGACTCCGTCTTAAAAAAAAAAAAAAAAGAATATATATTGAGAAGCCAGGGCAATCAGATTCACTGAAGGAGAAGGGATAGAATATAAGTAGGAGAATCAAAAGAGAATTGCCAGCAGGGTGTGGTGGCTCAAACCTGTAATCCCAGCACTTTGAGAGCCCAAGGTAAGTCAATTGCTTGAGCTCAGGAGGTTGAGACCAGCCTGAGCAACATGGCGAAACACTGTCTCTACAAAAAATTTAAAAATTAGCTGGGCATGGTGGTGTACGCCTGTAGTCCCAGTTATTTGGGTGGCTGAAGTGGGAGGATTGCTTGAGTCCAGGAGGCAGAGGCAGCAGTGAGCCATGATTGCACCACTGCACTGCAGCCTGGGCAAAAGAAGGAGACTTTGTCTCAAAAAAAAAAAGAACGAAAAGGAAAATGCTTTTCAGAAATGCTTTTTCACTTAAAAATATATTTTAGACACTTTCCTGTTAGTAATATAGCTTTCTCTTTTTTAATGGCTGCACTTTTTATTTACCCACTTCCTCATTAATAGATTAAGTTGTTTTCAGCTGCTTTTTAAAAAAATTGAACAAACAATACTGGAATTAATACTTTGTGTAAATATCTTTGTATATTTGCATGAGTGCCTCTGTAGAATACATCCTTGCAGATGAAATTGCTTAGTCAAAAGAATGGAAACAACAAACACCAGAGCCTACTTGAAGGTGGAAGGAGGGAAGAGGGTGAGAATGGAAAAACTACCTGTCGGGTACTATGCTTATTACCTGGTGATGAAATAATTTGTACACCAAACCCCCATGACATGCAATTTACCTATGTAACAAACCTGCACATTACCCCGAACCTAAAAGTTAAAAAAATTAAAAAATTTAAAAAGAATTCATTAAAATGTTTCATATGCTACTAAACTGCAATAGTGTGTGAGCCAATATATACTCCTACCAATAGTATCTTTTAGAGAACTTTTACATTGTAGATACTGCACCAGAAAAGTTAATGTTTGCAAACTTGAACAATTGCTAAATGCTTTCTGAAAGTGAAAATTGTTAAAATTTGCCAGAGTGTTCCAGTTTTATGTTATGTTTGTGTGTTTTTTTAAAATGTTATCCTTAAAGTGGCATGCTTCCTAGATTGAAGGTAGTATGAATTTGAAAAATAAATAGTAATTTTCATTTATTCTATACAAAATTCTGTAAAGAGAAAAAGAACACTTTCATTTTATCAAATACTTGGTTCGTTGAAATAATGTAATTTAAGAATGCATTTTGTCTTTGTAAGCACCAGATCAGGGAGGAATTCTTTGTTTTAAAAGAAGCCCTGTTCCCTCCTCTTGTATGCTGGAAGCAATAATTGGACTTGGAGGTATTGGATGAGAAGGAAAGAATACTTTTTTATATTTTGTATTAAAACCTATTTCTGGTTTGTAAAATCAGTTTAGAGGGTCATGACCAGCTTTTAAGAAAAAATGAAATAGAACTAAAAATCAGAGTACATGGAGAGTAAGAGTAAATACTGTTTGGCGAAACTTTTTTTTTTTTTATGTATGTTGGGTCATCATGTAAGATGTATTTCTTCTGTGAGTCATAGGGGAAAAATGTGTGAAAAATTTTGCTTTATATGACGGGCCAATTCTCAAGTTGTTTCTAACCAGATGTATTTGGTACATTGCAAATAAATGTTATATATTTTTTTCTTTTATCCTTTAGCCTTTCTACCTCTCAGGAAAAAGTAAAACTTTAAACCAAGCAAAAACACCATTAAAAAAGGTCAACCAGCTAGGAAGTTGTTCTCCATGGAATTCCTTCCATAGTTTTTGTGCGGTTATTAGTATCAGTCGAACCATTTGTGGCATTACCTGTGTACACTCCACACGCATACACTCCTGAGCACTATTTTGGAATGTGTTTATATTTGATTTTTCAGATATATGAAGTTTGTTTTATAATAATCCCTTGAAGAATATCATGTGTGCTATTATTGTGGATCATTTATGACTGTCTTTAAGTTTGGTTAATTGTTTTGTTTCCTTCTGTCACTTCATTGCCTCCAGGTCATCTTTTTCTCTTAATTGATGAGTGGTAAGAAAACAAATTAAAGTAAAATTAATAGCACCTTGCAAAGACTTAATTTGTGAGGTAAATCTGCTGTTACGTAGGTCATATTTTAAGGCCAAATTTGTGAGTTGAAGATTATGTAGGACATCGTTGCTTACTTTCTTAGTGGCTCAGATAATTGAAATCTAACTGCACTTGGTTGCAGTTTTATAACCTTTAGTAAATGCTTCTTTCTCTAAGAGGTGAGTTGCTCTCATGGTGGGTGTTTGTGATATAGAAAGCAGCACTGTCAGAGGAATGGCAGCTGCCACAGTTACGTTTTTAGGTTACAGACTAGAGTGGTATTTTTTTCGTTTTGAAAGTCCACACAGTAGTTTGTTATTTTGTTTTTCTGGGGATTTTTTTCTCAGAACACACTAGTCACTTGAGGATTAACTTAGTCTTGACCAGAATGCTAATTTAAAACTCTACAGCAAGAAACTTACTTTAAAGCATATCAGCTGTTCATGTCAGCTGATTGCAAAATCTTCTGTGGGAAAATTTTCATGATGTATTAAAGTCCTGGGGAGCAGAGAACAAGAAAAAGAAATTAGTTGGACTATCCAGAGTGTAGCATTATGCTCTGGCGACACTCACTGACACCTCTGCTTATGCTGAGGAATTGTCTCAAATCAAAGCAAATATTCATGATAGCAGGTCTAAAAACTCACTACAAATTTTTGTCATTTAGCTAGGGTTTTTTGCAGCTTGCATACAATGTACTGCCCCTCTTAACATACTTTCTCTTTAGACACGTTGCAGCACAAATAATTGGGTGGTTTTTTTCCACATTCATCACATTTCAGGCCACATTTCAAATCCCACTTATTTACCTTGATTACATTTGGATATTTCATAACTTATTTGGTGAAGCACCAAGAGACCAGAGGTGTGGTTATAGAAATCTAACTGGAGTGTGGGTGAGTTGGAGCACAATTCAACAGTGGTTAGTGGAATAAATGCCCCAGCAAGAATGATGATAATATATTTAGTTCCTGCTGTGAGCCAGGCTTTGAGGATGCAGTGGTAAACAACAGAGGCCTATTCCTACACAACATTTACAGTCATTTGAGCTCAAATAAAGTAACCCTTGAAAGAGCAGTTTCAGTAGAGTGGTAACATGGAAGCCAGATTGTGTTGAGTTGAGGAGGGAGTGGGAAGTTAGGAAGTCGAGAGAGTGAATAGGCACATCTCTTTCAAGAAGCTTGGTGGTGAGGAGGAGAAGAGCTAGGGTGCACAGAAGAGAGGATTCTGTTTTGTTTTGTTTTGTTCTGGTTTGTTTTGAGTATGGAAGAGGCTGAACATTTATAGGAAAGGATCAATAGTGATGGAAAATTTTTGAAAGCCCCTGAGCAAGCAGTTGAGAACAAAAACAGAAGGTCCTGGGATTATCTGTAGACAAGATTGTGGATGTAAGCAAGATTTTAGTCAAGGGACATGAAATCAAGGCAGTTTTCTGCCTTTCAGATTATATTTTTATTGCAGAGTTTCAGGGATATGAGAGTAGAGAATTAGAGTGACTAATTTATTCTGCATCTATGTAATAGAAGCTGAGAGTTCTAGGGCAAAAAAAATGTTTTCCAGGGGCTAATCCATCTATCCTCATGGATGCTTCCATTTTGTTGCCCTTGTTATCAATAGTTATCCAATGTTATGTATTCAATTTTATGTTGAAGTACCTTTTGGGAAAAATAGCTAGTAAACTCTCAAATATGGTCAGCTGATATGACGAGTTAAAGGTACAACAATCTCTAATATTTTTATCTTGTTTAATTTTTACATGAAACTATCCAAATGCAAATAAAATGTGTTATTATGAATTTGTGTAGAAGGTTAGAATGTTCAGTAGAAGAAAAAATTTTTCATGGGAATTTTTGAAAACCAACTTCTCTCAAATAACTCATTGCTGTTTAACAAGGTAAGTAGCACTTGAAAAGTGAAAGTGTGTTGCTGCTCATGTAACTGACATTATATATATTTTTTTACTTTCATGGGTCAGTTGTATTGACATCAAAACTAGAAAGACAAAATTTTTTGTTGTCACTATTGACAGTGTGGCTTTTTTAGGGTGATCAACTTCAGTATAAAGATATTTTGCTGCTCATTTTCATTGTTTGCTCATATTTTGTACTATGTACACTAATACTGAAACAAGATATTTGCTGCTTGGCATTTTTGTTGGTACTTTGGTTGGTACTGTACTTTCTCGTCTTGTAAAAATCTTTCCCCTGAAACAAGGTATTTGCTGCTTGGCATTTTTGTTGGTACTTTTGTTGGTACTGTACTTTCTCGTCTTGTAAAAATCTTTCCCCTTCCAAATTACTTAGAGGTTTCAGAAACCTTTTTCTGAACCACTCAAACCTTTTTGTAAGGATTTTTATAATGGTAATATTTGCCGTCAATCACGTCTAATCGTTTAAGACGCTTATAAAATGTTTGGTTAACTTGTGATTAATTCACCACTTACTAGTTATGCTACCTTGTAGGATTACTTAACCTCTTTGAGCTTTTATTTCTTCATCCCTAAAATGAAGCGTTTCTACCTCATATGATAGTATGAGGAGATAATTGAGATAACTCACGAATTCTCTTCGCATAATATTGGCCCATAGTAAGCACTCAATAAGTATTAATAATGACATTGGTGTAAACATGGAGTGAAAACACGTGGAAGATACTATTTATTTAACAAATGTCATCTTAAATAATGTATATTATGCACTTGGTGACTTAGTGACATACAGTTGGTGTCTGATATCTTGAGTTTTTGTTTTTAGGCTGGCAAGTTAATTAGAGGCTCTGCCTGTATTTGTTAATTTCTGTTGTGCTAATATGCTAAGAACAAAAGAAAAAACACCCAAAAAGAAAAAACAATTATTTTTGTAGATTTTAAAATTTAGATCCATGAAAACAACTGTGATATCATAGCACTCTAAATATATTGAAAACCAAAAAGTTAACTAAAACCCAAATCTTCATGTGGTTCAGAAGAAGGGCTCTTTTCTACTTCTTTATGACTCTCAAGCAGAAATGTAGGCTGGGCAAATTCATTGACAGTACATTTTGATATGACCTTAAAATTTCCATAAGGATATTATAATAAAGATTTGGAAGAATTTGAACTGCTGTACACCAGGCAACACTTGTAATGTAAATTGATGTTGTTAAAGCTTACGTAACATTTTCATTCATTTTTCTAAAGAAAATACAGTTTTTCTTTTTTGTTTTTTTCCTTCACTCACCCAAATGACTAATTATAAACCTTGGACATATTGTGGTAAAAAGATGGTGATTATTTTTTGCCATCCATTAAATATACTTTGCTAATGTCATTGATATTATTGAAGTCATTAGCATATTTCAGATACAGTTGTTTTTCTTCTCCCTTTTCTTATCACCATCCTTCTTTCTACATTGTTTTTTCCTTCACCCTCCAGCCTAGTCCCTATAAAAATAAGTTTAGAGTGAAGCTGGATTGTATAATCTAGGTCAGTGTATCTGTCCTTGAAAGATGATGTACACATTGATACAGCTGGGCTGGTACCCGGTAGAGGATGGGAGTTTCTCCCAGTTGAGCAGTGTGTGCTGTATGGTTTTAACTTGTCTGGAAGGAACTCTCGATGTTTGATTCTGGAAAGATTGCTAGAGGGCCTCTTACTTAGAGACACCCCACCCCCCTCAAATGTGAGCCTGTGGATCTTTAGGGTGCATGATACTGTGTGTGGATGATGGGGGTAGGAGGGTACCAGGGATTAACTATTCCTTAGAGGAATATGTAGGGTATACCCTATATATTTCCCACATGTGATGAATCTTTTCCATCCCAACCAAGCATTTTATAAATTCTTGTGGTTGTTCATCTAACCAAATAGGAGCTACAGGCAGTTTACTTCAAGATACCAGTGAGAACTTCTGGGTTACATTTTTCTATTTCACTTCAAAACTTCCATCTTTTAACAGACTGGTCACTGGACCCTTGAGCTTGTTTAGAGGTTATGATCTCAGTCCTTCAACCTTGGGCTTCAGATTTAGTTTATCAGCACCCCCCATGCCCCCAAGCCTATGAAATTATATAGTTATTTAAGTCAAGTTTTATATTTTCTAGGGATTGGTTATAAAAATTGGCAATAAAGTCAACTTCATGTATCTTTAGTGTGGTTATGCATATTTTTCGTAAGTGACTTATTCTTTCGGTGACCTTTTAAAATATAGAGTCATATGAATGTTTGTGCCAACTAAGCAAACATTGACTTACATTTTCTTACAGATAGGTTATTATTTTAGCCACAGAGTTGGTGAAAGTTAAAATATAATGGTAGTTGATCATTTACCTAGTGCACAGAATGTGCCAGGTACTGAAGGTCTGGTATAGTTTTAGTACATATTATCAAACAGTTTTCTGAATATCTGTACCAGTTTATACTTCTACCAGTAAAGTGTGGGAATCACAGTTTCTCCACATCCTTACCAAAAAGTGGCTATGGAGAGAATAATTTTAATTTTAGTCATTCTGGTAGACGTATAGTGGTATTTTATTGTTGTTTTAATGTACATTTTTCCCTGATGACTTTTTATATGCTGTTGGCTATTTGGATATCCTGTCTTGTGAAATACCCGTTCAAATATTTTGGCCATTTTTCTGTTGGATTGTTTCACATTGACTTGTAGGAATTCTTTACATATTCTGGACATGAGTTCTTTGACAGTTACATGTTTTGCACATATCTTCTCCCAGGCAATGGCTTTCTTGGTTTTTCACTCTCTTTATGGTATTCTTTTGATGAACAGAAGTTTTAAATTTTAATGCAGTCAAATATATCAATCTTTTCTGTAATCAGTGTTTCTGTTTCTTGTTTAAAACATTTATGCCTTTCCTAAGGTCATACAAATAATCTCTTCTGTTATCTTCTGGAAGGCTGATTGCTTTACCTTTCACATGTAGGCCCATGATCTGTCTATCTGGAGCTTATTTCTGTATAAGATGTTAGAATCAGATATTTTTTTCCTGCCTGTGTGGATATCCAGTTAATCTAGCATCATTTGTTGAAAAGTCTATCCTTTCCCCACCACACTGCAGTGGCATCTTTATCACAAGACCATGTGACTTTAAACCAAGTCTTAATATCAGGTAGTTTAAGTCCTCCAACTTTGTTTTTCTTGAGAAACTTTTTTTTTTTTTTTTGATGGAAAAAAACAAATTTTATTCCAGATTCAAATGCAAAAAGATGAAATCTTTTTTTTTTTTTTTTTTTATACTTTAGGTTTTAGGGTACATGTGCACAATGTGCAGGTTTGTTACATATGTATCCATGTGCCATGTTGATTTCCTGCACCCATTAGCTCGTCATTTAGCATTAGGTATATCTCCTAATGCTGTCCCCGCCCCCCCCACCCCCCACCCCACAACAGTACCCGGAATGTGATGTTCCCCTTCCTGTGTCCATGAGTTCTCATTGTTCAATTCCCACCTATGAGTGAGAACATGCGGTGTTTGGTTTTTTGTCCTTGCGATAGTTTACTGAGAATGATGTTTTCCAGTTTCATCCATGTCCCTACAAAGGACACGAACTCATCATTTTTTATTGCTGCATAGTATTCCATGGTGTATATGTGCCACATTTTCTTAATCCAGTCTATTGTTGTTGGACATTTGGGTTGGTTCCAAGTCTTTGCTATTGTGATTTGATCTTTGACAAACCTGACAAAAACAAGAAATGGGGAAAGGATTCCCTATTTAATAAATGGTGCTGGGAAAACTGGCTAGCCATATGTAGAAAGCTGAAACTGGATCCCTTCCTTACACCTTATACAAAAATTAATTCAAGATGGATTAAAGACTTAAATGTTAGACCTAAAACCATTAAAATCCTACAAGAAAACCTAGGCAATACCATTCAGGCCATAGGCGTGGGCAAGGACTTCATGTCTAAAACACCAAAAGCAATGGCAACAAAAGCCAAAATTGACAAATGGGATCTCATTAAACTAAAGAGCTTCTGCACAGCAAAAGAAACTACCATCAGAGTGAACAGGCAACCTACAGAATGGGAGAAAATTTTTGCAACCTACTCATCTGACAAAGGGCTAATATCCAGAATCTACAATGAACTCAAACAAATTTACAAGAAAAAAACAAACAACCCCATCAAAAAGTGGGCAAAGGACATGAACAGACACTTCTCAAAAGAAGACATTTATGCAGCCAGAAAACACATGAAGAAATGCTCATCATCACTGGCCATCAGAGAAATGCAAATCAAAACCACAGTGAGATACCATCTCACACCAGTTAGAATGGCCATCATTAAAAAATCAGGAAACAACAGGTGCTGGAGAGGATGTGGAGAAATAGGAACACTTTTACACTGTTGGTGGGACTGTAAACTAGTTCAACCATTGTGGAAGTCAGTGTGGCGATTCCTCAGGGATCTAGAACTAGAAATACCATTTGACCCAGCCATCCCATTACTGGGTATATACCCAAAGGAGTATAAATCATGCTGCTATAAAGACACATGCACACGTATGTTTATTGAGAAACTATTTTTAAATGGTCAAATAGTCTCAGACAGTTGTTGGCCCCATTCCTTCCTTCCTTCTGCCTTATCAAGCCCATCTTGCCTTTTGACCCCAGAGCTTACAACTTACAGACTCATCATCTCTTCTTTTCTATGACCATTTCAGACTAGAAGTTAGAATTCCATAAGCAAGTGCAGCTTCTCTTTTGGTGGAAGATTAATACAGAATCACCTTCACCTGTTGTATGCCCTGCCATCCTGGCTACTAATCTGGCTCGGGGCTTAGGTTCCACTGCTGATTGCTATTGGGCTTCTAGACTGTTTCCCTGACCCCTTTATATTGGACCTTCTATGCCAGAATTCCCAAACCCAAAACCCTCTGATTTTCCTGGTTTGTAGCCCTGAAAGTCGGCTTCAGTTTGCACTTTTATTATTTTTATTCACCTATATTGTCCCCTAATCTCCTGATAAGGATGTGATTTCTCATAGACAAATCTCCAGAGTACAGGAAGCCCACCCAAATTCTCTATCTCTATGCTCTGACTACTAGGATATCCTGTTTGCTACCCAATTATGAGACCCTCCTGTCAACTGTTTTTGTATACAGTGGCTTGCAAGACAATAACTGCATTATTTATTTGCTCCCCTCTAACAGGTCTTAGAATACGTAGACATAAAAATGGCAAGTTACATGCATGCACACACATGCATGCTTGCTTGTTTGTACAGGTTATAAAGAAATTAGACGACTGATTGGGACTTCTTGTGGTGTGGATGGAGAAAGTAGTCCATTAAGGATGAAGAGACGTTTATTCAGTTTGTTGTGTGCCAGACACAGTACTAAAGTAGCTTATCTATACTTTTTTTTCCTGTTAAGTAGGAACAGCTATTTAAAGCCCATATTTTATGTGTTAAAGTGGATTATATAAATGAAACTTTATTTGTAAATTCATTATACAAGTAATACTTCAATTAACATGAAGCTTCTTTTAAGTAGAGTTGGCCTAGACACAGAGGAATTTTCTGGAAAGTTTTGAACCTCCCCTACACTGATTGGTTCAAGGACACTTAGAAGCAGTGGCACTCTCTTAGGTTTCTAAAGGGTAAGTTGGGTCAGAGCCAATACCTGCTGCAGGGGAACATGCAGCAGCCCAAGTTCTCACCATCAATTGGTGACCCCCTTTTGAGAAATATGAAAATGTTTTTACTCTAGAAGGCCAATAAAGCCTGTCTCACCTATAATGGAAAATAGAGTACCTTGCAAAGGTATGACAGGAAGAAAAACTTGCAGAGTTGTTGCTTTGATTACAAAGTTTCTGATTCAGATCTTTGTATTTGCATTAATGTCTGAGTTTGGAATAGGTTGTGAACCAATAAATTATTTCGTTTTTAAAAAGTTTTGGAAAAAAGCAATAGGTTAATCGCAGATTAGGCTAGGAAAAAAAAGCCATCACACATAGTTCTTTGAAAGTAAGGTATTATGAGCATGTAAAATGGTACAGCTACTCTGGAAAAGGGTTTGGCAGTTTTTTACGTAACTGAACGTGTACTTACCATGATACTCAGCAGTCACACTCTTGAACATTTATCCCAGATAATGAAAACTTACATGCCCACAAAAACGTGTACATGGATGTTCCTAGCATCCGTATTATACATACTATTTATATATACTATTATTATGTATATACTGTTTATACTGTTAGTGTATATGTATGTACACACACAGTATACATATGCAGTTTATAATAGTAAAATACTGGAAACAACCAAAATGTCCTTCAGCAGGTGAACAGTTAAACTGGTATATCCGTACAATGGAATGCCACCAGCAGTAAAAAAAAAAAAAAAAAAAAAAAGACTGACCTATTGTTACAGGCAGCAACCAGAATGGACCTCAAGGACATTACACTGAATGAAAAAAATTCAACCTCAAAGGGTTGCATACCTTATGACTCTATTTACATAATACTCTTGAAATGACAAAATTGTGGTGATGGAGAACAGATTAGTGGTTGCAAGGGGACAGGGATGGAGGTGGAGTGGGGGCAGTTCTGTGTCTTGATAGTGGTGGTAGTTACACAAATCCGAATAGAGGATAAAATTGAACAGAACTATACACAAACACAAACGCAAGTTTGTTTTTTTTTTGGTTTTTTTTTTTAATGAGGTGGAGTCTCACTCTGTCACCCAGGCTGGAGTGCAGTGGCACGATCTTGGCTCACTGCAACCTCCGCCTCCCAGGTTCAAGCAATTCTCCTGCCTCATCCTCCCAAGTAGCTGGGATTACAGGCACCCGCCACCACGCCTGGCTAATTTTTGTATTTTTAGTAGAGACAGGGTTTCACCATGTTGGCCAGGCTGGTCTCAAACTCCTGACCTCAAGTGATCCTCCCGCCTCGGCCTCCCAAAGCGCTGGATTACAGGCGTGAGCCACCGCACCCAGCCCTTTTTTTTTTTTTTTTTAGTGGTAAAAATTTAACAGTCTGAAAAATAATGTTAACAGTAATGTACCAACATTGTCATGGTAAATTTTATATTATGTATATTTTACCACAGTTTTTTAAAAGGTGTTATTGTATAAGTAACACATTTATTCTAAAATATACATATTTAAATGCAGGCATATAAATCTCTGAATGCTTTTTTTTTCCATTTTGAAACAATCACAAACATAAAAAGTTGCAATGTCAATACAAATAACTTTTTTTTCTGGAACAATTTAAGACTGCCAGCCTGATGCCCCATCACTACCAGATAGTTTAGTGTGTATCGCCTACAACCAAGGACATTCTCATGCATGACTACAATACTACCATCACAAGGCCACGCGCGGTGGCTCACGCCTGTAATCCCAGCACTTTGGGAGGCTGAGGCGGGCGGATCACGAGGTCAGGAGATCGAGACCATCCTGGCTAACACAGTGAAACCCCGTCTCTACTAAAAAAAAAAAATCAAAAAAAAAAAAAAAAGCCAGGTGTGGTGGCAGGCCCCTGTAGTCCCAGCTGCTCAGGAGGTTGAGGCAGGAGAATGGCATGAACCTGGGAGGCGGAGCTTGCAGTGAGCCGAGATCGTGCCACTGCACTCCAGCCTGGGCGGCAGAGCTAGACTCCGTCTCCAAAAAATACATACATACATACTACCATCACAATCAAGAAATTAACCTTGATACGTTGCTGCTATAGTGAATCTTTTGGACTCTGTTAGATGATTCACAATCATCCCAGAAACAACCTTTATAGAAAGGAGACCAAGTGCTGCGTTTACTTCTCATGTCTCTTTATTCTTCTTCTTCAATCTGAAACAGGTTTTCAGTCTTCCCTTGACTTTCATGAGCTTGATACTTTTGAAGATTACAGGCCAGTAATTTTGTAGGCTCTCTCTTAGTTTGAATTTCCCTGAAATTTCCTCCTGAAGTCAGGTGTTGTATTTTTGACAGGATATCCCAGAAGTGATCCTGTATTTTCATTGCATCTCATCAGGTGGTGCATGATTTCAGTGTTCCCATTACTGATAATGTTCATGTTGATCACCTGATTAAGGTAGTGTCAGGCTTCACACTGTAAACTTATACTTTTTCCCTTTGTAATTAAGTATATTGTGGGGAAGTACTTTGAAACTATGCAAATATCCAGTTCCTCATCTAACTTGCAGTTTATTTACTTACATGTTTATATCTGTGAGGACTCAGTTTATTATTTTATTTATTGGGTTATAATCCATTATCTTTATTTCAGTGCTCAAATTGTTCCTGATTTAGGTAGTAGCAGCCCCTTCGAGGTAGCTTTTGTATTGTATCCCTTTGACATGTCACTGTCTTTATTAATGCTTTTAAATTTTATTTTTATTTAATTTTTTTGAGACAGGGTCTCACTCTGTCACCCAGGCTGGAGTAGTACAGTGGTGTGATCACAGCTCACTGCAGCCTTGACTTCCTGGACCCAAGCAATCCTCCCGCCTTAGCCTCCCAAGTAGCTGGACTACAGGTGCATGCCACTGTGCCTGACTAATATTTTGTATTTTTTGTAGAGACAGGGTTACATCATGTTGCCCAAGGCTGGTCTTGATCGAACTCCTGGGCTCAAGTAATTCACCCGCCTCAGCCTCCCAAAGTGCTGGGATTACAGGTGTGAGCCACTGCGCCTGGCTGCTTTTAAACTTTAGAAAAAGGAATCCTGTAGTTAATGGCTGTATAATATGCTGTTGTAGGGATATAGTATAACTTGCCTAAATAATCCCTTTGCAGCATTTTGTTTTAGATTTCCTTAGAAAGAGTTTGCATAGTACAACCATATTGCCTTCTGGAAGGCTTGTAACAATTTACACTCACAAGCATTGTGCATATGTGCAAGGGTTCCTTTCCCCACATTCTCATTAACAATCGCAAAGTGATTTTAAATAGGAACTTCATAATTAGAGGGACATAGTTAGAGGTCAAATTACCTTGTACACTAATTAGAAGGGGTTATCAGGACACTAGGCAAGGGAACAAAATAGGATTTATGTGTATCTTGTACTTTTTTTTTCTATTTAAATCAGCAGCAGGAAAGAAGAGTATGGCAGAACAAAGCAGTTACTTCCTTCTTTATGGTGCTAATTTCGTAAGGAAGATAATTTGAAGTAGATATATTACAATGGAGCCTTTTCCTTTTCTTGTGACTTGCTCATTTCTTCCTGGTAACTCTGAGTGACTGACCATTCGTTAACCTCAAAGATCCTTTTCAAAATTCTGAAGCCATTCTCCACTAAGCAGCTGTCTGAATGAACTTTGGGAAAGTTACTCACTAGTTGGCTTCATTTTCCTCACCTCTAAATTAAACTGTGATTTCTACAGTACCTTCACTCTAAAACTGGAAGATCTTAGGAAATTTTATTCTGAGAGTTAGAAGTCTAGCCTGCAAAACTGGTTGAATTTTGTAGTAAACATTTTCCTCATGTATCTAACTGGACAGCTGTGAGTTGTAAGAAGTATCTGTTTATTATTTATGTGCTGGTTTTATTCTAGGACTTCGGCTGTTAGTCCTCCCTTTGCTTTTTTTTTTTGTTTGTTTGAAACCGAGTCTCACTCTGTCACTCAGGCTGAAGTGCTGTGGCACGATCTCGCCTCATTGCAACCTCCACCTCCCGGGTTCAAGTGATTCTCCTGCCTCAGCCTCCTGAGTAGCTGATATTACAGATGTGCACCACCACGCCCAGCTAATTTTTTTTATTTTAAGTAGAGGCAGGGTTTCACTGTGTTGGCCAGGCTGGTCTCGAACTCCTGACCTCAAACAATCTGCCCACCTCAGCCTCCCAAAGTGCTGGGATTATAGGTGGTCCCTTTGCTTTTAATGTTAAATCTGACTTGTGGAACTTTTGACTCCTTAGCACAGGAATAGAATAACTCAGGTTTCATTTAAGAATTAAATATATTAAAAAGAAGCTATTATAAATTAATTAGTATGGGAAGGATTATTCAACAAAAGGAATTAAGACCATTGCTTGGCTGTTGAGAAAAAAAAAATTCACCTTACATTTTTGCTTTACATCATACACCAAAATAAGTTCTAGATGTGTTAAAATTAAATGTTTTTTTATTCCCTAAAAGTAGAAGAAAATAAAAGTGAGTATTAACTTTTATATGATAGCAAAATAATGAAGAAAGTTGCATAAAACTTTCTTCATCTTCGTGAAAAAAATCAATTGATTTGACTTCCTAAAATTAACTTGGGAAAACAGCTTGGCAGTTTCTTATAAAGTTGAGCATGCTACATGACCCAGCATTCACACTCCTGGGTTCATATATTTTAAAGAAATGAAAACGTGGGTTCACATAGTAATCTGTACATGAATGTTCATAGCAGTTTTATTTGTAATAGGAAAATACTGGAAACAACCCACATATCCTATATGGAGTGAATGGGTAGACAACCTGTGGTACGTCTATACAATGGAATGCTAGTTAGCAATGAAAAAGAGTCAGACCCAGGAGTGGTGATGTGCACCTGTAGTCTCAGCTACCCAGGAGGCTGAGGCAGGAGGATTGCTCAGCCCAAGAAACCAGCCTGGGCAACATAGTGAGACCCTGTCTCTGAAAAAGAAAAAGAAAAGGGATGAACTGTTGACAAACGCAGCAACATGGATAGCTCTCAAGGGCATTATTAGGCTGAGGGAAAAAGCCAGCTTCAAAGGGTTATGTATTGTGTGATTCTATTTATATAACATTCTTGATATAACAAATTATAATGATGTAGAATAGATCAAGAATTAGGGTTTAGGGAAGTGTGTGACTATTAAGAGGTAACATGAGGGAGTTTTTTTGTGTTGATAGAACAGTTCTTATCCTGATTGTAGTGATGGTCACTCTAATCCACACACATAAAATTTTTAGAACTGTACACACACACACACACACACACACACACACACACACACACACACACAACTGGTGAAATCCAAACAAGGTCTGTACCTGAATTAATAGTATTGTACTGATGTCAGTTTCCTGGTTTGACCGTGTGTTATGGTTATTACCTTATTACTATATTACCACTGGGAGAAGCTAAGTGGAATATACACAAGAACTCTTGTATTTCCAACTTTTCTTGAGTCTTAAACTATTTCAAATTATTAAGTTATTTAAAAATTAACTTGGGTTAGAAATAAACATTGAAAAGCCAAGTGAAGAAAATATTTGTAACAATTATTAGAGATAAAATTTTGATGACTTTATTAATATAAAGAACTCATACAAATCCATAAGGCAAGCACTGAATCCTTAATGAATTGAAGGAGAACTTAACAGAATAAGCACTTACCCCAGGAGAGAATTTTGTAGGTGTACTTTTGTAAGTATATATTCAGAATTATCTGGAATCCCCACGTTTCATTAATGTACTACCAGTGCTCTTGGTAACATGTAGTCTAAGAGAACTTTTTTTTTTTGCCAATATACTATAGCTATGTAAAGTAATTGCACCTAAGAGAAAAACAGATTAAAAGATACAAAACATCATGCAGGAAATAGTCAAGGAAAAAAGGAGACAAAATAGAGCATTGTAAATTTTCATTGTTTTAAAGTAGTTTTGAGAGAATTTTAAAAGATCTTGTTCTATGTAATCTGTCCCCTCCAAAAATTCTTTTTTTTTTTTACAGGTGTAAATTAATTATTTGAAAGCAACTGAACAATGGAGCCAGACATCATTCGAATGTACTCTTCATCCCCACCACCATTAGACAATGGAGCAGAGGAGGATGATGATGATGAATTTGGGGAATTTGGTGGGTTTTCAGAAGTTAGCCCTTCTGGTGTAGGGTTTGTTGATTTCGATACACCAGATTATACTCGTCCCAAGGAAGAGTTTGTACCTTCAAACCATTTTATGCCAATTCATGAATTCTCAGAAAATGTAGATAGCCTTACAAGCTTTAAGTCCATTAAAAATGGTAATGATAAGGAGATCACTGCTGAACTTTCTGCTCCTGTGAAAGGACAGTCTGATGTTTTACTTTCTACCACCAGCAAAGAAATAATTTCATCTGAAACGTTAGATACTTCCGTTGATGGCATGGAAAGACCAGGAAATTTAAATAAAGTAGTGGAGCAGAGACAGAATGTTGGAACACTTGAAAGTTTCTCTCCAGGAGATTTTAGAACTAATATGAATGTTGTTCATCAAAACAAGCAGTTAGAGAGCTGCAATGGTGAAAAGCCTCCTTGTCTGGAGATTCTAACAAATGGGTTTGCAGTGTTGGAAACTGTAAATCCTCAGGGAACAGATGATCTGGACAATGTAGCTGATTCAAAGGGATGGAAGCCTCTTAGCACTCATAGCACTGAGTATAATTTAGACTCTGTACCTAGTCCTGCTGAGGAATTTGCAGATTTTGCCACATTTTCCAAAAAGGAAAGGATACAATTAGAAGAAATAGAATGTGCAGTTTTAAATGATAGAGAAGCACTAACCATTCGGGAAAACAATAAAATTAATAGAGTCAATGAACTGAATTCTGTAAAAGAAGTGTCTTTGGGTAGAAGCTTGGATAACAAAGGAGACACTGATGGAGAGGATCAGGTTCGTGTTTCAGAAATAAGCATAGTGACTAACAGAGGTTTCAGTGTTGAAAAACAAGGCCTTCCAACACTGCAACAGGATGAATTTTTACAGTCAGGTGTTCAGTCAAAGGCTTGGAGTTTGGTAGACTCAGCTGATAATTCAGAAGCCATTAGGAGAGAACAATGTAAAACTGAAGAAAAACTTGACTTACTTACTTCTAAATGTGCTCACCTATGCATGGATTCTGTTAAAACTTCTGATGATGAAGTTGGTTCTTCCAAAGAAGAAAGTAGAAAGTTTACTAATTTCCAAAGCCCAAACATTGACCCCACAGAAGAAAATGATTTGGATGATTCTTTAAGTGTAAAAAATGGTGATAGTAGTAATGACTTTGTGACTTGCAATGATATCAATGAAGATGATTTTGGTGATTTTGGTGACTTTGGCACTGCCAGTGGCTCAACTCCACCTTTTGTTACTGGTACTCAAGATTCAATGAGTGATGCCACTTTTGAAGAGTCTTCAGAGCACTTTCCACATTTTAGTGAACCAGGTGATGACTTTGGAGAATTTGGGGATATAAATGCTGTTTCTTGCCAAGAGGAGACAATATTAACAAAGTCAGACCTAAAACAGACTTCTGATGATTTATCAGAAGAATGTCAATTGGCAAGAAAATCTAGTGGAACAGGCACTGAACCTGTTTCAAAACTTAAAAATGGGCAACAAGGTGAGTTTGGACATTTTGATTCTGTGCCAAATATTCAGGATGACTGCAATGGTTTTCAAGACTCTGATGATTTTGCAGACTTCAGTTCAGCTGGTCCTAGCCAAGTTGTAGATTGGAATGCTTTTGAGGATGAACAAAAAGATAGTTGTTCTTGGGCTGCTTTTGGAGACCAGCAGGCTACTGAATCTCATCATCGAAAGGAAGCCTGGCAGTCACATAGGACAGATGAAAATATTGATACTCCAGGAACCCCCAAAATGCACAGTGTACCTTCAGCAACTTCCAAAGGAGCAGTTGCTAGTGGCCATTTACAGGAATCAGCCACTTCAGTTCAGGTATTTACTAATTTTCTCTATTTTGTATGATGTATTAATTGTTGTGGAGGCTACTAATTTCAGCTTTTCAAAAAATATTTTTTCAACTGAGTACCTGTTAAGGGAGTCTCATTATGATGTATAATGCCTGTCTGATTTGTGGGTTGGTTACATTTTTCACAACCCTTTGGGAAACTACAAATAGTCCTATAGTAAAGCGCAGTAAGATTTTTCTTTATCTCAATGAGTTTCGTTAATATTTACAGATATTCATCAACTTGGATTTTTTGGTGACTATAAATACCATATATGTTTAAAAAAAAAAAAAAACCCACACTTATTAGCTAATTAACGTTTCCAGTAAATCCTTCAGTATTACCCTTTACAGTGATTTTAAAAGAAGGTTAAACTGAGATTTGGATCCTTTTTTTTTAAGCTTAAGAATAAAATGTTAATTTTGTCCATCAAAGACCTAGGAAATTCAAGTACGGTTTTGATTCCAGGAGAGAACAAGCAGAATTTGAAACCTCATTCTGTGCCAAAGGCTATAGTGAATTGAAGAACAGAAAAACAACTAGAAAAAAGCAAATTTTTCTTTTTCCTCATAATTTAGCAGCTACTAAAAGACTTGGGGTGAGGATATGAGATGAATTAAGGTTTAGTCCTAAAATAAGAAACAACTATAGGTTCACTTATTGTAGTTGTATTTATTTGCCTATACTTTCTTACAAATATACTTGTTAGCTCTTCCTAGAGAGTAGGTGTGTCAGGGAGAATATTTTTACCCCTTACCTCCTATACATTATCCTTTTTTGATTCAGACTCTTTCAGAAAAGATTCATTAAGATTCACTTTGACCTAAAGTAGCCCCTAGAGGTATAGCTTGATATCTAGGTTGTTCCCCAGTCCAGAGTTGTACCCTGTGCTAAATTTTACCTTTTTTCAACTCCAGGGGTGTAGAAGAGGGCACACCCTTGAACCTCACTGCCTTATACTGACAATTGATGTATGTAACTAACACCTGATCCACAAGCTTATTTTAAATATACCGTTAATAAACTCAGAATCTACAAACTTTATTTCTCCAGTTATCTTTTGCTAAGAAAACCATTTTCAATTGGAAATCTTTCCAAAGTCTTTGTAATTGAAATAGTTATATTTCATTGCCTTGATAACTTCGAGACAGTAAGATATTAGAGAAATTATGGTATTACCAGTTGGTGTGCATAGCTAATCGCTTTTTAGTTGGCTTTTGTGTCTAAGTAGTTTAATTTGCTAATTCAGTTATTACATAGTTTGGCTAATGTGTATTATTCCTATCGAGCAATTCATTATTTAGGCAGAACCTTGCCATTTTAAACAAGAAGTGAACTAACTATGATACTAAATGAGGACTGTTGCTTTTGACCTAACCCTTTCCCTATTTAGTTTCATCTCACTAGAGGATAGGGTGACACTGGTATTGGGTGATCTTTAAGTTGTAGCCTTAGAACTTTTAACATCATCAGATAATGAATTTTTAAAAGTGTGACCACTCAAGTAGGAATTTCTTGCATCATACAAGTTGATTGAAGTTATTTATGTATAATTTGATAACTGGATATAGGAGATAATAAAGCATATGGGCTTCATGGAATCTGACAGATCTGAGTTTGAATTTTGACCCAGCCTCTTAAAAAGTCTTATGATTTTGGATAGGTTACTTCTGAACTCAGCTGTATATACAAAAAAGATAATATCTACTTCAAATAACTTTTGTGAATATAAAAGGAAATTTTAAAACGAGTGAAAAAATCAATCTGATAGAAAATAAGAATTTTATAGTATGATTTTTTTATAAAAATAAAACAAACTGTATAGATGTGGCAAGATGCATTAAGAGTTTCTGAGGCCAGGCGCAGTGGCTCATGCCTGTAATCACAGCACTTTGGGAGGCTGAAGTGGATGGATCACTTGAGGTCAGGAGTTCTAGTCCTGCCTGGCCAACATGGTGAGACCCTGTCTCTACTAAAAGTACAAAAATTAGCCGGGCGTGGTGACGTGCATCTATAATCCCAGCTACTCAGGAGGCTGAGACAGGAGAATAACTTGAACCCAGCAGGTGGAGGTTGCAATGAGCTGAGATCACACCACTGCATTTCAGCCTAGGCTACAGAGAGAGACTGTCACACACACACACACACACGACTTTCTTAGATTTGTTTGGCTCAGGCCTCGTGCTTCTGTTTTTGCTAATGGGTTATGGAAAATGAACAGAATGTGGATGTTGGGAAAGAGAAACTGCTGGAGGAGGCCAGAAGAAGTTTGGGAAGAAAGTTGAAGTAGTGAAATGGATAAACCCTGCTGAGTAAGTGACTGAGTCAGAAGTGGAGAAAGATTGAACAAAGACTCTCGTTCTTACCCTGCTGTTGTGAAGGAGAGTTGCGGCTGGCACTTTCTTTCTTGGGCTTCAGATTCTGCTGGAAGAGTGCATTAATTTAGCCCTTTTGGAGAGTATTAGATTTATTAGTATTTTTCTTAAAATGTTTTCCCTAGTTGCTCTGGACAATGTTCAGAACAGCACAGAATTCCTCACTTTTTTTTTTTTTTGGAGACTGAATCTTGCTCTGTTACCCAGGCTGGAGTGCAGTGGCACAATCTCAGCTCACTGCAGCCTCCACCTCCACCTCCCGGGTTCAAGCAGTTCTCCTGCCTCAGCCTCCCTAGTGGCTGGGACTACAGGCCCACGCCACCATGCCCGGCTAATTTTTGTCCTTTTATTGGAGATGGGGTGTCACCATATTGGCCAGGCTGGTCTTGAACTCCTGACCTCAGGTGATCCACCCGGCTCGGCCTCCCAAAGTGCTGGGATTACAGGCCTGAGCCACCGTGCCTGGCCTCCTCACATATTAATAACAGTAAGCATTAAGTTTTTTAGTGGTAAAAGTTGAAATGATTTATTCCTGTTCAATCTTACCTGGATGCCACAAGTGTCCTGAACAAAATGCCATCAAGTGGTTTTGTCTGAATTTTGCTTTGACAGAATGTGTTTTAGAATTCAGAGCTTAATTAAACAAACATGGCAATTTGATTTAATTTGTTTGATTAAACAAGCATGGAAAACAAATCTTTGTTTTGTGAAGTCAGACAAATGGTATAGTTGGTCATTTCAGATTTCTTCCACTTTTCACTATTTGGTGTGTGACATTGTCCAGGTCCCCATTTCTTAGCACTTTCCTATTTTTAGCCCACCAAAAAGATATCTTAAAACGTTAATAAATATGTCTTCGTTGGGGTTAGTGCAATGATTTGTTACTTAGATAGGGAAAAGTCAAGCAAGAATTCTTTCAAAATTAAAAAAAATGTTCTTAGTCTAATTCTCAGCTGTGGGTCCAGCCAGTCTCAGAGGGTTCAAGCTTTGATGTAAAAGCCATACATGAACATTATTGAGAAATAGATATCTTGTCCCTTCGGTGAATAATTTTTTCTGAGAACCTGAAGTTTAGTATATTTCATTCTTTTGTTAACATTCGTATAAATTGTAGAGAAGGTAAGTAGTGCTATCTCCATTATACAAATGAGAACGAGGTCTTCACTTTTTGGCTAATGATTTAAAACAACAAAATGCCAACAACAACAACAACAAAACCTTCCTTACATTTCAAAGCAGTCCTTTTTTATGAGTGTTATTTTAACAATTTTTTTTCTATCCTGGGAAGCCAGGAAATTTTTTTTTAACTTTTTTGTTTCAGAAAGAAATCTTGATTGAAATAGCCAAGATGCCTGTTTCATAGATATATGATAAAAGAGGTAATGAATGTCATAAGCACTGCATTTAACCCTGAGCTTTTGTAAAATTTTAAAATATTGTTCTGGATATCATTTAGAAATTTAGGTAATTGGTAAGTAATCTGTTTATATTAATTGGGTATAGAAAAGGAGGCTATGAGTTATTTTTTATTAGACATCCAATTGATAATGCTACAGGGAAAATGCTATTAGCTGAAGATTTGTTTTGAGAGCTTTGAAAGTCAAGTGCCACCAAAAAGAAGAGAATTACTAATACCTTGGCTTGTGTTAGTTCAAGATTAAGTTACTGGTTTGTTTTGTTTTTGAGATGGAATCTTGCTCTGTCGCCCAGGCTGGAGTGCAGCGGTGCAGTCCTCGGCTCACTGCAGCCTATGCCTCCTGAGTTGAAGCAAGTCTCGTGCCTCAGCCTCCCAAGTAGCTGTGATTATAGGCATAAAAACTCAGCGTTCTTAAACTGAATATAACCAGTCCTACCTTTTCATCTTCACTTATTTAGTCATCTAGCTAATATTTATGCAGGTTTTCCCTCCTGTGAACATTGGAACATACAACTGAAAACAGAAGTAAGCAACAAAATAAGAGAATTAAGATGTAAGACTTTAGCCTTCCTTATAGATCTTTGCTTACTTAACTGTTTGGATAGAATTTCCTTTTGCTATTTTTTCCTCAGTAAATTTGACTATCTGGTGTTTAATTTCAAAATAGAAGTGCTTTATTAGATTTATTCAGAAACTGTACAGAAGGGAAAAATCATGTTTAGATCATGGTGAATATTACAGCTGGTCACTCTTTATACAGCTTGAAATTGGGGATTGGTAAGTATACAGTTGTAGACTTACAATTGTACTTGATAGCTTTGTATCAAGTACAAAGCTTGTACTTGATTGCTTACTTAATAATTAATGTGCTGCAGCATAAGATATCCTCTTAAATGGAAGATTAAATTACCCAGTGGATTTTAATGTTTCTTCTAAACTTCTGCTTGAATGTGAAACCTAATGCTATCAATATTAAAACTATTGATATTAATCAACTTCTGTCCCTAAGCAAGAAAGGAAAACTAACTGGAAATAAGTTGAAGGAATATCAAGAGTTACCTTAAATATAAAATACTTAAGTTGTTAATATCCTTGATAGGGTCTTGGAAACTGCAACTGTAAGTGAAAGGACATATAACAAAACCAATTTTACCATAGGCTAACTGATATAAACAAGAGTTAAGTTTCTATGGCATCTTTCTGGTCACAGAAACATCACTGAACCTCTAAATAAAGACACAAAGCACTTCTAATATTAAACATTGAAATAAATGTGAGCTATACTTACATTTAAGAAAGATTACAAAGAACAAGAAACATAATTACTTACCCAGTTTTTGGTGAATCAGTGAGTGACACCACTCGTAATGGTGCTGGGTAAAATCAAGCGATAAATGTTTGCAAAGCAAAAATGATCTAAGGAGCACCTCCTACCACCATACAATTCAAAAACAATCACAAATCTGGCAGGCTCACTGGGCACTTTCATACTGCATAATTTATTGCTGTGCATTTGTATGATTATTGTAGACTTCATGAATGTTTATTTTATAATTTATTCTTTTTGCAATCTACTTATTCCAGCTCAGGGTCACCAGTGGCCAAAGCCTATCCCTCCAGCTCAGGGTACAAGGCTGAAACTATTCCTGGCCTGGATGCCATTCCATTGCAGGGCGCACTCACACACACGTACCAGCACTCGCTCAGACTGGAACAATTTAGACAATCTAATGTACACGTCTTTAGGATCTATAAGTAAACTGGCATACCCAGAAAAAAAAACCCATGTGGACATGGGGAAAATATGCAGACTCCACACAGGTAGTGACTGCAGCCAGGAATCAGTTGTTTTTCTCATCAACATTACAACAAAATGACATTATTCGAGGACTGCTGTCCTTTAAAGGAGATAGGCATTTGGATGGCATAAGAACCAGAGTCTGGGGTCCTGTGTACACCTCTCTGGAAAGCTGAATGAGACTTGCAATACACTTAATCTCTTTATGCCCAGATGTAGTCATTTATAAAATAGAGGTGTATTAGTTAGAGTTCTCCAGATAAACAGAACCAATAGGGTATGTGTGGAGGTTAGGGAGGGAAGGATGGGGAGGGGAGGTAGGAGTGGAGGTAGTAGAGAGAGAGAGAATTATTATTGGAAATTGAGAAGTTCCAAAAGCCACAGTGCATAAGCTGGAGACCCAAGAGCTAATGGTGTAGTTCCAGTCTGAGTCCAAAGGCCTAAGAACCAGGAGAGCAGTGGTGTAAATTCCAGCCCAGAAGCTGGAACCTTCATATTCAGCAGGCTTAAGATCTAAGAAGAGCTGATTTTTTAGTTCAAGTCCAACTGAAGTACCAACTCAAAATCAGGCAGAAGTTCCTTAGCCTTTTTGTTCTATTCAGGTCTTAAGCTGATTGGATGAGACCTACCCACATTAGGGAGGGCAATCTGCTTTAGTCAGATTACCAATTAAAATGTTAATCTCATCTAGAAACACCCACACAGGTACTCCCAGAATAACATGTTTTCGCGTTTTTTGGTTGGTTTGTTTTTGAGACAGGGTCCCATTCCATTGCCCAGGCTAGAGTATAGTGGCATGGTCTCTGCTCACTGCAGCCTCCACCTCTTGGTTTCAAGCAGTCCTCCCACCTCAGCCTCTCTAGTAGCTGAGACTACAGGTGTGTGCTACCACACCTGGCTAATTTTTGTATTTTTTATAGAAATGGGATTTTGCCATATTGCCCAGATGGTCTCCAACTCCTGGGCTCAAGCAATCTGCCTGCCTCTGCCTCCTAGAGTGCTGGGATTATAGGCATGAGCCACCGTGCTCCGCCCCAGAATAATGTTTGACCAAATGTCTGGGCACCCCATGGCCCAGTCAAGTTGACACATAAATTTAATCATCAAAAGAGGGAACACCTTACGTCCATATATAGCTTTCAGGATTTATGGAAGACTGGAACCTGTTTGTGACTAAAACGTGCCAGTTGAGAAGCTCTGCATTAGATACAATGGTTTACTTGCACCAATGGATAAAGTGAAATGGCTGCTTATATACCCCTGGACTTTCTTCCGCTACCCCCAGACATAAAGACATGACAGAACTAGGAATGAGTAAAAGTTGTCAATTCATACATGAAGCTTTGCCCCACTGGTGAATTAAACCATTGGGTAATCATTTTTTGCTTTCCTAGAAACCAAATCTGATTTTAAAAAAATAAAAATAATTATAAAGACATTCAAGGTAATGAAGGACCCTGGTAGGAAAATGAATATATAAGAAATGAGAAAATTGGGAAAGAGGGAAAAGCTATAAAAGCAAGTGTACCTTTGAAGATGTAGTATAGCCAAGGATGCATTACGACTTTCCTGAGCCCTTTCTCCATAAAATGTGTTTTTTGGTTAACAGTAGGAAGTAATAGGGAGGGGTGGGGCATGGTGGCTCATGCCTGTAATCCCAGCACTTTGGGAAGCCAAGACGGATGGATCACTTGAGGTCAGGAGTTCAAGACCAGCCTGGCCAACATGGTGAAACCCCATCTCTACTAAAACTACAAAAGTTAGCCAGGCATGGTGGTGTGCGGCTGTAATTTGAGCTATTCGGGAGGCTGAGGCAGGAGAATCACTTGAACCCGGGAGACGGGGGTTGCAGTGACCCAAGATCATGCCACTGCACTCCATCCTGAGTGACAGAGCGAGACTCCATCTTGGGGGAGGAAAAAAAGAAAGTAATAGGGAGGCAAATCAGAATTTGTGTGGGAGTACCCCCTAGTTCTGGCTCTAGTCAGTATACTCACCTATCAGGCTATTTTGAGAGTGAAAGCTCCTGCTTTGGGCTAGTTTCCATTCAGAACGGTTTTTGATAGGTATGAACTCGTCTAAGCACAAGTATACTTCTGTGTAAGTAGCATAGCTCCTCTACTTGGCTTCATAGCATTGGATATTAATAGAGAAAATGAAAAAGGAGGGTATGGTACCTGCCTTGAATAGCATTTGATTTTTAACCCTACATTTATCAGAGCCCCAGTTTTTAAAATGTTTAGTAGCCAGATGTGCTACTGTTTGCCAGACTTAGAAGTTGGTACCGGTATGAATGAAAAGGTGTGACTGAGTCACATAAACTGGTATTCAGCTAGCCAGTCATGAGTTTATTCCATATTCAAGGGAAAACCAAGGACTGTTTTTCCTCTTTATACTTTGAAGATGATGGCATTTAAAATTCAAGTAATGGGGGCTGGGTGTGGTGGCCCACATGTGAAATCCTAGTGCTTTGGGAGGCCAAGGCAGGAGGATTGCTTGGAAGGAGGAGTTCAAGACCAGCCTTGGCAACATAGTGAGATCCCATCTCTACAAAAAATAAAAAATAAAAATTAGCCGGGCGTGGTGGTGTTCACCTGTGGTCCTAGCTACTCAGGAGGTTGTGGTGACAGGATCGCTCGAGCCCAGAAGTTCAAGGCTGCAGTGAGCTGTGATGGCACCACTGCACTGAAGCCTGAATGAGCGAGTGAGACCATCTCTTAAAAAAGAAAAAAAATAATCAAGTAATTGCTGTAAATATCATTTTAATTTGACGTTTAGTTAGTATTGTAACGTCAGCCAAATATTTAGTATGCTAAGTATGTGTGCATTTATTTGTTACCTTCATATTCAGAATGCAGCACTGACTCTTTAGTAAGAATTAACAACTAACTTTGTTGAAAACTATGAATTGTAGTGTTAGATGAAATCATTTGCTTTAAGCATAGTTATCACCGCACCATTTAACAGGTAAATCCCTTATCTGATAATGGCTAGAAATGTTTGAAAGACCACAAAAAGTGGGGAAAAACATGATTTAGTGAAAAGAATGTAGGCTTTAGAGTCAGACTTTGGATCAAATATCTGCTGTGTACTATACCACCAGTAAGGCTATGGTACTTACCTGAATCTTCCTGAACTATAGTTTCTTCATCTGTAATATGAAGACAGTAATACTTCTGGAGTTTCTTTTAGAAGATTCATGGAGTAATACATGTAGAGCATCAAGCATAATATGGTATATGGAAGACAAAATTTGGCTATTATATGTCTTATAATTATTTAAATATGCCCAACCTGTGTATAAAAATGATTTAGATGGCTTACAATAAGATATACTTTTATAAGTGGAACAATTATGCCCCCTGCAGTCCTAAATGAAGGCAAAGTGCTTTTTTTTTTTTTAATCTAGTGCACATTAATACCAACTATGTGCAGGAACCCAGGTACTAGAAATTCAAGAAAAAGACATAGTCCCTGCCCTCAAAGCTCTTGTAATTTTTAGAAATTGGACTTAGAACTGCTTTGATGACAACATAATATAGTGGTTAAGAGCACCTACACTGAAACTATACTTCCTGGGTAGGAACTCAGCCTCTTCACTTAATATTCATGTGACCACAGGGAAGTTAACCTCTTTCTGCTCTGCTTTTCTCATCCAGGAAATGGAGATAATACTATTACCTCCCTCATATGGTTCTATTGAAACTTAAATGAGCTAAAATTTGTAAAGCATTTAGAATAATGTCTGCCACATGGTAGGCACTATGTGAGCATTAAATGAAAATTATGATACACGATACCAAGCTTTTGCAGCTTCTGAGTAGGTTTCAGAGTACATCTTTTGATCTTTTGCTGAATTTAGTCTCCCACTTTCCTGAACTGGGTTAAAATGATACTGTTTGCTTTACTTATACTGCCTTATATGCCTAAGGAAACTAGAGCTCAGCCAGTGTCATTTCACCAATTCTAAATAATAAAGTATCTATTTTTTGGAATTTTACATCTAATTCAAGTCCACATGTACTGTAATATGTTAATAAATGTCACTGTTTGATGCAGCCTTTTTCTGCATTAATCTGCTACAAGGAGTTTGAAGATTTGTGTTGTGCCCCCACCTAATCAAAACCAGTTGATTTCCCATTATGGCTACATATACTCTGTATTGAAATAGGAGTTCACATAAGCAGAGTAATATAAGCAAAGTTCCTTTTTACTCATAAGAAGAAATCCAAGGTTAATATTTTACTTTAACTTGAGTTTTGATGTGATACTGAATTTTACTACTGATTTATTTGCATATGTTAAACTATCCTTGGCTGATGTTGAGAGGATGATTGTCTTTTAAAACAGACTAAAATACTTAATGTATGTACCCCCAAAAAATTTTTGAAAAACGAACTTGAAACCTTTGCCACTCTCACAGTTTTGATACACCTTTTATCCCAGTGCTCAAATTTTGTGTTCAAAATAGCAATGATTTCTTTAAAAAATTAGTGTCTGATCACAATCTGTTTGGGAATATCTATTTCCTGAAAAAAACCTGTCTGGTCATAAGAGAAACTTCTTGTGGTAGGTTATTTTAACTTCTCTTCTTCTGAGTATTATATTAGTTATATTCTTGTAACTGTTTTACTTACCAAGTTATTTGGACTATGTTACATCACATTTTTGAATGTTTAACTTTATTGTGCTTCTTGGAAAGCAAAGGACTCTTTTTGAGATGGAGTCTTGCACCTCCGCCTCCCAGGGTCAAGTGATTCTCCTTGCCTGGGCCTCCCAAGTAGCTGGGATTACAGGCACCCGCCACCATGCCCAGCTAATTTTTTTGTACTTTTAGTAGAGACAGGGTTTCAACAATGTTGGTCAGGCTGGTCTCGAACTCCTGACCTTGTGATCTGCCTGCCTTGGCCTCCCAAAGTGCTGGGATTACAGGCATGAGCCACCGCACCCAGCTGAGAAGCAAAGCATTCTTAATGCCTAATGTGTGGTTTATACATTTTGTGTTTCATAATGCAATCAAGATTTAAGTCAGCCGGGCGCGGTGGCTCACACTTGTAATCCCAGCACTTTGGGAGGCCGAGGCGGGCGGATCACGAGGTCAGGAGATCGAGACCACGGTGAAACCCCGTCTCTACTAAAAATACAAAAAATTAGCCGGGCGTGGTGGCGGGCGCCTGTAGTCCCAGCTACTCGGAGAGGCTGAGGCAGGAGAATGGCGTGAACCCGGGAGGCGGAGCTTGCAGTGAGCCGAGATCGTGCCACTGCACTCCAGCCTGGGTGACAGAGCAAGACTCTGTCTCCAAAAAAAAAAAAAAAAAGATTTAAGTCATAATGCCAGTAAGCCAACCACCAATATCCAAAATTTAAACTCTACAAAGAGTAACTATAGCAGGTTTCATTTATATAAGAGACTCTTAAAAATAGATACTTAAAAACTAGGTACTTTTTTTTTCCTCAACTCAATAGGATGACCTTGGGAAGGATGCAAAATGCATAGATTATTTAATTTCTTGTTATATCATAATATGGTAGAAATTGATAAATCAAGATAAGTATTTTCATAGTGATTTAGAATGCTAAATCATGGTAGAGAAACATTCTTAGTGAGCTTTGATTCTAGTTTTGACACTCATTTATTTCATTCCCTGGCAAGCCACCTGTGTCTATATGTGTCATTTGTATAATAACAGTAGTAATGATAAAAGCCGCCACCTCTGACACCCTGGGTGCCAAGTATGTAATCCTCTAAATTATCATCCACCTCGTGAGGTAGATAGACCCTGATATGTCCAGATTATAAATGCAGAAACTGGGTAGAAACAGTGGCAGACGCCTATAATCCCAGTTACTTGGGAGGCTAAGGTAGCAGAATCGCTTGGCTGGGAGGCCAAGGTTGCAGTGAGCCGAGATCTCACCACTGCACTCCAGCCTCGGTGACAGAGTAAGACTGTCTCAAAAAACTAAAAAATAAAAGTAAAAAAAATAAATGCAGAAACTGGAGTCTTAGCCCCTGGATCTATAGCCCTCTATTGAAGTGTTATTATACCAGTCATTTACTTACTGGAATTAACTAGTAGTAAGTTAAATTTGGCCTTATTTATTACCCAAAGCAAGATAATGGTAAGAAACTCATTACAGGATGCCCTTACCATCAAACTGGTCTTACGGAAATTGATATACTTTTTTTTTTTTTTTGAGACCAAGTCTTGCTCTGTCACCCAGGCTGGACTACAGTGGCATGATCTCAGCTCACTGCCACCTCCACCTACCCTGGTTCAAGCGATTCTCATGCCTCAACCTGCTGAGTAGCTGGGACTACAGGCGTGCGCCACCATGCCCTGCTAATTTTTGTATTTTTAGTAGAGACGGGGTTTCACCATGTTGGCCAGGCTGGTTTCAAACTCCTGAGCTCAAGCAGTCCACCCGCCTCGGCTTCCCAAAGTGCTGGGATTACAGGCGTGAGACACTGCATCTGGCTGGAAATTGATACACTTTTAAAAATAAAATGTCAGAGTAAATTTAATAAAAATCTTTGGGCTGGGCATGGTGGCTCACACCTGTAATCCCAGCACTTTGGAGACCGAGGTGGGTGGATCACGAGGTCAGGAGATGGAGACCATCCTGGCTAACATGGTGAAACACCATCTACTAAAAATACAAAAAATTAGCTGGGCGTGGTGGTGGGCACCTGTAGTCCCAGCTACTCGGGAAGCTGAGGCAGGAGAATGGCGTGAACCTGGGAGGCGGAGCTTGCAGTGGGCCGAGATTGCACCACTGCACTCCAACCTGGGTAACAGAGCGAGACTCCATCTCAAAAAAAAAAAAAAAAGCCTTTGTTCATTCTGTTAGTTGCTGAATTGTTGAGGAGTTTCCCTCCTTGTGTTGAGCAATGCTGTTAGTGGATTCTGGTTATTATTTACTGCTCTACCTCAAGGGGCAAACCATGACCCACAGGATAAATCTGTCCTGCTGCCTGTTTTTGTAAATAAGTTTCATTGGAACATACCCATGCTTATTCCTTTACATATGGCCTACAAGGCCTAACATATTTACTGTCTGGCTCTCTATAGAAAAGATTGCTAATCTCCTACTCTATCTTATTCAATGTAAGATTTGAAGCAATCTAATGTAATATCTGATCCTAAACATACATGAAACTTTCTTTAGAAATTTCCATTCAACTTATATCCTTTTTTGCCTCAGCTTCATTCCACTCATTTGAGAATTTTACTGGTGTCTTGACACCTGGCAGTTATGTGTAACATTGCCCAAGTGGTTGGATGTGTTTTAGGGTCATTTCTTTCTTCCTGTGGTAAACATTTTTTTCCTATCCCATTAAAAAGATAACAAAGAGGATACAAGAAAGATTTAATTTACAGAGAAATAAAATTTGGCCATATGTTAGTTTTTTGTTTACCTTCCCTGCCCAGGAGGAGCCAATCATGTATCCAATTAGGTGGTTATCTGATCCCTTTGAAAATAATGTCTGTCCGTTCCCTCTGTTGAGGCAAGTGAGAGCAAGGGCCTCTTGACGCACTCAAGTTTCACAAGCCTTGGGATCTTGAGGCTGCCCTTTACTTAGGGTTCATAATTGATAGTGAGAACGTTTTCCAATATCACACACATGAATATAATTATGTGAGAGTAACTTTTGTAGAATTACAAAAGAGTACCCTGAGACTAATTATGCAGTGTTAAGTTTTTGCTCTGATACTGCTTCCAAAAGAGATTTGGGTTCAGAAAATGTTATGAAATTTTTTTTTAATTTTTCCTGGGTGCTCACTACACTACAAAACAGAAATCAAGCATCAACTTGTTTTTGTTACTTGGCAGGAAGTACCACCATGACGTGGCATTTTGCTTGTACTGTCTGTGTCAATTCAATAGTAAACTTAATCTTACAACAGGCTTTAACTTAATAACAATTTGTATTCCTAGTTGATGTTTAAATGGTAAATTGGGCTAAGTTGGTAAATATATTACATGTATCTGAAATAGTTAGGAAAATAGGAATGAATGTTATTGTAGGTTGCACATGTATAGTAAACCTAGTGGTACCAAAACTCAGTTGATGTAAATCCAGCAAGTTTTAGTTAATAAAAATACTTTAAAAAAAAAAAAGCCAAGAAATGTATCTGTTTGTTCTTGGTGGAAATACTCTGGGGAATATGCAGGCTTTACTTGGGAGAAAGGTAGTATCCTATTTAAAGAGAAATGGAATTTCTAAAAGATAATACACATCACCAAAATGATGAATGAGCTTTTGAATTTTTTATCAGTAAAAACTGAGACATTCTTTCCTACTTTGGTTTGTACTATTAGCAGCAAAGATATTTCCAAAAGGCTATCAAAATTCATGTTTATGTCCAAAAAAAAGATTGTTTAGCTGTAATAGCATAGTACTTCTCACAAGCATCCAATCTTATTGTTCCTAAATCTAGAGTAGATGAGTGGTAGTAAGAGACATTCCAGTGTGGTGGAAAGAATATAAATGCTCTCTGGGTTTTTTTGGTTTTGCTTTGGGTAGATTATTCAAACATTGAGATTGCTTTCTCACTGTACAATTGGGTAATTTCTTTTTTTGTAGAATTTTGTAATAGATTAACATAACGCATGTAAAGTAGCAGGTATATTGCTTGGCACGTTGCTTTTACTTGCCAGCTACGTAGCTCATCATCATTTAAATTAATCATTTAGAGTGATTGTTTCATGAGTAGTTGTGTTCTTTTCACTCAGTGTTTTCTGATGGTTCTCTTCCTGTGTTACAGTAGTGGACAGGGTGTGCGTGTGTTTGCATTTTAATGCTATAACTATGATATTATCAAAATTAAATGAAAATAAACTTTTGGGGGTGTTTTGATGCAGACAGCTTTATTAAACCGCCTGGAGCGAATTTTCGAAGCATGTTTTCCTTCCATACTTGTCCCTGATGCTGAAGAGGAAGTTACTTCCCTGAAGCACTTGCTGGAAACAAGCACTTTGCCAATGAAAACGAGAGAGGCCTTACCTGAAAGTGGGTAAGTAGGAGACTGTTTTTAGATAGCATGTGTTTTTGTTATTTTTAGCAGTTCTAATTTATAAGTTTATCTTAAAACATTAAGGTTCAGGCCGGGCGCAGTGGATCACCTGAGGTCAGGAGTTTGACCAACATGGTGAAACCCTGTCTCTACTAAAAATACAAAAAATTAGTAGGGTGTGGTGGAGCATGCCTGTAATCCCAGCTACTTGGGATTGAGGTTGAGGCACAAGAATCGCTTGAACCCAGAAGACGGAGGTTGCAGTGAGCCAAGATCACTGCACTCCAGCCTCAGTGACAGAGCAAGACTCTATCTCAAAAAAAAAAAAAAAAAATTAAGGCTCAAAAACATTGTGTCAAAACCTAAACTCCCTGCGTCTTTACTTTTGAGCTATTTCTTTTTATATTTCTAAATCAATAATCAGTTGATGTTATATATTATTTTTTGACTTCTTAGAATGAAAACTGAAAATTTAGATCTTACCTCTGCTATTCTCTTCCCCTCATCTTCCCCATACATCAGTTTTTGGTTAATTTCTTATTTGGCATTTTCATTATTATAATCACGTATGTATTGTTGACTCTTAAGCCACTGTTTTCTTTATAGTACAACTTCTTCCTGGACTTCTCTTTTTCATTAATGTTTCCCTACCCTTTAAGAGCTTGTTCATACACTTGTGATCCAACACCTTATCATTCTGCTCCCATCTAGAATGGTTTCAGTCTGGGCTTACACATACGTTGTCTTGGGACTTCCCTTCACTTAGATCCCATTTTGGTGGAGCACATCCTCCAATAGCCTTCTGAGAAAAAAGATAGATGGTAGGTAAATTTTTATTCTACTCTCACATTAAATTTATAGTTTAAGATCTCTTTGTTGCTGATGTTCTGAAATTTCACAGTGAAATACCTTTTTTTCTTTGAGACAGTCTCGCTCTGTTGCCCAGGCTGGAGTGATCTCAGCTCACTGCAGCCTCTGCCTCCTGGGTTCAAGCAGTTCTCCTGCCTCAGCCTCCCGAGTAGCTGGGATTACAGGCACCCACCACCATGCCTGGCTAATTTTTTGTATTTTTTAGTAGAGATGGGGTTTCACCATGTTGGCCAGGCTGGTCTAGAACTCCTTACCTCAGGTAATCCACCTGCCTCGGCCTCCCAAATTGCTGGGATTATAGGCGTGAGCCACCGCACCCGGCCTTAGTTATTTTTCTAGTGACTGTAAGTATTGGCTCTTGATTTCATTCAAACAGTTATACACTTAACGTCGGACCCAAGAGTAATTGGAATGTGTATTATGTCACAGCCATATTATAAGTAGAACTCATGGTGAAAGTTACTGAGTAACCTATTGTTGATGGCTTCATCATGGCCTTTGCAGGGAATTGCTAGATGTGTGGACTGAGCTACAGGATATCCATGATGCACATGGCTTGAGATACCAGTGGGGCGGCTCCCATAGCAACAAGAAGCTTTTGTGCTCCTTGGGAATAGACACCCGAAACATTGTGAGTTTGTTAGTACCTTGAAAAATCTTTTAATCAACCTGTGGATGTTTTAAAATTCTGTTATACTTTTGTTTAAGCTGTGGTAAGCTAGTTCCTCAGAAAATAAATATTTGGTTTAAATGTTCCTTTATATTGAATGTGCTGACTTTTAAACATCAATCTACCTAAATTTTTCTCTAATCAATACTTATTTTTAGAAAAAATTGTTTTAGTAGTTTTTCTTAAATATAAAATGAAGGAATTGGACTGGGAGATAAATTAACCCATATGGGCAATTTTTAAGTTTCATCAATTTATCATTCCCAATATATGTAATAAAACATCTCAAGCATATTTGGAAACTATTTCATTGTATGATAGATTATTCTCTAAATATATGTTCTTTCTGTCTAACGTGTGTGTAGCTCTTCACGGGCAATAAGAAGCAGCCTGTTATAGTGCCCATGTATGCAGCAGGATTGGTAAGTACAAAAATCTCTCTGCATGTATTTATCATTACTGCATTTATTCTGTAAAATCATCTTAAAATACACTTCTATGTCATGCTATATAAGACATTTAGTGTTAGAATCTGAAGGGTATAAATAGATCTTTTTTGATCACATAAATCCCATCAATTATTGATCTCAGGACTTTTAAAGTATTTCATTAATTACAGATACTGTTTTTAGATTGAAAATTTTTATCTTAGTAATATTAGCATATATAACTGTAAAATGCACCTTTGGAGGATTCTTTTCTAAACTTGCTTTAAAGAAAAAGAAGCTGAAGTATCAGAAGGCCTAAAAATATCATTTGTTTTAATCCAGTTATTAATTTTAAATGCAATATTGAGGCTATAGATGTACATAAAAGCTTAGAAACACCAAATTATAATGAAATGAAAATGAGCCAGGACTCACAATGGGTTCTTAGTTTTTCCGTTAATGTTTTAAATGTGTTGAATTTTGTTTTTTTCAGATATGCCAGGTAGTCCCAGAAAACAGACATTTTCATTCTGTTCCTTCTCAAGACTCAGTCACATTTTAGAGTTTGATGTTTGTGTTTTTTGTTGTGTATTTTTATCAATGAATAAAAATGCCCCATCAAACTAAAAACATTAACTGTTAAATTGGAAATAAGGAAAAAAAATGGAGGAATCTTTGGTATAGAATTTATACAACCCATTATGTGCATGTGACAGTTAATTTGCTGTGGAACTTGACCTTTAAATCTACAAACTTTCTCCATGAATAAGCACTAATTATTGATTTTGAATTGGAACATTTTGATTTGTTTTGTGGAATTTTCTAGAGTTTTGTTTTTTTTTTTAATATGTTTACTCCTTTGTAAATGGTTATCATGTACTTTAAAAACCTTTTGATGATCCCCACATTGTTTTCTGTTGTAGGTAAATATAATGCTGGACATTTCTTTAACTTTTTGGTTATTTGGATTTCTCTTTTTCTCAAGGAGTAGCAATCCAGAGGTTGTTGATGTTATGGAACTAGGAATTTAATTTGTAGGCACTTTCATTCAGCATATTAGGGGCAGTGACCTACTTAATGCTTATGCATAGCCTCAGCCCATTAGCCAGTTCTGTGAGGTTTCTGAGAAGTTAGAGGCTAAAGCTCATGCTTTATTTTTCAACCTTTATTAGTAGTATTTTTACTATTTCTATGGACTTTTTTTCCCACTTCTTTCCTCCCCACCCACTTTTTTTCCCAGTTTATTTTCACATCTGTCAGCTCATACCTATGGCTACTATTTCTATAAGCTTTAATTCCAAAGATTATTTAATGAATATAAATGTATCTCCCCTCCTCCATCTTTGTGATATCTTTCATTTAGAAACTTTTTTTAATATCAAGTTTTAATTATAGCTAAATTTACCCATGGTGCCTTACACATATGAGATATTCAATAATCTTTTGATCTCACCTGGAGAAATAGTACCTGAAGTGATCATTTAAGCCACTGGTTCTCAAACTTTAATGTATATCAGAATCACTTGGAAGACTTGTTAAAACACAAATTGCTGAGCACCCCCCCACCCCCCTGTTTCTTTTTCAGTATTTCTGAGGTAGGCTCGAGAATTTGCACATCTGACAAGTTCCAAGGTGACACAGAAGCTGCTGATTGGGGATCACAATTTGAGAACCACTGCTTAAAGTGATCTTTCAAATTAAAAAACTTGGCTGAGACTAGTAATTGTTTGCCAAATGTATCGTCTCTGCATAAGGGCACACTAGAGGGCCTGTGTAATACATATGGTATTGAGTTAGACCATGAACTTATGTCATTTTTCTAGCTGCTTGGTTAAAGGCTTTCAGATGTGCTACTGTTAAGAATTGATTCTGCAAACTGTTTTTGTTAGTTTACACCTATTTTACTGGGGAAGGGAGGAGGCATGGATTCTCCTGAAAATTTTAGAAATTTACAGATTCTAACATTAAAGACTTAGCAGCTTTGAGGTTTTTTTTGTTTGTTTGTTTGTTTTTGTTTTTTTTGTGTTTTTGTTTTGGCCCAGTTAAGGATGATTTTGTCTAGGATATAACCTTTGAAAAACATTCAAAAGCTTTTCAGATATTGTTTTAAAACATGTAACAGTTTGACTTTTTTCAGGCCTAGATTATGGCCCATTTTGAGTTTGGTAGAGTGTTGAAAAATACTGATTTTTTTCCTCTTTATTTCTATAGCCATACTGAACATCTGTCTTTCTTACTCAAAAAGCATATTAAGCTGGGCGCGGTGGCTCACGCCTGTAATCCTAGCACTTTGGGAGGCCAAGATGGGTGGATCACCTGAGGTCAGGAGTTCGAGACCAGCCTGGCCAACGTGGAGAAACCCCATCTCTACTAAAAAAATACAAAAAATTAGCCAGGCATGGTGGTGGACACCTGTAATCTTAGCTACTTGGGAGGCTGAGGCAGGAGAATCGCTTGAACCTGGGGGGTAGAGGTTGCAGTGAGCTGAGATCACACCATTGCACTCCATCCTGGGCAACAAGAGCAAAACTCCGTCTCCAAAAAAAAAAAAAAAAAAGGTGTATTAGATTTGTAACAAACCCTGTGGAACCTGTAAGATGTTTTTCCTCTCTAAAAAGGCTGTATATCTGCTTTGCTTGTCCAAGGAACTAAGTACTAAGTCTCCAGTGCTGTCATAGAGATAAGGATCAAACATTAAGTTTACACTGAAGGATACAGATGTCACATTATATGGTGTGTTTTAGTATCAGCTCTCACTTCTCACCATGGGGTAATGTGTACAAAGGGTGCCCTTTCTTAAAATTTTAGTGTCATTAGTGTTGGATTTTTAGAGGTTAGATGTGACATATTGTTGTCTCCCCCCACCCATCCCAAGTTGGTTGCTTATGCTTTCATGTGACAGTAATAACTCTGTACTTTAAAACATCTGATTTAAAATATAAAGTCTTGCTTTAAAAACTTTTGATTTTAAAGGTATTACTGTGAAATGGTTCTCATTATAGTGCTATAGGATTTTCAGTAAATAAAATTTAAGAATAGCTGGGTGTGGTGGCATGAGCTTTGAGGCAAGGGGATCCCTTAACCCAGGGAGTTTGAGGGCAGCCTGGGCAACATCATGAGACCTTGTCTCTTAAAAATGTCTCTTTTAAAAAAAAAAAAAAAAAAAACTAGTTCCTTTTTGTCTTCAGTACTTTCCAAGTGACCTGTTTTTTACTTTCTTCTTTCTGATAGATTAACTTAAGTTTATGGTCTGTGCCCCCCATCCCCATTAAAGGCTAATATTCCTTTTTCAGGGTATGTTAGAGCCCACCAAGGAACCATTGAAACCTCTTTCTGCTGCAGAAAAAATAGCTTCCATCGGTCAGACAGCCACCATGTCACCAGATATGAACACATGTACATCTGATCAGTTCCAGGTAAAAATATCTGTATGTGTATAAATATGTTTATGCATGTATATACACATATATCCACACATACTGCCTTTTTCCTTCATTTATGACTTAAGTTTTAAAAATATTTGTAAAGCTTGATTTAATGATGGACATGATTTTGGTCAACATCCCTTGGAATACAATGAACAAATTGTCTTTAATTTTCAAAAACAGAAAAGCACAATTTGAGAATTGTGCTTTGAGAAAAGCACAGTTATGGGTAAGTTCTTAAACCTATCCAGGCCTTAGTCTCTTTATCTATAAATTGAAGGGTTTAAAACAGGTATCTCTAAAGTCCCTACAGTTTGAATATTGTGTGATCATAATTACTGACACAAATCTGGTAAGTGCTGGATTTTCAAAAAAAAGAAAAAAGGAAACACTGTATTTATACCAACTCTATAAGTCTGCAATTGTATGTGTATTTTTTCTGGAATCCTGTGAAATTTTATAAAGCAGTAAAGGTTAGATATGTCCATTGCCTTAAACTTGTTTTTAGAGTTTAAGCAAAATGGTTATTTAACTCGAAAATGATTTGACCTTTAACAAAACAATCTATGGATTAGGAAAATAGAAAACTTTTTTTTTTTTTTTGAGATGGAGTCTTGCTCTGTCTCCCAGGCTGGAGTGCAGTGGTACGATCTCGGTTCACTATAACCTCTGCCTCCTGGGTTCAAGCAATTCTCCTGCCTCAGCCTCCCGAGTAGCTGGGACTACAGGTGTGTGCCAACATGCCCAGCTAATTTTTGTGTTTTTAGTAGAGATGGGGTTTCACCATGTTGGCCAGGCTGGTATCCAACTTATGACAGCTGATCCACCCACCTTGGCTTCCCAAAGTGCTGGGATTACAGGTGTGAGCCATCACACCCAGCCAGAAAACTGTCTTGCCTTTCTTATCCTTTACCTCCTTGGCACACTTAAGCACAAATATTTTTTCAGACTAATATGTTAATATAAAGTCTTCTCTCACTTTTTGTCCGGGCAAAATGGGCCATTTGGGCTTGCTTACTCTTTCCATATCAAGTTACAAACTGACTCAGTGCTGGTTAAATATTGTATTTTTAGAAGATTAGTATTTTTAAGTGAACATTACCATTTCTAAAACATATTCTTGCCATGTTTTGTCATTTCTTAACCTTAGATGTCATCTTTAATTGTATCTAACACAAAAAGTGTATGCTTAGCCTTTCCCAAAATGTGTTCCCATTGAACATTAATCCCCAGAGATGGTCCACTAAAGGGTTCCAGGGTAAAGTAAGTTTGGGAAATACTTCGTATCATACCCCCATAACCACCCTTAGAGATCACAACACACATTAAGGACATTGAAGAGTCCTGCAATGCATGGCCTTAATTTTAATTCATTTCTCAAATTTACTTGGCCACAGGACCTTTTTTTGCAGAGATCAGAGGAGAGGGGAGTGGTAACACCTGCAGAACTAGTGTTTTGAGGAACATACTTCAGAAAATGTGTAAAGCATAGGTCCTGCCATTTTAGGTGTGTTTCAAGAAACATCTGATATTACTGCTGTGTACCACTATGTTTTATACTTGGGCATAGCTTAAATGTTACTTTGAAGCCAGCTTATTACTAGCACTGAATTAGTGGGCCAGAGGACTTTGATGTTTACAATGCCTGGCCTTGATGGTTGGGCAGCAGACAAGGTGGCTTGGGCAGAATGTCTCCGTAGGTAGAATCTGTTCTTAGTTACTTAAATTTTGTTGCCCTGATACGCCCTCTGGCTACAAACTGCTCTCCCAGGTCTGCCCTGTCTGTGCATATTTCAGAATTACCTTTCCCACGGCACATTTTTATTTCTGCCTCCATCTGCATTCTTATTCCTACAGTGTTAGGTATTAGGAAAGTATTTTGAGTAACTACTTGGTACATTCACTGAAAATGGAGCTGTACTTACTGAGACCATTTATTGCTAGTTTTGCTTGCTTCCTCCTCCATCTAACCACTTCCACCTTACAACCCCATAAACTATTGCTTATTGTATCAGTTAGCTGTTGCCTGTCATTTTTTCCCCTAGCTGATTTGATCTGTGTATTTCATTTCAGTCATAGCTTATCATGTTTCTCATATAATTTCACTATGAACTTGACAAAAAAGTAGTCCAGATGACCTAATGAAAAACATGTTTAGAATTTTGTGCTAAGATGCCTGACCTCCATCACAGAATTGTATGGTCCTTGCTTGACTACATACCTCTGACTCAGGTTAAAATATTTAAGAGAGCACGCGTGGTGGCTCATGCCTGTAATCTCAGCATTTTGGGAGGCCAAGGCAGGTGGATTGCTTGAGCCCAGGAGTTCAACACCAGCCTAACCAACATGGCAAAACCCTGCATGATGGCATGAGCCTATAGTCCCAGCCTCTAAGGAGGCTGAGGTGGGAGAATCGCTTGAGCTCAGAAGCTTGAGGCTGCCGTGAGCCATGTTCACACCAGTGCACTCCAGCCTGGGCAACAGAGTGAAACCCTGCCTCGAAAAAAAAAATTTAACAAACATCTGAAGTACATTTTCTAAAGAGTCTCTTTACAGAAAATTATATATGTGTGTGTGTGTGTGTGTACACTTTTTTTTTTTTTTTTTTTGAGGTAGAGTCTTGCTCTGTCACCCAGGCTGGAGTGCAGTGGCATGATTTCAGCTCACTGCAACCTCCACCTCCTGGGTTCAAGCGATTCTCCTGGCCTCAGCCTCCCAAGTAGCTGGGACTTCAGGCACACGCCACACCACCAGACTAATTTTCATATTTTTATTAGAGATGGGGTTTCACCATGTTGGCCAGATGGTCTCAAACTCCTGACCTCAAGTGATCTGCCCGCCTCAACCTCCCAAAGTGCTGGGATTACAGGCGTGAGACATCGCACCCGGCCTAGAAAATATTTCTTACCACTCTTCTTTGGCATGCTACATACACACACACACGTATGTGTATGTCATACAAATGAAATACACACGTGTATGTGTATGTGTGTGTGTGTGTGTGTATATATATATATATGTAATTTTACTTTTTGGCCATGCAGGAAGTTACATCTTCCTATGCCCTAGCCTTTAGTGCTAGAAGCAACAGTGGCTTTCAAACTTAGCACAAGCACAATTGTATAATTCCCATTATGACTGCATGCTTTTGGGTCTGTCTATTCTATCCCAATTTTGATACCCATTGAGTTTGTTTTTATCTTCCAAATTGGCTTATATTCATCTTATAACTATTGCATCTCTTGTTTAGAAATTTATTAACTTAGTTTAAGGGTGAAACAGTAATTTTACCTTTTTTGGGATTGTGTGTGTGTTTTCTTATTTTTATCTGCCGAATTTCAAGGTCACACCATTGTGTCACTACTGATTTCCCTCTTAGTAAGGTCAATACTTTACACTTTATCCATTGCTGAGTAGGGTCAACACTCTGACTAGCAGTTATCCATCTAGTTACCAGTAGCAACTTCTCTTAGACTGCCTGATGTATTTGTGAATCAATTTTAGAGCTAGAAAAGAAAAAATGATTATGTAGTTCCATGCTCACTTTTTTTTTTTTTTTTTTTTGTGAAACAGAGTTTTGCTCTGTTGCCCAGGCTAGAGTGCAATGGCACAGTTGTCTCCTGGGTTCAAGCGATTCTCCTACCTCAGCCTCCCAAGAAGCTGGGATTGCAGGCACCTGCCACCACACCTGGCTAATTTTTATATTTTTAGTAGAGACCGGGTTTCACCATGTTGGCCAGGCTGGTCTCGAACTCCTGACCTCAAGTGATCCACCCACCTCGGCCTCCCAAAGTGTTGGGATTACAGGTGTGAGCCACCGCGCCTGGCCACCATGCTCACTTTTTACAGCATTGGAAAGGCTAAGTGATTTACCCAAAACCATGTATTAGTGGTACTGCTAGGACTGGAATCCAAGCCTCCTGTCTCCATGTTTTTGTTCTTTTTATTATGACCTTATTTGCCTAGTGCTTTTATCTCTGCAGTAATAATTCATACCTCATTGCTTCAAGTGGTTTTAAAATGCTTCATTCTCAAGCTTTCTCTGAGTTTCCATACTTGTGAACATTAGTTTTAGTCTTTTTTTGCTTCGGTATCCTGTTTTTCACCTTTTTCATTTCCATTAAATGTTGATTCATGTTTATCACCTCATTATGATTTTGGCTGTCTTCAAAATACCATACCCCTATTTGAGCAGCTCAGATTTCAGCAAATCATTGAAATATTTCTAAGCACCCAGGTACTTGACATCATTCAGACAGAATGTGTTAATGGAAGAACTTGCTCCATTTATTCAGAAATTGTCCTAGATTTTGTCCATTCATTCAGTGTTGAATATGACCAAAGGTGTCACTGATCTAGAAGTGGAGTAAGTTGAGTCTGCTAGAATGCCTAGAGATGTTTGTTTCCTTTTATGATCAGCTAAAGAAGATATTTTCTAAATATTTATTAGCTGTGCAGGTAGGTTATAAACTAGGTTTTCAGCAGTTTAACTTTTATCTGAAATAATTATAGATTCATAGGAAGTTGCAAATATAGTACAGAGAAGTCCTTTGTACCCTTCACCAGTTTCCTCCATGGTTACATCTTACATAATATACTATAATGTAAAAGCCAGGAACATGACATTGGTACAATATGTGTATATAGTTCTATATCATTATATCACATAGGTAGATTCCTGTAACCACCACCACCAGTCAAGATATAAAACTCTTCTACCACCACCACTATTAAGAACACCCTTAATAGTCACTGCCCCACAACCATCCCTATCCCATCCCTTACACCCACTGTTAGTATTTTACTTGGTTTATACCTTGCTCCAGGCTGGACCTGATTTTTGGAGACTAAATACTTAAATTAATTTGCCTGTCATTGGTATCTCAGTTATCCAGACAGTCGTATTATAATATCATGGGATTAGACTTTTCAAAAATAACTGATTCATGCTCCTTTTCTATAAAAAACAGCAGGTGACCTTACCTACCCAGAAAAAAATTAATATAAAGTTTTAACAGTGCCTGCCTTACAATAAAATGTAGTGGTAAGCGATGTCCAAAAAAAGACGATAACATTTTGATATAAAAAGTCTAATAACATACAGGTTATTTTACCACCACCCCCAAAAGAAAAGAAAAAAGCAACCAACATTTTTTCATGTAAGAATATTCTTAAAATGAAGTGTGAATGCTCATTTTAAAAATGTGTTTGTACTGCCTTCCATCTTAAATTTACCATTTGCTTATTTTATATGTTTGACAGTTATGAAATTTAAACCCCTGGAATAGTGATTTTTTTTTTTTTTTTTTTAACAGAGTCTTGCTCTGTTGCCCAGGCTGGAGTGCAATAGTGGCACGATCTTGGCTCACTGCAACCTCCACCTCCCGGGTTCAAGCAGTTCTCCTGCCTCAGCCTCCCAAGTAGCTGGGATTACAGGCGCGTGCCACCATGCCCGGCTAATTTTTTGTATTTTTAGTAGAGAAAGGGTTTCACTGTGTTAGCCAGGATGGTCTCCATCTCCTGACCTCGTGATCTGCTCGCCTTGGATCCCAAAGTGCTGGGATTACAGGTGTGAGGCACTGCACCCTGCCTGAGCATCCCTTGAGTGTATTGTTTTTAAAATTCTATGCTCACTTCAGCAGCACATTATAAAATTTGGCAAGGTAAGAGGAGATTAGCATTGCCCCAGTACAAGGATGACACCCAAAATTAAATTCTGGTATCTAATAAGTAATTTCTAAATCAGAGAAGTTGACTAAAATAGATATTTTAAATCAACACTTTAAAAATGTCTTACTAGCCTGTAATTTTCAAAATTTGGAAAATTGTAAGGAACCAGGCGGACCTTAGACTTTGAATCTTCTTGTTTTATACCATGTTTTAATATTTTAATATTTTTATTGTAATCACACCAATAGTTTAAATCATGATTTGAGAATAGACTGAAATCTTGACATAGAATCAGTTCATAAATTTGTTTAAAAATGTAAAGATAATTTCATTTCCCAGATACAACTTTTTAAATGTCAATAACCTGTACTGTTTGTAAATTTTGCAATTTCAGTTTGTGCTGATATTTGCAGGTAACCTTCTGAAATTGTAAATTAAATTATCCCAATTTTGTCTTAGGTACTTTGTTGCCTAATGGTCTTGCTATAATTTTTTTTTTTTTTAAGGATTATTTACGTTGCTACAACCTGTACTGATTAATTTTGATTTTTTGGTTTTCAACTCTAGGAGTCTCTACCACCCGTCCAGTTTGACTGGAGTAGCAGTGGCCTTACTAACCCTTTAGATGGTACGTCTCTCCGTAGAGCCTCTAGCACCAGAGCTAGAGTTAAGAAAGCTACAAAGTTCAGACAAACTTCTCTCTGCTGATTTCCTTTTTTGTTTGAACATAACTTATTCTTATCTTTGGAAATTCAGGCTTTCTTTCTGAATAGTAATTGCTCAAGAAACCAGCCGTTACTATTATCAACAGTATTAATGTCCAAATATAGGTAATAGTAGTTAGGTAAAATTTTAGTTTCTTTATCTTAAGTCAAAAGTAAGCTTCTTTATTTTTTACAAATATCTAGGTAGTTTAAAAGATATTTTAGCTAGGACCAATTTACCTTGGATTTTTTTCTGTAAGTTTTAATTTATGGAATTTTCTTGGATGCAAAGTCTTGTGGCTAAAGGCTGCTTCAAAGCACAATTATTTAACCAAAAACAATGTGCATAGATCCATGTTTATTGACTCAAAGTAGTTTTTAGATTTATAGTTTTTAGATTTAGTATTTTATAGAGCACCTACATGCAAATAGAAAATAAATTTCACGATCCTTTTATAAAGCGTGTCTCCAAATGTTAGTAGGCAGTTCTAAAAATAATTGGTTTCACTTATGGCTTTAAAAGAAAATCCTCAAAAAGGAATAACTTATTTCAGTAACTTATTTCAGTTAAAATAAGTAACACACCAATGCTAGTTTCTAGTGTTGACACCACAAGTGTTAAGTGGATCCCAAGATGTAATTGCTCTTACTCCTTGTGCTTAAGTTGTTCGAGCCATTGTCTAAACACCTGTCATTGTCTAAATGGCAATTATTTTGCCATTGTAAAAAATCACTATCAGCTTGGCCTTATAGTGGGGTCCTAGGATATCTGGAAAGCATCCAATTGAATTAATATAGTGCTGAAGGAAAGCCTGGATGCACTTTTTGCTGTTGTCTGGTGTCTTCAGTCAAATCATCATGCTTTTTATTAACAAAAAACTTCTTTAAAAATGTATACTATTTCTGATTACTGTTTCAGAGTTAAAGGGGAACAGTACAGCTTGAGGTTGCACATCAGGGTAGGGTAGTTACGACATTCTTTATTATGTTATTTTATTTTAAACTAAGTTAACACATTGGTGCATGTCCTGAAACTGACAACTTTGTCACTTTTTAAAAAGCATTAATTAGAAACCAATATTACTAACATGAAAGATTGATTTGGGCATGTACAGTGATTTTTAATGTTGGGTTGAGATTAAAGTATTGTTTCCCTTTAACGGGTACGCATTCCTTTCGGTCTTTCTGGTATGGCTTCCAGTTTTGATTGAAGCAACTGAACTCCTAAAACCTTACTAAGTGTTACATTCTTTACATTGTACATGAGAAAATGTACATTGAATTGTTACTTTAGAAATGTCCTTAGTAATGAAAAACTAATACTGTACACATTGTTTTAATGTTGATTTTTAAAATGTGTAATGATTACTAATTATAACCTGCATGTTCAAGTGTGTGTCTTACCCCTTTTTACACATAACCCCTCCTCCCTTGGCTTACCTTCTGTGTGGCTGCCTACCAACACGGTCACTGAATTTCAAGCTAGTGGAGGTTCCACTCTTCTGAACCTTGATTTCTTTGGGCCCGTGGATGACAGTAGCTCTAGCAGCAGCACCACAATCCCAGGTCAGCAGAGTGTTAAAACCACAATTCCAGTTATTTACTAAAAGCATGACCACATCACTTGACTTTCCTATAAACAAGGAAACAAGTAGATTGTATTCTCTATAATGTCTTTTTAATACTTTTCTTTCATCTGTTGTTATTTTATAGTATCTGATTACAAAAAAATGACTTATGTGAAATGTATTTCAAGGAAAACTTTCTCAGAGTGTAATATTCAAAGCTGAAAGTAGTTTCTAGGAATAAAACATCCCTAATGTCCTTAGAGAGTTAAAAGCAGGGCTGTTGGTTTTTTTTTCTTCCAAGTGGAAAATGTGATATTTTATATGCTTATTTTTACAAGCATATTCTATAAAGCCATTTGAAAAAAATACAAGTTTAGAGATAGAATATTTTCGTATACAAAGATGACTTTACATTGTAGTGCCTGTAATAATATAACCTTTACAAATTCCAGCATTCAATTAGTTATTAGTGCTGCTAAATATATCATTGGGTTCCAAAATGTTGGAGTCTAGCACTAAGTATATAGTCCCACATAGAACTATTTCTGTTTTTATGTAGCTCCTAAATAGAAAGTATACTGTTAGTTTTCCATGGGAAAAAAATGTTACAAAAGTTAATAGTAGAAAATAATTGCTATGAGATACTAAAAGCTAGAAATTAAAACTTACTGGAGTGCCTGTTAATGTTCAGCCCTGCAAAAGTTCAGTTCATTGACCAAAGGACTAATGTACTTTGTCATTTTCTAACTGAATAAAAGATTAAAATTATAATGGCATTTTTATGTTTACATTTTATTCAATATTATTTTAATAACTGTTATCCCAACATGTGATCTGGTAATCATGTCCATTGGTCACCAGACAGCTGTTGAGGTGCCATAGAGATGCCCATGCCCAGAATGCATAGTGAGAGTCCCTTTCTGTCCCCACTAGTGGCCAGTTTCACAACTAGCCTGGTTCCTGAGAATTCACTGGTTTTGTGCTATTCCACTAGACAGTGCTACCACCCACTTCCAACAGTTGAGCAGCCATGATGGGCTATGGATGGGGGAGACTAACAGTCAGCTCAGAGTGAACCTGGGAACCAGGATGCCCTTCTTTAGATCTGGTTATGGAAATCTGATTCTGCTGCAGGGAAGTTCCAAGGTCATTTGGTATAGAATGACTGGAGTCCTCAAATCCAAGCCCCTGGTTACTCTTACTGTTTTCAAGATTTTGCAAGCATATAAAAAAACAATCTGTCTGGTTTTGACTTCAAAATGATATTGTACTATTTACTTAAATTACTTCTAAATTTACATTTGATCTGTGCAATGACCTGGGTGAGCTAATTGTCTGACATTTTAGAATACTTACTGGGGGGTAGGAGGGACAACCGAAAATATGTATATCTTTTTGTTACTGTATTCCCAAGAATTATTAAGCTCCCATTTTAAATTTGCTCTCAGCTTTGTTTTGTCATAAACTGTATTATAATTTGAATGAGGTCACTGTTTTTCTTTTGGATCCCTAAAAACCTGGTTTAAATTTAATTTTTGGTTACATTTCAAACTCATTTAAAAACCATTCATAGGAATACAAATAACGTGGCTATATAAAGAAGTACAGAAATGACCTGATAATCAGGCTCAGTGTACACAGCTGCGAGAAGAGCAAGCTGTTTCAGAAGCTTAGAGCTGTAATGGAAGTGAAATCAGCATGGTCAAATGTAGTTTTCATTACTTTGGAGCCTTTTAAATATTTTTGTTCAATATTTTCATTAATATGCTCTAGCTGCTATATAAATTTGATTACTATATATTTGCTTTGGCTTCTTTTTATTGCTATTGGGTTTTGTTAAAAGTTACCATCAAGCTACAGGTATCAACACCTTCCTTAGTATTCCATTTCACCACTTGCTTGCATTTTTTCTGACTTGTTTCTGGGAAAGTCATTTCGTCTTAGCTTGCGGTTATTTAATTATTTTGTGTGTGAGACTTAGGAGGTTGGCATAGAACTTGGTTGGCTAGCTTTAGTTATGTAACTAAACCATGTCTCATTAAGGCTCTGTTAAAAAAAAAAACTTCCATTAAAAAAATTACTCTCCAATTATTGTAGTAAATAGATGTCTTGTTTTTGAAAAACCTAATCATAGTTTTGGGGAGTTTTTGGTGTGGTGGTAGTTATTTGGGGGTGTGATTTTGTTTTTTTTTTTTTTTAATCTGCCACTTTACTGTTTGACAGTCAAGTGGCCAGTATTTTATAAACCCAACTAAGTTTTTACTAGCACTTTCCTATTGCCAGTCAGAATGCAGTCATTTATTCTGCCTTATACACTAGACAGCAACTTAAATTTTGTGGTTGCTGGAATCTAGCCTTTAGAGAGGGAAGTACTTTGGGCTCATTTAGTCCCTTTACAGACATATACAATTTTTTACATTTTAATTGCAACTCATATTCTTATTACAGGAACACAAAGGAAAGTCCTTTTAAAGTATATTTTGAAAGCGTACCTTAATGAAATATTGAGAACTTGGGAGAGTCAATATACATTTTCTATAGCCTTCCTCCCTTGTTAGACTTCATAACTGTGGAAGTCGCTTTTGCTTGTCTGATTTCTGTAAACATCTGAGATCTGTGTTTACTTCTGTAAAGTTGGTTAATAGAAGTCAGTTTCTGATTTAATTTTTTAATTTAATATGTTAAGTATCTTAAAAGGAAAAAACTTGTTAATCTAAATAAATGCATTTATATTTAAGTTATTTATATATAACTTGATCTGCTGATCTTACAGGGCATTTTTTTAAAGAAATAGTAAGTAAAAATTGCAGAAGCTGTAAAACATTCTTCCTTAGAATTTTGCTTTGCTGTTACGCCCTGCAACTCATGAACTTTTTTTCTCAAGTTATTTGCTGGTACCAGGACAGTGTAGGATTAAAAACTTTTTTTTTACTCTGAATATCTTTATTATCCAAAGTGTAACTTAAGTTTAAAATATTTAAACTGTTCTTTTTAATGTTATTGTTGTCATCATTGCTATAAATCTGTATTACATGAGAAATATACAAAGTTATATGTATTTTAATGAAGTCAGATGGGGGAGATATTTTAAATCAATTTTTGCAATAAATCTAACCCTCTGAGCTTCCTTTTGAATTACTCTAACAAGATATTTGAACTAATGACTACCAGATTCAGATATGAGACTACAGAAATATAATTAACCCTGTAGACAAGAATTTTCATTTTGTTCAAAAGTAGTACTTTTACTCACCTTTTCTAAAAATCTTTTACCCTCCCCACCTCTAACCTGAAGAAAGAGCTATGTGTTATATGTTTATGATTAGTCCTTAGTCATGATATATTTAAACTAACCAGATCATTTACCATGTTTGAGACTTTATATTAGCTTCTAAATCTTTTTCTGTGGAAGAAAATGGAGAAAAAATAAGGAAGTGAGGAAACAGGAAAATTTTTAAAATGAGATTAGTTAATTGAAAAATGGGGTGTCACATCATGTGCATTCTATTTATAAAACATTGATAATTTTATATCACATCCTAATCCAATTTGGGGGAGTTTTCTATAGCAGATAGAAATTTTAGAAGTATTTGGGTAGCATCTGCCACATAAATGCTAGCTTAAGGATATATTCATTCCAAAATGGAATTTGAAAAGTATTTTCCTGTTTTATAAAAACTCCAAAAAGTAGAGTTTATAATTTAAATGCAGTATTGCAGTGTTCTAAAGATATGTTCTATTTGTAAAAGACTCAGATGTTTACAGAATATTGCCTTTTGCATCTTGGATTGTGGCTAACTGGGTAACCTATTGCAGCCTGCCATCACTGACTATCATTTTATACTATAAGGTGTGGATCCGGAGTTGTATGAGTTAACAACTTCTAAGCTGGAAATCTCCACCTCAAGCCTCAAAGTGACTGATGCATTTGCAAGACTCATGTCTACAGTAGAGAAGACAAGCACATCTACCAGGTAAATAGTTAGTGTCAATTATACCCACATTTTGAATTCTGAGATAAAACGGCCCAAAGGAAAAAGCACGTAAGTTGACAGCATTTCAGTATATTGTATTACAACTTGCTTGATAAGTCAGTCGATGCCCAAGTCCAGAAAATATTATCAAATTATGTTTAATTATGAACTTTATTAGAACAGGATTATTTCATAAGAGATTGGCCAAGGCTGACAGATGTGGTTTTCTTCCCCCACCCCCTGCTCCCGCCTCCCCACTTTGTAGAGACTAATTCTGATTAAGTATTGTGATCATAAAGCCATTATAGAAACACTCTCCCTTTCTCTTCATAATTACTGAGAAGATCATCTTTGAGAACCCAGTTTTGTAATCCTGGAGTCACCTAGGCTGATCTTTTTACTTGCAGGCTAAGATGGTTCTTGGAATTTTCATTGACATGCACCTCTGATTTGGGAGGTAAAGCTTTACTTTACCAAGCTTTCTAGAAGCCCCTTCAGAGGCATGGCCTATAGAAGAGCAATTACCATCTCCCTGTGTTGGAACTAAAGGCACGGAATGTCACTCAGGCCATGTGTTTGCGATTCAGAAAATCTTTAGTTTCATATGATTAGGCTGGTACAATCCATTGCTTTGAGTTATTGTTAACCATAAGACTAAGCCAGTTTCTAACAGGAAGATATTATTCTGAACCAGGAAATCACTAGTGCAAAAGCAAATACTGGTTGATTGACACACCAGCTCTGCTGTCTCAAATCCGTGATTCATCAGCATTTTAAAGTGGAACTATTTACCTATTAGTTGCCTACTTTGAAAGAAGTGTGATAGCTCTTTCTCCTGAATAAATACACGCCAATCACATGTTAAATTCAGGTTTATATTTTAAATAGATTCTTCAATAGAAAGACATCCATTTAAAAAAAGCTTTTTTATTGTGAATAAATGTTTATCTCTCAACTTTAGCTTGAATTATCATACTGTCTTTTAAACTTTGTTTGCTTTTTTTTTTTTTTTTTTTTTTTTTAATGAGACGGAGTCTTGCTCTGTCGCCCAGGCTGGAGTGCAGTGGCGCAATCTCGGCTCACTGCAAGCTCCCCTTCCCGGGTTCACGCCATTCTCCTGCCTCAGCCTCCAGAGTAGCTGGGACTACAGGCGCCCGCCACCACGCCCGGCTAATTTTTTGTATTTTTAGTAGAGACAGGGTTTCACCGTGGTCTCGATCTCCTGACCTCGTGATCCGCCCGCCTCGGCCTCCCAAAGTGCTGGGATTACAAGCGTGAGCCACCGCGCCCGGCCTGTTTGCTTTTATTCCCCCAGATTTTTCTTATTGCCTTTAATATTTATAATTATGAAATACATTATTATACATTAAACTACCCTTAACTTTTCCCTAGAATGGCTTTGTAGCATGTAAATCCTTGTTTGCCAGTTCTCTCCATTGTTCTCATTGCCCCATGTCTTTGCAGTATGCCACCTGGCATTGCCAAAGCCGCCGCCTCTTCAATGAACCTACTTGTAAATGTGGCTATGTGGATTTTTTCTAATTTTTTCTCTTTCCAAATAAATCACTTCTTCAAAGTCAAACTCCTCTCATAGAAAAAAATGGATGGGAAATTTGTATATGTTAACTAAAAGCTAACACACATTTGACTTAAAAACCAAAAAGGATGCTTTTATTGTTTGGGTTTCCCCCTGCTATTTTTAGGACAACCCTTTCTGGGACAGCTCTACTCTTTCTTTGTTTCCCCTGCAGTCTCACTGACCAAAGAACTATAGAAGTTTTGAAAATCCCAATGATGAGAATTCATTTTGTGCCATTAGGAGGAGCTCTAAACCACGTTAACTTGCTCTCCTAATTCATCAACTCATCCTTGAAACATGCTGAATCTAGAGAACTCTTCCAAGCCCTATCACTTTAAGAAGCTATTTTCATTTTTTCTCTTGTTCTATAGTAATAGAGAATGAACTAATAATGTATCCTGGAGTTAATGTCTGCTAATTCTGTATTGAGTTACTCGCTAGGACCTGTCCAGCATCATATTTAAAACAAAATAAATTGGAAAGAACAAGTTGCCAGCTTCGTATTTTCTGTTTTGAGAAATGTCATTTGAAAATGATAAAAAATACAAAGGCCCACAAGTCTTAAAATACAGTAAAATGTCCCAACGAGTGATTCTCAATTGTACAGAGCAGAGACAGGCTGGTGGCATAATTTCAGAAAGCATTTTTAATATCTTATTTTTAGGTTTTCTTTCATTTTTCTCTTGAATAAAGTAAACTGCAAAAAATAAAGCTCAGCAAAATCTTCTTGGCTATTGACAATAAGCAGAAGATAAAGTGAAAAGGCATTGTGATAGACTATGGGGTAAGAAGGAGTTAAACAGTGATCAAGGTAGAGGAAATTTGACATGGACCAAACAATATCCAGTACTCTTTACTAAGTGCCTTTGAATGTCTCAGGGAATTTATATGTGCTCTTCTCTTTTGGAACACAGGTTGTGAAAGTGACTTCTCACTTTGAGTTTTTTAAAGAAATGCAAGTTCTTCGTTTTAAAATAGTTCCATCTTCTTGCCTACCTTTCCTAATATGGAGGAAAATTACTTCCTATTCTAAATCACTGCTAATTAGTGACAGCTAGTTAGTAGCCATAGACCTGTAACTGAAGTTTATGCAGGTCAAAGAAATAGTACCGAAATACAGATCTTTATTCTTTTTTAGGCCTTTTTATTGAGATAAAAATTTATAATTCACTCAGGTGTTCAATTCACTGGTTTTTAGTATATTCACAAGGTTGTGCAACCATCATCACTGTCTAATTCCAAAACATTTTTATCACCCCAAAAAGGAGCCCAGTACCCATTAGCAGTCACTCCTTATCCCTCTCTTTCCCCAGGCCCTGGCAACTACTAATCTGCTTTCTGTCTCTATGGATTTGTCTTTTCTGGTTATTTCATATAGATGGAATTCTACAGTCTGCAGCCTTTTGTGTCTGGGTTTTGCTTAGCATTCTGTTCTCAAGTTCATTCATATTGTAGTATGTATCCGTATTTGTTTTTTGGCTGCATAATATTTCATGGGAAATAGCACATTTTGCTTTTCCATTAATCAGTTGATAATTGGGTTGTTTTCACTTTTTGACTATTATGAGTAATGTTGCTGCTATGAACACTTGTGTATACATTTTTGTGTGCACAAATGTTTCTAACTCTCTTAGGAGTGGAATGGCTGTGTCATATAGGAACTCTAACTTTTTTGGGGAACTGCCAAACTTTTCCAAAGTGATGGCACCATTTTACATTCCCACCAATAATATACATTCCAAGTTCTCCACATTCTTACCAACACTTGTTATTGGTCTTTTTGGTTATAGCCATCCCAGTGGGTTTAAAGTGGTATGACATTTTTGTTTGCATTTCCCTGATAGCTAATGATGTTGAGCATCTTTTCATGTGTTTATCGACTATTTGTATATCTTCTGTGGAGAAATATCTGTTCAGATCCTTTGCCTTTTTTGGTTTTGTTTTGTTTTAGTAGAGACAAGGTCTCAGTATGTTGCTCCAGGCTGGTCTTGAACTCTTGAGCTCAAGCGATCTCCCTCCTCAGCCTCCCAAAGTATTGAGATTACAGGCATGAGCCACTGTGCCCAGCCATTTGCCTATATTTTAATTGGATAATTTGTCTTTTGTTAGGTTGTAAGATTTTTAAGTATATTCTGGATACTAAGCCTTTAGCAGAGAAATGATTTGAAGATATCTTCTCCAATTCTGCAGCTTGTCTTTCCATTATCTTGATAGTATTTGATGCACAAAAGCTTTTAATTTTGATAAGATCTAATTTTTCTTGTGATTTAGGTGTCATATCCAAGAAATCATTGCCCAATTCATGGTCACAAAGATTTATACCTAGATTTTCTCCTAAGAGTTTTATAGTTTCAACTCTTACATTTAGGTCTTTAATCCATTTTGAATTAATTTATGTATATTGTATGAGGTAGGAGTCCACATTCATTCTTGTGCAGGTGGATATCTAGTTGTCTGAAAACTGTTGAAACGATTTCCCCCACTGAAAGGTCTTGGCACATTTGTCAAAAACAAAAATTAAAAAACAATTGATCATGTTTTTTTCCTGGACTCTCAATTATATTCCATTGACAAAAAGGATAAATCTTCACTAGAGAGAAATAGATCAAAATTAGGTCACTGCCTTTGAAAAATAATCATGATATAACTTTTTATTTTCAAATTCTCCTTAAGTGTTTACTTCTTCCCATATTCTAAGAAGACTAGCTCACACCCATGCACAATGACCACAGATAAATGCACAAACTATGAACTGTGTAAACTTGTTTTTATTTTAAAATATAATTTCATATTGCCTCTGAAATAAGGCAATTGTTTAAAACCCTAGAATAATCTTTACCAACTGTTTCTTAGGTAAAAACTTACTTTTTGCTGTCTGTTCCTATACCCAAACTGCACTCCACAAATGGGAAAGTCCATTTAGGTGCACATTTATTCACTGTTGTTTTAAATAACCATTTATCATTATAGAAGTAGTAAAGTATATTTTTAGAAAGTTAGGAAATCCAGACCAAAAAAAAAATTAAAAATGAAAGTATCACATTCTTACCATTCAGGATCACTATAATTCCTTAGTGTAATTCTTTCAGATCTTTTTCTATGCAAATACATATATGGGGGGGGTTCCACCAAAAATGAGATTTTAGAGTTCATAGTGAATTGCACCTAGTCTTAGTCAGTGATCTCTGTCAATTTCAGTGAGTTTTCATTTCGTCTACTTAGGCTATATTCAGATTTCTCCAACTATCCTTTCTTGGCTTTGTACAAATGAGTATTCAATTGAAGACTATTGCACCTGGTTGTTGGGGCTCTTAAGTCCCTTTCAACCTAGCATATCTCCTCATTCCTCTGTTTTCTTATTAACAGTAGCTTGTATAAAGATTAGTATAGGTATCCTGCAGAATGTCCTAAAAGCTCTGGATTTGTCTGTGTGCTTCCTTCAAGTACTATTTGCTGTGTTCTCTATCTCCCTATTTTCCTGTAAATTGGAAATTATATCTAAAGGCTTGCTGAATTCAGGGTAAATATTTTGGCTAGAATGCATCCTAGGTGTTATATCACATCAGAAGATCCATACATCTGGTTGACTCCATTGTTAGTGGTGCTGATATTGACGATTGGTGAGAAACTGACCTTTTCCATTATACAGTTTCAGGTTTTCACTTGTCATGTATCTGATTTTACTTTGGAATGATGCAGATATCCAGTTCCCCATCAAACATCCACATAATAGTTTTGCCACTATTTAAGTGCAATTAAAAATGTAGATTTTCATCAGAAAAAAATATTGGATTGCTATTCCATTCTTCTAAGAACCGAGTACTGAATGCAGTATTTGGTTCATCTGCTATGTGCCTGATGCTTTTTCCCTTTTGAAGAACTTTAGTCCTAAAAGTCGTTGGATGTTTCATTCATTCTATAAAATCTTTTTATTTCAGTCTGGATTCAAAGCGGTAACAGAAGAGTCCTAGGAATAAAAAAGCCTGTAGCTAGCTATCCTTCCTTTCTTGCTTTACCTCCTGGCTTCCTGCACCCCATCCAAGGAAAAGGAAACATTTAGGTCAAAGAAATAACTTGTGTCACATCTAAGAATATCAGCTATCCTTTACCATAAAAGAGAATTAGGCTTTTTATAATGAACAACTTGAAATGATTCTTGGTCTAAAGTGAATAATTTGTATAACTATTCCTTTAGTATATTTAATATCCCAGAAAAAATAAAGTTTGAATTGCAATCATGTGCTCAGTTCGAGGCTCATTTGGCATTTTCTGTGGCTCACCTGCTGAGTAGACCTGGGTTACCAGGCATTTTCATGTCTGTGCTAGGCACCAAACTGCTTATTTCCCATATCGGGGGCCAGTGCAGCAAAATCTACTTCATCTACAGGACCGATAGGACTTGAGATTTCCCTCTCCCAGAGTTCCGTCCTGCCTGTGTACCTGCACAACACCAGCAAACAGCCCTAGTGCTGCTGCTTTTGGACCTGCTGTCTACATCCCAACAGGCTGAGATTGGGTCTTCTGAGCTGAGAGCTTTCTCTCCTTGAATTCCCCATTGGGGATAAAGAAAGCCTGAGGTTAAAATGACTTAGTCTTTCCCTGGACATACTTTGTTTCAGGCTGAGGTAGTTTTAGGGGGTGGAGGGGCAGGGAAAAATCCAGTTAGGTGAAGTGTTACTAAGGCTTTGGCATTATATGTCTGCTTAGTAACATTTTAAAATTATGCCTGGGTAGATGCTTCTAGCCTAATGTAAAGGCTAGAAAGTACACAAGCTGTCTAGGTATGCATGTGATTATCTGTGTGTGCATGCCTAGCTTTAATGAACATAAACAGGCCACGTGTCACTCTTCATGAGATTTGGCATTTGGCACAGGAAGCACACTACACAAAAGTATTACAAGATTCAGGAACTAGCAGAGGAAAAAAAATACTCAAGTCCCGACAGATTGCTAACTGTCTACGTTGAGAGTGGATTGTCTCCCATTTTACCTACAGCAAAGTCACATTAACACACTTGTCTTTTTTTCATTTGTCAATAGGAAACCGAAAAGAGAAGAGCACCTAAGTGAAGAAGCTATCAAGGTGATCGCTGGCCTTCCTGACTTAACATTCATGCATGCCAAGGTGTTGATGTTCCCAGCCACGTTAACACCTTCCACAAGCTCTCAAGAAAAAGCAGACTGATAGCTATGTGAATTGGACAGTTTCTATTGCTTTTCCTTTTTTCCATCCCTTCCCTACCATCAAAAGCATACCTGCTCTAATTAAAAAAAAAAAATTCAAGTTCAGCTGATTTGTTGGTAAGCCGCACTAGAAAGGTATACATAGTAATGTATATTTATTTACATACTGAAGTCCTAAATTTATATTAGAAAAATGTAAATAATTGGGGGTAAACATTTTTGAAGATTTATTCTTTTTGTGTTGCTGGGGTGTATACATTTATGTCTTTGTGAAATACACTGGTGGTGTCCTTCTTACAAAACTTTTGAAATAAAAAAAAAAAACTCAAATCTTCACTGTCTGTGAAATCCCCTTCAGTCTTTTCAGATTGCATTGACTGTCCTCTTGATTTTTCATATTACATGTCAAATTACTTTTGCTATCATAAATAAGCTCCAAAGTCCCCCATTTAATTTTTTTTTTTTTAATTTTGTGTATGATGGGTTTCAGATCTGGCTTTTGTTAACATTTTGGGGCTTTTTTAATCTTTTCAATCTGGCGTATTGCTGTTTGACCTTTTGCAAGGTACTTAATCAATTGCTCTTTTGTTATAGGGTATGGATCCTTGTCAGAACTTGATTGGAGGGGTTTAAAGAGATTGTATCTGTTTAAAATCAGTTTGATTCAGAGAAGGACCAAATTATATGAATGTCTTACAATGGAATTTACTTGTTACTGATTTTTTTGTTCTATTGTACCACTATTTTTTGAGGATTTTGCACAGTGTAAAATGACATAATCATAGATTGCTATGGTTTAGGCTGTATATACAGTGAAAACTATGGGTTTTAAATGTTTGGGGAAATTCCTATGGAAAAAAGAGAGACATGTAGAAGAACCTCTAACAAGGTTAATGTGCATGCCCAAGGTCTTTTGAAATTTCAGTGTGTAAATTTCCTTTTAGCTTATACAAAAATAAAATAATTTAAAAGAAATTTAGCCTGGTGTCTGTACTTTGGTATGTGAGGAAAAATGTAATGAGTTTGAATGAGAAGTTTTATTGAATATTAACATATTTCAATCCAGAGGAAATCTTTGGTAGGGCTTCTACTTTGTTGAAGCCAGGAGGAATTAGAATCTGGCCTATAAGAATTGGATCAGCACTTTTAGTAGCTGAGCTGTTTGTTTTTATATAGAACATGAGATCAGTAAAGAAATTCCCATGATTCATTATAATGTGTCTTCATCAGAGTATTGGCAAGGTTAAATAGGGATTTGTAGGGATTTTTTTTTCTTTCCAAGAATATATAAGCGTGAAATGAAGGTAGGCAGAAAAAGTCTAAAAATTTTAGAATATTATTAGATATTGCTTCAGCAAAAAGTCACATGACATTGCATCAGGAACAGGCAGTCAGCTGACAGTCGGCCTCATCCACTCTGGGAATATGCCAGTGGAACTCCTGCACCTCTGTCGTTTGCAGATTCCTGTGTTGCCAGGGGATTACGCTGGCCATTGGAACGCTTGCCTGAGTGTAATGTAAGTATGGCCTGGAGTGACAAGATGCCTATCCAGTCCATATCCCACCATTTCCCTAACTATTTAAAAAAAAAAAAAAAAAAAGTTTGGTCTTTTTCAGAGAAACTTTCCTTCAAAATAATCCCAAGTTTTTAGTGTCCAGCAAACCTTTTGGATGGAAAAAGATGACTCAGAAAATTCCTTATCAGAATTTTTTATGTTTCAGTAATTGAAGCATAAAGGGCTACTTCTATAGTACATTACAACTAAATTATAATGGCAAGTTTCACCAACCTAAGTTCACAGCCCACATGTTAACTGTGTTACCAAGAGAAAATTAATCAACATCTCTGAGCCTGAATTATCCATAAAAATGGGAATGATCCTATCTCATGAGGTTGATGTATTAAATAATGGATATATTTAATAAGACATTTGTCACATGAGTAAACAGTCAATGAGCAGTAGCCAGAGCATAGCATCAGGGAACTCTGTGAAAGCTCCTGGAGTCCCAGTAGGTTCAAGAAGCAGACACAGGAGAAAGGGTCACTAAATAATAATAGAGTAACTTGGCATTTTAAAATTGTTAAGTGGGCCTTCGTTATGAAAGTGGCTTATTTTAATGACTCAGATATTTCATCTTATAACCACTTTTAGATAAGCCAGACTTTCCTTTTGTTGTTGTATTGGTCTTTGATGATTTCGTAACAGGTACATTAATATTGGATCATCATAACTTAATGCTTCAGTACTGAAGACCAAAAAATGGTCAGCTTTGTGCCAGACCAGCTTTAAACTATACAATAGCAGTGGCTGGGAGGAAGAGCTTTGAGCACCTTGGGATCTCAGCTAAGGGGCAGCCTGTCGCTTACAAGCTTGTCTTGGTCATCAGCAGCTGTACATCTGTCTTAAAGTCAACCAGGAAGATCCTGCAGAGTTAAGAGGGGAAGAAACTAAGGAGTAGGAGCCCCAAAAGGCCAAAGCCTACACTGGGGTTCAGCAAACAGCTTTGGGCCCTCTGTCTTAAAACCAGCTCATTCATCCCACAGCTTCATCCCACTGGATGCCCAAGTCCCGAGAGCCATACGTAATTCCCCAGGTTAATCCAAGCCAGACTGGGAAGCATGGGAAAAAACTTTCCTAAGTTGAGTCACATCAGTACTATTTTTATGAGTCTTTTTTTTTTTTTTTTTAAATAGAGAAGCTTGTTCTTCCCTCTTCATGATTGTATTCTTTACATAGAATTTGCCATCTTTTCATTCCTTCATGTTTATTAAATCAATTAGGATTAGGTTTGGCTGTGAGTAACAAAAACCCAAAATACTGCATTTCATGTAATAAGACTCATCCTTTTGTCACATTTTAACTTCTCTGAAATTGGAATGTGTCATACAATTGGATGGGTTGTCTTTAGTTGGCAGTGGTTTCTTTTTCTTAGCGACGTATTAAGTAATGCTACCTTATAACCAATGACAGAGTAGATGAAAATGGTAATGGTGGCTTAAACAGTGGAATTTTATTTCCCTCCTATAAAATGCTGGAAGAAAACAGTCCAGGGCTGGTTACGGGGCTTCGTATGATCACCTGAAGTCCTTACTAGCTTGTTATTCTACCATTCTCAACACATGGTTTCTGCCCTCTGGTCCAAGGTGGCTGTTATGGTTATGGCCTTCATGCCTGTATTCCAGCCATCAGGGTAGAAAGAGTGAAGAAGGGATTCTCCTTCCCATTAAGGACACTTTCCATAAGGCATATACAGTATTTTCAGTTATAATCTATTGGCCAGAACTTCATTGCAGGTTCCTATCTAGCTGCAACAGAGGCTAGGAAATACCTCTATTCTGGGTGGCCATCTAAAAGAAGGGACATCTAGTTGTAAGGAAGGACAGAAGAGATCATGTAAGGCAACCAGTAGTCTGAGCCACACCTATTTTTTATTTCTCAGCTCATAAACATACTTCCTTGAGATAAAGTAATGCATAGAGAAATGAATTCCAAGATCATTTTCTCAGGCTGCAATGCCTCAGGCTAGATTTATTGCCTTCCTGATGCTTTTCCAAAAGGGAAAAGATCTATAGAGGGCAGTACAGGATTTCCTGGGACCATGGAGGAACAATTGCTAAGACAAGTCCCGGGTGGAAGTAGGGGCAGCCCGATGAGATGAAAGGAACGGTGAATTGGAGTGGGAGTTGTGTCTTAAATACAGCCCTGCCACTAACCAGCTGTAAGATCTTCGATAAATCCCTTTTTTAAGCACCAGGTACTTCATAAAATGAGGGATTGGAGTCTGTAGAATCAAAAACTAAGGTAGGAGAAAACCTTAAAGAATACAATTTTAGGGCTGGTAGATGAGCTGGTCCAGTGCTTTCCAACTACTCCCAGGAGCCCCGAAGCAGTGCCAGGAGGCCTTGGCACCTGCAGTCAGGGTGTGTCCAATAATAACACACTGGGCTTATATATTTAGGGAGGGGAAAGGTGATTGCAAAAGACTTCATGTAATAAAAGTGTTCCATTGCTACCAAAAGTTGAAAACCAAAAATGACTCAATACTCATATCTGAAGAAATTGAAGCCTAAATAAGAAAACTGACTGGCACATCATTACATATCTATAAACAGGGGCAGGACCTGAACCCAGTTTCCCTGACTCTTGGCTTTTTTGTTTATACCCTCCTGCATCCCCACCAACCCCCACCCCCGTCTGCATAGCTGGCTGGCCAGCTTTTGCCTGAACATTTGCAGGGACACTGCATGGGCTCAGGACTTCACCAGGAAGTCTCCTTGCCCACCTGCAATGCACACGTACACACACACACACACACACACACACACACACACACACACACACACGCTTGGTTGGCAGCACAGATTGTTAGGACCTTGAGCAGAAACCTGGTTTCCCATAACCAGTTGCTCATTGGCTCAAGTTACCGTTTCTCAAGCTGAAGGGATGAACCTAGACTCTTTTCCATGAATATCTGAAGATCACTGTCATGCTCCTCCTCCTACCAAACCTCCCGTGATGACATGGTTTCTAGGCCTTTCTTACACACACTATTCTTTCCTGGACATTGTCCAGTTTGCCAAAGTTCCTCTTAAAATGTGCTCCCCTGACAGAGCCAGAGGTCATCTCTTCACTGGCATGGGGCTCAGGTTTATTTCAGACACTACTTTGAATGTAGCCTAAAATTGCATTACTGTTTATGGCAACAATATTGACTCTTTAGCTCACTGTGTGAACAGCCTTTTACCCCTAATTGCCGTCAAACCAGATTTTTTTTCTCTCATCTCTCATCTCCTGGTGTCACTGAGTTTTTTGAGCCTAAAAGCAGGGTTTTATATTGATCCCTTTTCAGCATTTTTTGTCAGCTTTAGACTATTGTTTCAGCCTGTTCATCTCAACAAATCTTCATTGTACCATCAACACACAGACTTGCCCTCCTTCCTCTGCTCTGTTATCCACAGATTGATAAACACCCTTCATAATCCAAATCACTGACATAAAATGTTGACCAGTAAAACATCCAGTGTGCCAGGAAGACCCTGGGTGCAGCTTCTTAACCCAGTGATGCCCACATTTCTTCATCTTGCCCACCAGTCATAAAAACAGGTGAAGCCTTGTCAAATCCAATCACGTTACACCTGTGGCATCTCGTGGGCCATCCTGAGCATTTCTACAGATGCTCCCCAAAACCTCATGCAGCTTGAACATTTCTGTGAGTGTCCAGCATGGTGGCGCACACCTGTAGTCCTGGTTACTCAGAAGGCCGAGGCAGGAGGATCACTTGAGCCCAGGAGTTCGAGAGCAGCCTGAGCAACATAGTGAGACTCTGTCTCAAAAAAAAAAAAAAAAAAAAAAAGTCTCTGTTGCCCAGGCTGGAGTGCAGTGGAAAGATCTTAGCTCACTGCAACCTCCACCTCCTGGGTTCAAGTGATTCTCCTGCCAAAGCCTCCAGAGTAGCTGGGATTACAGGCGTGTGCCACCACCCCCGGCTAATTTTTGTATTTTTAGTAGCGACAGGGTTTCACCATGGTGGTCAGGCTGGTCTCGAACTCCTGACCTCATGATCCACCTGCCTCGGCCTCCCTAAGTGCTGGGATTACAGGTGTGAGCCACCGCGTCTGCCCGAGATTCCTTCTTTAAAAAAAAAAAAAAATCTGACTAGTTCTCCAAAAGAAGCATAAGGATGATAAAACAAGTAGAAGATAAAATGACATCTACTCAGGATGGGAGATTAAATGAGGATGATCCATATTATCACTGGCATACAGAAAGCCCTCAATAAACAACTTTTTATCTTCATTCATCCAGATGAGTCTTCTGTCATTGACGATGCAGACAGGAGGCTGACAGGAGGAGGATATGGTTGTCTTCTGAAAGTTGCCCTTAAGGGATCTGCTTTGTTTCAATTATCTATCATTTCAGTTATCTTTTCAGCCTGGACCATCTGTGAGGATACTGCATATCACTTTACATAATGTTATTATTTTAAATTTACCTCTTTCAAAAACTGCTCCCTTCCTTCAGTTTTCAAAAACCTGGATTTAGGGAACAAAACACTGGTCACTGTTGTTGTCAACTGTGACTTCAAAGCCTTTCGCTTGCTCACTCCCAGCTCTCCTTTTGACCAGAGCTCATGCTCCTCTCCTGCCTCACCATCCCTCCCATGAAGGTCAGGGACTAGGGAGGGTCACGAAGACCAAAAGGGTCAAGGAGGGAAAATAAGGAGATCTTTTGTGATCTGCGCTGTGTCTACCTTAGAAGAGGGGCTGCTGTCATCTCCTACCCAGTGTTTCCGCTACAGAATCCTTGATCAAAACAGCTAATGATGATCTCAGTGGAGATCCTCATCTTTGCCTCTCCCCTGAGCTCTGCGCGACCCCCCCCCCCCCTTTTTTTTTTTTTTTTGGAGACAGTCTGTCACTCTGTCACCCAGGCTGGAGTTCAGTGGCACAATCTCAACTCACTACTGCAACCTCCCCCCCCAGGTTCAAGCAATTATCCTGCCTCAGCCTCCCAAGTAGCTGGGACTACAGCTGTGTGCTACCAAGCCCAGCTAATTTTTGTACTTTTGGTAGAGATGGGATTTCACCATGTTGACCAGGATGGTATCAAACTCCTGGCCTCAAGTGATCCGCCCGCCTTGGCCTCCCAAAGTGCTGGGATTACAGGCTTGAGCCACTGCACCCAGCCCTGCACCACTATTCTGACAGCCCTATGGCCATCCCCACCTAGATATCCCCAAGACACTCCTGCAATTAAACATGTGTACCACAAAAGCTTGTGCTCACAGCCTTCCAGGCCTCCACCCGATCCCACCATGCCCCTGGCCTTAGGATCGCCCTTGCTCCATTTGCCACACTTCAGGTTCACTCTCAGCCTGCTCCCCTTCCTTACCCCTAACCTTATTGGCCTGAAGTCCTGTCAATGACACCTCCGAAGTACCCATTGCCTCTCTCTTCAAGCCTTCATCGTCTTCACATGATTATTGTAACAGCCTCACACTGACCTTCCTCTGCCCATCCCACCTCCAATTTAACTTTCCACTATGCCAATGGAATGCTCTTTTCCTGCTGAGCATCCTTCATGGCACCCCCTTACCCTCTGGACAGTCAGCTCCTTGGCGGGTTCCACAGCACTGGGATCGTCCTCTCTGCATGGAGGCTCCCGCCTGGCCTACCAGCTCCTTGCTAGTTATGAAATGCCCACTGAGGGCCGGCCCATGCTCATCGTCTCTTAGGAAAACTTTCTCACCAGCCAGCCAGCCTCATTTCCTCAGGGAGCCTTTCTGGGCCACCCCCACAGACACAGCTGGCTCTCTAGCCTCTGCGATTGCTTGGCAAATCTCTCTGATCATGTAATGCTCATCATAAAACTACTTCACATTTATTAAGAGCTCTGCCGAGTGCCAAGTACTGGGCCTCACACACATTCTCTCTTAATGCTCACAGTAACCCTAAAAGGTACCTGAACTCATCTCCTGATAAGGAAACCAAAACAGGACATGATGTCACTTCCCCCAAGGTCATAGAGCCAGGAAGCAGAAAAGTCTTGAGCCCAGATCTGAAGGATCACAGAGCCTGAACACTTAGCCACAGAGCACCAGCCTCAGTGGGATGAGGGTTGTTATGTCACCTCTCACCTTGCTTCCTGATGACGGATTTACTTGTCTCTCTCCCTCAGGCCATGAGCTCCTTGAGAGCAGAGACTGGATCTGGCTCATGTTTGTCCCCTGTCCTCTGGCACAGTGCCTGACACATGGGCTGACTTTCATTTTGTTTGCTTCCTAAACCAGTTTATGCATGAGCCCCTCAGGGGAATGTACGGGGACCCTTCCTGAATCTGTGCTTTGCCTCTGCCTGCAAACATTGTGACCCTCACCTCAAGGGCTGTCCAAATTTTCCCCCAAAATATCATATTCTATCAATCACTGACTCAGTTCTGCAAGCTCTGAAGAAAGCCCCCAAACCCTTTGGGTTTTCATTCTGCCAAATACTATTTGTTTCTGTTGGCTTTTGCCTCAATCCCTGCCTTGTGTAACCAGCAGGTAAGAACTGGATATGGGGTGATCCTACTCCTGGGATACAGCTCTATAGCCCACAGCACCAGGAAGCCCCTAGTTGAAAAGTATGTACACAGCTCTGTAGGAGAGACCCCTGAACCTAGGACCCATCCTGACCATTCCTCCTAGGGTGCCCTGAGTGGATGGTTGGAGGAAATCAGTAAAGATGCCTCTCAGTTGCGGAGTATGATACCACAGGAGCACCTGAAGGCATGCTCCCTAAGGAAACCTGCCCCATCCACTGTCAGCCTCACCGCACCCCACCCCCAACCTTCTATTTTTCTCTGTTATCCAAAGCAAGACTTCCACGTTTGGGCTAGAGGTGGTGCAGGAAGGGTAGGTGGAGGTGCTCCTGACTTCGTAGCTCTGGGACCAGGCTTCCCAACATGGCCCAAGGACCCCCAAACCTAGCAGGATTACTGCCAAAGCAAGCCACACTGGAGGCTCTCCTGTTATAAATTCAAGTCACATAGCCTGGGCACGGTGGCTCACACCTGTAATCCCAGTGCTTTGGGAGGCTGATGCAGGAAGATGGCTGAAGGCCAGGAGCTCAAGACCAGCCTGGGCAACATAGTGAGACCCTGTCTCTACAAAAATAATTTTTTTTAGATGGAGTCTTGCTCTGTTGCCCAGGCCAGAGTGCGGTGGTGCGATCTTGGCTTACTGCAACATCCACCTCCCAGGTTCAAACGACTCTCCTGCCTCAGCCTCCCAAGTAGCTGGGACTACAGGTGTGCACCATCACATCCAGCTAATTTTTATATTTTTTAGTAGAGATGGAGTTTCACCATGTTGGCCAGGTTGGCCTTGACCTCCTGACCTCAGGTTATCCGCCCACCTCAGCCTCCCAGAGTGCTGGGATTATAGGCATGAGCCACTGCGCTCAGCCAAGAATTTTTAAAAATAAATAAATTTAAGCCACAGCTTAAAAGAGACCCTCAGCTGAATGGAGATATTTTACCAAAATCAGTATTTTTATTCAGTGAGAGGAGAGAAGTCTTGCCTAAGGACTGTCCAACTTCTCACAGAACACTTTAGTCCTAGGAATCAGGGGAGTGGAGTTGCAATTTATTTCGCTTTATTTCTGCTGAGTTGCCTTGGGAGTCTGAACTTTAATCTGGGTGGGAATCAGAGAATGGCATGGGCCAGTTCAAGTTCTTGTCAGATAAAATGTTCTCCCTTGGCTCAAAGAAGAGGCCTGAACTCCCTTCCCATTAACCTAATATCTGTCTCGGCACCCCTATTCCACGGTGATCCCTTCTCCCCCACCGTATTTAATCACCTTTCCTGGCCACTGCTGTCCTGGCCATGCAGCAACAGCTTCGACCCAGAAGACAGGCAGGTGTTGCTTCCCTTCAACTACTATCTTGTAACTCCCTCTTAATTTACAATCTGTTTGCTGTTTCAGATGTTTGGAAAGAAAACGCCTTAGTCAGCAGCCCTAGAAAGCCTCATTTTCAGTAAAATATGGACACTTCTTTTCCACCCCAGGGTTGTGTGTTTTTTTTTTTTTTTTTTTTTTTTGGCTGGAACCTAACATCTGTGAGGCAGACAAGACCACATGGGCTCTGTGTCACCAGACACCTGTTGAAAGGATATAATCAGGGGTAGAAAATCTGGGCAGAGCCCACTGGTGACAGCTGGTATTTATCTAATATCAGCCTCCACTGACAGGGAAATGGAGGGCAACCCAGCACTAACAGAAGAGCAAAGAGAAGAAAAGGTGATGGGTCCGAGCTGCAAATGCTCCTGGCGACCTGCTGGGAATCCCTTTCCCAACTGACAAGAAACCCAAAGGTGCTTGAAGACATGATGGTTTTCCCTGCTGAAGAGGAGTGGCTGCCACCACAGTATACACCTCCGTGGGGCTGACCTCTGGGGAGAGGGTCCTTCCAGGCACATCCATAAAACTAGACACCTGTCAATCTGCCTGAGTTTTCATGGTCTTGTGGTGTGCTTCTGAAGGATCATGAAAGAAAGGGCATGCGCGATTTTAGATAATCATTTCCACATGGGGCTTGGTAGAAAACAAAACTCATAACTGGAACTGTGTTTTATGCATGAGGCAGCTCTGGGGCCCTGCCAGCTCACGGCTTGCCTAGGCCACTGTCCTCAAACATGCACCAGCCTCAGGACATGAGGAATCCTGAGCCCTTGAGGTCACAGAAGAGGTGACCTGTGCATCGCTCCTGGAAAAGAGGCAGAAAAGTGGCAGCAAGAGTTCGAATGAGGGCACTGCCACTTCTGTTGTGAGACCATGGACCAGTATGTAAAGTGTGGCTAGGAATTAAAGTAAAAAATACCAAAACAGCCTACTTAGGGAAGTTACAGATAACTCATTGTCTTCATCTGTTTGGGCAGCTATAACAAAATACATTAGACTGGATGATTTATAAACAACAGAAACGTGTTGCTTACGGTTCTGGAAGCTGCAAAGTCCGAGATCAAGACGCCAGCAGACTCCGCGTCTGGTAAAGGTGCACTCTCCGCTTTGCAGACACCTTCCTACAGCGCCCTCACCTGGAGGAAAGGACGAGCAAGCGCCCAGGCCCCTTTTATAGGAGCACTAATCCCACTCACAAGGGCTCTGCCCTCGTGGCCTAACACCTCCCAGGTGCCCCAACTCTTAACATCACCACATTGGGGATTTAGTTTTAACATATAAATTTTGAGGGAGACACAAACATTCAGACCAGAGCACTAAACCCTCAGCACATGAATCTCCATAGGGTATAACAGCAACACCAACAACCGCTTAGCATAACACTTGGAAATAGTAAGTGCTCAATAAATGTTAGGTGTTATTTTTTAGGGCACCAAGATCTTAGTGAGTATCTATGATGTATACTGCCTGGGTTGGAAGCTTTTTAGGGCGTTAGGGTATTTAAGATGCAGCACCTGATTCAATGAAATAATTAGGGACCACCAGGTCAGCTGTTCACGATCAAATGATTATGAGCAACCTACTCTTGACTTAATGATGAGGCTACAGAAGTAAGTCCTGTCAGGAGGCTGGGAAGGGGCTCAGTTTGGGTAGACGGCCATGTGGCCCAGAATCACCCAAACAGACCTCAGAGGGATCTCATAGGCATGTCCATAAAAGGTGACCCTTGGCAACCTGTCCACATTTTTAATTGTCTTATGATGGGCCCATGCTTTTAATTGTCTTGTGGTGGCCTGCAAGGTGGGTGGGATGTGAACATGTGCAGAGGGAGTGATCAGCCAGGGCCCATCCTGGGAAGTAAATCCCAACAAAGACTATCCATCCATCCATTCACTCAACTTCTATTAAGCACCTACTATGTACCAGGTGCTTGTGTGTTCCATTCCAAACACACATAGAGTGTTCACCCTTGGGTTTGTCAAGCATCTGGTACCTGGCCAAGCCCAGGAAGGTGAGTGGTATCCTTTAGGGTATCGCATCTTCCTCCCTCCAGCCATCCCTAACTTCAAATATCTTAGATTTTATTTATTGTTTATTTTGCTGAAAATTTTTAGAATAAATTATGGACATTCTTCCATGTCACCCACACACACCAACACCATATCCAAAATAAAGGGATGATTTTCCATATCTAACCTCACCACTATTATCACACCTAAGACAGTTAAACATAATTTCTGACTCCCATTTGAAATGAAGTCTATATTTGAATTCCCCCATATGTCCCTAAAATGTCTTTTATAGTTTGCCTGTTCAAACCAGGGGCTGCTCAAGGAAAATACATCTCATTTGGTTGTATGTTTCTTTTCATCTAGAACAGTTCTCCCATCTTTTTCTTTTTCTTTATAATTTCAACTTTTATTTTAGATTCAGGGGGTACATGTACAGACTTGTTACCTGGGCATAGTGTGTAATGCTGAGGTTTGGGATATAAATGATCTTGCCACACAGCTAGTGAGCACAGCATGCAATAGTTAGTTTTTCAACCCTTCCCCTTCTCCCTCCCTCTCCTCTCTAGTAGTCGCTGGTATCTATTGTTGCCATCTTTATGTATGTCCATGAGAACCCAATGTTTAGCTCCCACTTATGTGAGAACATGTAGTATTTGGTTTTCTGTCTCACATTAATTTGCTTAGGATTATGGCTTCCAGCTGCTCCTAGGTTGCTGCAAAGGACATGATTTCATTCTTTTTTATAGCTGCACTTTTATTTTTCATTATGTGGATTTTTTGAAGAGATCAGGCTAGTTGTCTTGTAGAATGTCCCACATTCTGGATTTATCTAATTGTCTCCTCCTAGTGTCATTTAGCTTGTCCCTCTATCCCCTATGCTTCCTCTCATGGTATCCATAAGCATGCAGCTGCTCAACAACCTCATCATCCAGAAACCCCCAGCAGTGGGAACTGACCCTGTGGGTCATCACTCCTACTGGGCTATCACAGCCCCATCAGGATTGGTCATCTGGTGCCTGGTCCTCCTTCCTCACAGGGGCCTTTCTCAGACCTGTGCTGAACTCCCTCCCTCACTGCTTCAGCCTCTGCTGGAAGAAGCCTTTCCTGACCATTCACTGAAAGTGTGCCCCCCAACCTTCCCTAGATCCCAGCCTACTGTATTTTTCTTCTTAGCACACCATATCATCCAAGATATATTTACTGTTTATTTTGTGTTCTCTGTCTCTGCTGCCAACACTGTAAACTTAATTAGGACAGGGACCGTTATTGCCACAATCACTACTGTATCCCCAGTGCCTAGAACAGCTTCTCATACAGAGAAGACACCTCATAAACCTTGAATGAATGAATGTATGAATGAATGGGCCCTACGGCTAATAATCCAATTCTAAGTACACCATCTACCCCAAGTCATATTGTTTGAGGTTATTATCTTCCCAGAAACACATACAAAATTCTGAAACTACACTTAACATTTAGCAGGGGGAAAACCACATCATCTGTGAACAGCAACAAAGTCTCCCAGTGCAAGTTGTCTGGTCTTCCAGCCCTCAGGCCCACCCCGCCCTCTCCACCAGACTTTGGGCAACTCCTGGATCACTCAACCCAGGGTGAATACAGGGCCGCTTGGCCATAAATACCATTTAGTCTCACTCAGCAAATATGAGCTGTATGAATTATAGCACTTGGCTTGGAGGATGATTTCTTTTGTCTGATTTTTTTCTAAGTCAAGTCTACTTTTTTCCTCCTTTTTCTTTCTTAGCCTTCAAATGTTGAACAGGTTCTGCATTCAACTCCCAGCCAAGTTTTGTAGCTTAGAGCTGGCACTGAGCCGGAGGGCCCAGGCAGAGGAATCAAGGAGAGTCCCCGGAGCCAGGGTGGAAGCTGGGGTACAACCCACCGATGAGCAAAGGAGCAGGGCTAGCTTGTGTTTTGTTGGGACCAAACCAACAAATAAGACATGGCACAGTGCACCATCTAAAATGGAGCTTCTCACCCCAGCTTCCAGGGAGCCCAGGAACCCCCTGAAACTGTGTGCAACATATTGTGAATATTTGCTTCCAAGCACCTTTCTGGGGAGAGGGTTTGTAGCTTTCACCAGTTTCCCAAGGGAGTTTGTGACGTCCTCACTCCACCCCCAAAAAGAAAGGTAAGAAAAACACAGCGTCCGGCAGCTTTTCACATACAGGATCAAAATTGTGCGAAACTCCTGCTGTGCCCGCACCTCACCCAGGAGCTCAGGCTCATTTAGGAGACAAGGCCCGATTGAAGGAGGCAGGTTCGGGTTTTGTTTTATTTTCTTTTGTTGAGTTATCATTTCTTGAGGGCTTCCTGTATGCACAGCACAATATTAAGCTCTACGACAACAACAATAATAGCTAGCTCTCAACCCAGCACTTAACGCCAGGCCCTGTTCAAGGTGTTTTCTGTGCATTTGCTCATTGAATCTCCCAAGAGTCCTAAGAAATAGGTACCATTATTCTCATCTCACTTTACAGATGATAAAACTAAGGCACAGAAAAGGAACTTGCCCCAAAATGCATGGCAGGACAGATCTGAACCCAGAGGGTCTGGCTCCAGGTCCTTGTGCCTATAGGACCTCTCAAGCTCTGTTATTTCATTGGAACCTACAATGACCTCCAAAGTAAGTAGTCTTGTTTTCTCCATTCTACAGGTGATAACACTGAGGTTGAACAACTTGCCCAAGGTCACCTCATGCTTTACACACCTCTCGCTGTGAGACTGACAACAGAGAACAGTCAAACGAATTCAGAGGGGGTCATTCCAGGAAGGGGAGACAGGGGAAGAGTCAAGCAGGGGCGGTGGGAATCTGGAAGGTCATGGAGCTCAAGTGCGTGTGCCTGAAAAAACCATTCCTCGAGTGCTGAGGAGCAGCCAAACCTCCTTCCAGAGCCCTCAGCCCAGGAGAGGTGGCTTACAGTCCCACAGGTGGAGAAGGAGCCTTAGGCTCAAGGTTAACACCCACTCTCATTCCCTGTTCTGCATCAAAGTCACAGGGGTCACCCAAGGAGTGCCTTCTATGGTAGAGAGAGATTAACAGGGCAGCCTCCCAGCAGCCCCCACCCCAACCCTGCTCCCTGGGCCAGCTGTCCCGCTGTCATTGACCCGGTCCCTATTTACAGTTCAGTAGCAGAGGCCTATGACTCAGGGACAGAGGGAATCCCCAAGGTGCCAGGCCTCAGGCCATGTGGAGAGTGGCTCATTAAGAGCCTCGGCACAGCGATTACCTCCAGAGAGGTGGCGTGTGAGCAGGTACCTTGGAAGCTTTGTTTCTAATGTTTCTAAAGATCGCCAAGGTGTTGTGTTCTGAGTAATAATGAATTGCCTTCATTATTCACACGCACAATCTGCACCGCCGCCCACAAAGGCCTTGGACACTCCTGCTGAGCAGGTGAAGTCAGCCCTCTGGTCCTAGCTCTCCCACTGACTGGCTGGTGGGTGTCAGCCTAAGAACCGTATGGACTTCATCAGTGCCGGAGTGTGAGGCCCTTTGTATCTTGGAGCCATTACCAGAAAGCAGAGCCTCCAGTAGACCTTTTTCAAACTTTCTGTGTGGTTTGCACGTTCGTCCACTGTACCGAGGTAGCATTTCTTCTCATTATGACTCCGGGGGCTGTCCGCCTGCCTCCAGTTCCCAAAACCCTGTGGCTGTGGAAGCTGTGAGGTAAGCAGAACATGGCCCAGCCCCCGGGCCCTGCTGATTGGTTCAGAAGTGGACCTCTGGCGCAGGCCCCTCCAACCACAACATCCTGAGTTCTTGGCAACAATTGCTTGGCGACGGCCTCAGCCTTTAACTAGAATTTTGGAGAAAAGCTGCAGTGCGTCTTTAACTTGTTAAGCTTGGGAGCTGCTATCAGAGAGTCTTGCATTCTGGGCCCAGCCACATCCCTGCTCTTGGTAAAGGTTAGTTATTTACCTTTAGTTAATTATCTTTACCAAAAGTATTTGAGCAAAAAATAAATTATACACATGCTCACGCGTGCACACACACACACACGCACACACACACATCCATACATATGTCTTTAAACTACTTAGAGGGGCGTTCCTGCCACTTGCAACCAGCCTGTCATATATACTTCTCTGAACCATCTGGACATTTTACAGGAGGTTCCCTTTCTGCAGAGGGACAAAGGGGTAGGCTGGGGAGAACATGAAGGCCTTTGGGTTAATGTGTTGGAAGCTGCCGCCAAGCTTGTAAATGAAAAGCATCTTTGAACTCATTGAGTAAATGTATAGGAAAGTGGATTTAAATTGAACGTCATCTGCCTACAGCCTTGGAAGCACATGTGTATGGCCCCAAAGCTAAAGGCTGCTAGACATTCTGCACAGGAGCTTGCGGCCTGGTGGTAGTCACTTCCCTTGGCGGGGCTTCCAGGGGTCCAGCAGCCTCACCTGACACATGACACAGGGGCAGAGCCAAGCAAAGCTTCAGCCTCCACTGTGAGGTGCAGCCACAGCTATCTCCTGCCCAGCTGGATTTTCCAGTCCTGCCGGCACGTTCCTTCCTGTTCCTTCCCTCATCCTTTAGCAAACAGATTTCTGCAAACTCAGGCACCCAGAGAGTGAGGGGATTCCCATGGGGGCCTTCCGTGGTATAGGCTCTTGGGGCTCTGCCAGCCTGCTCTTAAGAGTCCAGGACTGGTGGGCTAGGCTGGCAAAGCTATCCTGCATGCCCCGCTCTCCTCCCTCCTGTCTTCCTTTCCTCCATCCACCTCGCAGCCCCTGGCCTGCCTTTACTCCCAGCTCTCCTCCCTGAACCAGACCCGCTCCACCCTCTGCCACTTACACCTTTAAGGTGGACAGCTGAGCTGGAAGGAGCCTCAGAAACCGTCCCCATCCAATCCAGTTCCTTTCCAGAAAGAGAAACTGAGGACAGGGAGGTGAAGTGAGCCGTTAAAGGTCACCAGCTCTAGGGAGCTGCGCTGGGGATAGAACGCGGGTGGCTACGCCAGGCGTGGTGGCGTGCACCTGCAGTCCTGGCTGCTGGAGAGGCTGAGGCCGAAGGATCGCTTAAGCCCCAGAGTTCGAATTCAGCCTGGGCAAGGGGCGAGATCTTCCTCTCTTAAAAAAAGGAAGAAAAGGGCCAGGCGAGGTGGCTCAGGCCTGTAATCTCAGCACTTTGGGAGGCCGAGGCGGGCGCATCACTTGAGGTCAGGAGTTTGAGACCATCCTGGCCAACATGGTGAAACTCCGTCTCTACTAAAAATACAAAAATATTAGCCGGGCGTGGTGGCGCATGCCTGTAATCCCAGCTCCTCGGGAGACTGAGGCAAGAGAATCGCTTGAGCCCAGGAGGCGGAGGTTGCAGTGAGCCGAGATCGTGCCACTGCACTCCAGCCTGGGCGACAGAGCAAGCCTCTGTAAAAAAAAAAAAAAAAAAAAAAAAAAGGACAAAAAGAAGAAGGAAGGAAGGAAGGAGGAAGGAGAACCAGTGGCCAGCGCCCTGAGTGTGTTTGGAGAGGGTTGGGGTGTGGGGGTGTGCGTTTGAAGCCTTGTGTCTCCTGTGGACAAGGAGGAGCGCTCTGTGCCCTGGGGAAAGCCAAGGGAGAGGAGGGGTTGGAGAGGCAGGGACCCCGTCCCCCTGGACACTCGGGAGCGAAGGCGTGAGAGGCCTCAGCCGGCCGTCCCTCCTCGCGCCTCTGCCCCGGCGGACGCACGTGGACCGGAAAGCCGAGGGGGCGCCGGGCCGGCTCTGGCCGCTGGGCCCGGGATGCCAGGATGCGGGGGGCCGGGGCGCCAGGATGCGGGGGGCCGGGGCTGCAGGTGCTCTCGGGGGCAGGGGGAAGCTCCGCTCCCTCTGCAGAGGACACCCGCGCCGCCGCCCCGGCAGCCTCCGAGGCGCCCGCTCTGCGCTTCACTCTTGGCCGCTCCCCCGGAGCCACGCGAGCTGGTCGGGGCGGCTGGACCCGAGCCTGGGAGCCTGCGGGCTGCCGAACCGCCCGGAGCCGCAGCGCCGCAGCCCGCCCGCTCGGGGGCGCCCCAGCTTCCGGCCTCCGGCGGCTTCCGCGTCGCGCTCCCCAGGCCCGGCGGCTGCGCCAGGCCCCCTCGGCGTCCCCCGCCCTCTCTGCCGGGCGCTCGCCCCCGCCGCCACCCTGGGATCTGAGCCCGGGCCGTCTCCCCGCGGCGCCGCGCCTGGCGGTCACTCCCTCTGACCTCCTGGGCCCAGTCCTGGGGCGAAGAGCCGCATCCCCGGGGACCTTGGTAGAAAAATATGCGGCTCCTGTAGCCACCCGAGATCTTCTGGATCAGAAGCCCTGCACCAGCAGACTGGGTGTCGTGGACCTCCAAGCGGTTTTCACGCTGCGGAAGCTTGAGAACCTCCGCTCTGGAGCCCAGACCCCGCCGGAGAGTGGACAGAGCGGGAGGATGGACTGAGCCCCTCGGGGACAGCGACCCTGTCTTTGTTCCCTCAGATAGCAGGGAGTCCTGCTGATTACTGACCGGTGAGACAGGGAAAATGGTTCCTGCAGGCAGCCCTGGGGTTCTTTAATAAAAATGATCTTTCCTGGATGATGACCAGAAGTGACTTGGAAATTGACACAAATTTCCTCAAAGGATTGATCCACTTAGCATCTGTTTAGATTACATCCCAAGTTGTTGACAATGGAGCTGGAAAAGCACTCTGACTCTCTATTGTCAATGGTCTCTGAGGGGCTCACAGCACCTGGCGTGGCTCACATATCCAGCCTTCTGCCAGGAACGTGGACGCTTGCTTCATGGATGTCATTTATAGGCTGAGTGAAAATCTATCCCAGAAGGTTTGGGATACATTTGAAGATACTTCCAACCTTCACTAAAGATTATTCCCATTTCATAGGAAGGAACTACTTCCTTTCTTATTCCACCTAGAAAAATGTGGAATAATTCAAAAGATGTGACCATAACTTTTTGTCTTTTTTCCAGAATATTTTAAAATATGTTTACATAATGTTTACAATGAAATTTAACACATTCATAACCCTGTAATGTGTCCCATCCCCTGAGACCCAAGCGTCTGCTGTTAACCTAGTGACAGGGAGGGTTAAGGCCATGATGTGTTAAGGAATGTTGGCTTACTGTACAATGTCTCCCACCAGAAGTCCATTTTGCAGCCAACAACCTTTGAATCACCCTGCCCTTGACTCAAGGGGATGATTCTGATGGTGGAGTACGGATCAGAGTGAGGGGAGATTTGGGATAGGCCGGCCAGGTCTCTCAAGTCCCATCTTCCAGGTGACACTCTCACCTGCTTCTAAGCCTTTGAATGGGTTGTAGGAGGTTGGGGGCTGGGGCTTAGGGATGAGAGGAGGGCCCCAGAAGATGGGGCTTTCTGGCTGGTCTGCTTGGGGAGGATGGGAGAGGGTTTGATAGAGCAAGGGTTTGTTCAGGGCCAATTGTGCTGTCAAGAGCCTGGACATACTCCTCTTTATCCCAACAATTCTACTTCAGGAATTTCTTCCATGGGAATAATCAGGCCTTAAATGACCAACAATAGGCCAGGCACAGTGGCTCACAATTGTAATCCCAGCACTTTGGAAGGAGATGGGTGGATCACCTGAGGTCAGGAGTTTGAGACCAGCTTGGCCAACATGGCAAAACCCTGTCTCTACCCAAAATACAAAAAATTAGCCCAGCATGGCACCTGTAATCCCAGCTACTTGTGAGGCTGAGGCAGGAGAATCGCTTGAACCCAGGAGGCGGAGGTTGCAGTGGGCCAAGATCTAGCCACTGCACTCCAGCCTGGGCGATGGAGCAAGACTCCATCTCAAAACAAACAAACAAACAAACAAACAAGCAGAAAAACCTAACAATGTGGGAGGGGTTTAAAGAAGAGTGCTCAGTCACATGAGAGAACAATCTGCAGCCATCAAAAAATCCCATTTTCAAAACAGTTCTAATGACATGGAGAATTGCTCATGATATGAGGTGAAAAGCAGCATAGAAAATGGTATTGTATGATACCTACTTTATGCAAAATACATATTATTTGCCTAAGGAAAAATATATTTTTAAAAAAGACTGGAAGAAAGTTTGTCAAGATATTAACAATGATTTTCTTTGGGTGATGGGTTCATAGGTGATATTTGGTTTCTGCTTTATTTTTTCTGTTTTCCATAATGAGCACGTGTTACTTTTGAATTAGAAAAATAATTTAAGAACCTGCAATGTTCTAAGCATTGTGCCAGACTCAAAGATGAATAAGCTACAAAGACATATTTTCTGCCTTGGAGGAACTCATCATGGTCAATGGAGATAAGAGGTAGCCAGAAAATCGCAGTGTGGGGCAGGGTGGGACAAGTACAGAAGAGAGAGAGAGAGGGGCAGGACACAGTGGGAGCTCAGAGGAGGGACAGAAGACATCCCCTGAAATCTAAGCTCCCTGGGAGCTGGCACCTAGGAGGTCAGTAGAGCAGGGTGGGGTCAGAGTCCCAGCTCTGCTCCCTGATGCCCTGTAGCTTTGGCCAGGTTTCACTAACTAGTCTGGCTTTCCCATCTGTAAAATGGGATAGTGAAAGGTTTTTGTGAGCAATTAATAAGGTAATGAATACAAAACATGGTCCCTGGCACAGAGTAAGTGCTCAATAAAAATTACATTTACAATAGAATTTCTCAAGTCAGGTCTGGGCAGGAAAGCGCAACGGTAGCGAGGAACTGGTTGAGGTTGCTTGGGGTTCACAGGTAAAGGGTGGGAGACAGGATAGAGGATGCCAGCCAAGGGGCATAGCTTCTGGCATAGGTGCTGCACGGTGCTCGAGGCTGGGGGACCAGTTGGGTGGGGGTTGCCTCCTGTGCCCTTGAGCAACAGAATAAGTGGAGGATGACTTGGGGATGAAAGGATGGAGAGTCAACGGGCACAGTGGTTCACGCCTGTAATCCCAGCACTTTGGGAAACCAAGGCGGGTGGATCACCTGAGGTCGGGAGTTTGAGACCAGCCTGACCAATACGGTGAAACCCCACCTCTAACAAAATTAGCCGGGCATGGTGAGCATGCCTGTATCCCAGCTACTTGGGAGGCTGAGGCAGGAGAACTGCTTGAACCCGGGAGGCGGAGGAGGTTGCAGTGAGCCGAGATCACGCCATTGCACTCTAGCCTGGGCAACAAGAGTGAAACTCCATCTCAGAAGAAAAAAGAAAGGACGGAGAGTCTGGAGCTAAACTCAAAGCCCTTAGCCCTGACTGGAGAGGGTGAGGGCATGAAGGGACCTCCACAGAGCACCCCTAGCATTAATCAAGCATCTACAGTGTTGTATGTGCTGTGTTTTTAGTCCTGTTAGTAACCTTGAATATCAACATTACTATCTCCATTTTACAGATGCAGAAACTGAGGCCCAGGACCACACACTGACACCAAGTGGACTAGGATTCAGGCCATTGACCATATTCTTTCAACTTCAGGAGCAACAGCACCTGGAGGACCCAAATTTGCTGTCATCCTCTACGAGGCCTCAGCAGTCTCCAACATGGAAGGGCACTGAGCCAGCCTGGGGGTTTCCAGGGATCTTCCTGACTGAACACTGGAAAGACCCTTTCATTCCGTCCTGTCCCCCAGGTGGGACCCCATGCCCTGAGGTGGAACAGAGGTGAGGAGGAAGGGGAGCGGCTCCTGTGCATTTTAATAGAAATGAATTCAAGTAAGTTTGAGAATGTCATAAATCCCTCAAGAGGGCTAGAAGTGGTGGAGGAGCCCCTGTACCCCCAAGTGATCCCTCTGATGCCTTGACAGCTTCTCTCCTGAAAGACTCAGTTCCTTGGGCCCAAACTTCTCCAGTCTCTCATGAAAGGAGATGAACTGCCTCAGATAAAGTGCTAATCTTCAGCCTCGAAGTCTTCGGAAGGGTAAGATTGCTATGTATCTGAAGATGGGTGTAACAGAAAAGCAAATGTCCCGTAAGACCCCTGCTCTCTCCTCCTCCACTGAGAGCTCACACTGCCTACAGGGCAAGTCTCATTGCTTGAGAAAGCTCTTTTAATTTTTTCCAATCCACCTGGCAAAGAGCCTGACCACAGCGTCTGTCTCACCCTCCTTCCCGAAACTTCGGTCTCCCCCATGGGATTTGCAGAATTTGGGAGGGGGTGCTGTGTTGCTTTGCAGTTCTGCTGCCCATTTTTCACAAGAGAAAACTGGGTGTCAACGAAATGAGAATAGATTTTGCAATGAAAGCATTTGGAGCCAGACAGTGGGAGAAATCTAATTTATAACAGTGGTTTTCAACCACGGCTGCAAATTAGAAGCACAAGAACACTTCAAAAAATACTCATACCCAGGCCCCACCAAATATTTATCTTGAGATGGGATGCTTTCTTGCCTGCCTTCCTTGTGTGTGGGGTGTGTGTATGTGTGCGTGTGTGTGTGATGTGTGTGTTTTAAAAAGTCTTCCAGGTGATTCTAATATGCCAGAGCTAAGAATTACTCACTTAAAATAAGACAACTGTGTTAGAAAGAATATCCAATAGAGAAATGAACAAAAGACATGAATGGGCAATTCACAAAGACAAAATAAAAATGGCTAATGGGCACATGAAAACCTGTTGACCCCAATTAATAATTAAAGAAATGCTAAATAAAACAATAATGAGATAGTATTTCATGTATCGAGTTGTCAACCCTTTTTTTTCTAATGAAAGAATATTCCCAGGAATAACAACAATGTGTTTGTGTGTGTGTTGGGGGTGGGGCTGTGGCAAGTCTCAAACACTGTGAGAATAAATAGCTACAGTCTCTCTTGAGGGCAGTTGGGCAACATGCGCACCTTTACACCCATCAGTTTCACATTAAGATTCTATAAGGATGCACTGAGATTTAGCTAGAGCTGTTAATCTTAGCAGGAACAGAAAATTGGAAATTCCTAAATATCTACCATTAGGAGACGAGTTCAATGAATTACGGTGCTGCCATAAAACAGGATGCCACACAGTCACTGAATGTAATAGAGTCGATGACTACGTCCTGATTCGGGAAGATGTTCAGATAAACTATTGAGTGAAAAAAGAAGCAGTTTCCAAATAATAATACCATTTTTGCTTTTTAAAAAATAATGTCCTTCCATGAAATAGGAGTAAAAAAATTAGAAGAATATGAAAAGTATATGCGTGTATGTGTCGGTACTTAGGAAAGAGCTTGCAAAAATACATGCAGGCCAGATGTGGTGGCTCATACTTGTAATCCTGGAAAGACTCGGGAGGCTGAGGAGGGAAGATTGCTTGGGGCCAGGACTTCAAGACCAGCCTGGGCAAGATAGGCAGACCCTGTCTCTAAAATTATTTTTTTCTTTTCTTTTCTTTTCTTTTCTTTTTTGTAAATTAGCCAGGCATGATAGCACGCACCTGTAGTCTCAGCTACTTGGGAGGCTGAGGCAGGAAGATCCTTAAGCCCAGGGGTTCAAGGTCACAGTGAGCCATGATTGTACCACTGAACTCCAGCATGGGTGGCAGAGTAAGACCCTGTCAAAAAAAAAAAAAAAAAAAGCAAGGTTTTAGTAGTCATCACCTTTGTGTACTACAAAGGTATTTTATATTTTTATTTTTGCTTCTCTGTATTTTCTAGCTTTCCCTTGCAAAGGATATATTGTGTTTGTGTTTGTCAAAAGGAAAAAAAATTATTTTTAATTAAAAAAATTAATGAAAATCAAAAATTTGTTTTCCTCTGGGAGGAGACGGTCAACATCTTCATGCAGCGAAATCTCCAGAAAATCCCCAGACTCTCCACCCTCATTTCCGCACCCCACCTTTGACCAAGGAGCCAAAATATAGCCTGAAACTGGACTTCTTTTCCCTCCTCTTCCAGGCCTTCTCCACACTGCTGGGCTGGGAAAGGCTGAAGGAGGTGGAGCTGGGGAAGAAGATGAAGATCTAGAGGTCTGAGACAGCCTCAACTGAGTAGACAGCAGCCCGGGTTCCGAAGTCCTGGCCCCAGCTCTGTGTAGCCCTGTGACTTTAGTTCAGGCCCTTGACTTCTCTAAGCTTCTGTGTGCACAGCTATCAAATGGGAGTAATAACAGTATTGACCTTGTGGGTGGTTATGAGGCCTTACTGAGATGGTACAATGTCAAGGGCTTAGCACGTTGCCTAACACTCAGTAAATGCCACCCTGACTGCATTTAATTTGGGAAGCTAGACCCTTACCTACCCAAGGGCTGTGATGGTCGCAAGCCCACCTGCAGCCGTCCTCAGAGGGTAGGTGGAGAGTGAAGACAAGCCCCAGAGCCACGGACTCCAGAATGCCTGGCCTGGACTCCATGCCTGGACCTGTTACTTGATTAGGGTTTCTGACCCCAGCTTCTTCCCCATTTGCCCTGTCACACCATCCCAAAAATGTCCTGTTGCCCCCCTCTTGACCCTTCCTCCCACCCCAATTCCATTTATCACTTGTGGTGTCAGGGCAGAGAAGCCCAAGGCACTGAACTCCTCTTGCCACTGTCGGTCGCCCTCTGTGCCTGTTAACAAGAATGTGGGACCTGGGGATTCTAAACCACCACACTCACCAATTCTCTCAATCCCCTGACCATCTCCATGCCTCCAAGACTCTCTGCGTCAGCCCAGAGGGGAAGCTGCCCGAAAGGTCTCTGGCTCCTTAGTGCAGAGCGGGATCTACACCAGGTGCAGAGCTCCCTGGTCAGCGCAGCAGTGGGCCTGCCACCCAGACACACAGAGGCAGCTCAGCAACAGTCAGAGGCCCTCAGACAACATCGGGAACAGAAGTGGCTGTATGAGCTTCTAAAAATCCCCATCTGGAAGCTGGAGAAGCTGGGCTCATTCCCTAACTCAGAGGAGGCCACAGTCCCTGGGGCAGGAACTGGCCCCTCCTATTCTTCCCCTGCCCTCCAGAGTGGGGTTGCCTGGGACCAGGTCCTCAAAAACTGTGATGGGAGGAGGGCGCCTTTACAACAGCAGATGGAGCACCTGTGAGTCCCAAGTTCCCTTCCCCAAAGACCAAGAAAGAGTTTGGAGAACAGTGGAGCCAGCCTTGCCTTCTCCTCTCCTGAATGAATGGATGCACGAATGAATGAATGCCTCTACTTTACTCTTTTATTTTTAGAGTTAAGGTAGAGAAAGAATAAAATAGCTGTGGATGTACAAACACCATTTAGAACACAGTTAAACAAGCCCAGAAGCTTAGTTGAACACAAGTGTCAATAGGCAACCACATTTTGAATTTGCTGCCCAGCAGCTAAACCAGAACTGGGCCCTGCAGTGCAGTAGTTTGGCCAACTATTTAATGAATGAATGACATGACATGACCACACATTTCAGATAAGGGGGAAAAGGGGGAGGAAGCTTTGGGGGGTGTGTCTCCGCACCCACATAGAGTTGAAGTCACTTGTACTTCGTGTAACTTGACAGCTCAGTGAGCTTTAGAATCAAGCACCCACAGATGGGGAAATCTCATTTTCTAAATGAAATTAACAAAGTAGGAGGGGCAGATCAGGGTGTTTCAGTTCATACCCCAGCCTGCTCTCCTAGGAGTCTGGTAACTAGACCAGAGCTTCTGCTAGGTAAGTTAATCAAACGACACCTGCTGGGGGGGTGCTGCCCACAGACATGCCCACCATTCTATGACCCTGTACACACACACACACACACACACACACACACACGCACACACACACGCACTGTCATCCTGTTCTGGGCTATTCTATGTGTTTGATGCTTGAGCCAAAGATAGAATTTGTGTGGACTGTTTTCCCTGAATACTTAACTTTTGCCTGGGACCAGGTACTCAAGAACTCTTCCTGAGAGCCCAACCCTTGAGCAGCCACATTGCCACAGGCCCTCTGGCTTTATTGCTGTGTTGTTGACTCAGCTGGGGATTTCTGGTGGCTTTGAGATTCTCTCTCCATCTGGACTCAGTCTCTGAGGCTCCGGACTCCTTCCTAGTCCCTATTTCCTCCTGTCTCTCCCCCTTGGACTCACCTGGGCAATGGGCTGCTCCAGTCTGAAAGAGTCAGGCCCTGTTAGGCTGGGCAGCATCTGGAGTGAAAGGCAGGCTGCTGTCAGGCCCTGAGAAACAGGTATTTTTATTCCGGGGAGTGTCCCCTTTTCGGGACTCAGACCCTGGGAATTTGGGTGCCCCACTCAGCTCTAGCTAAAGTTGGGCTCCCAGGACCCTCACCAGGCTAAGAGTGAATGCACTTGGGTTTCTTAGCTTCCCTGCCCCCCACCATTCCCCACAGTGGGTTCCTTTTGTCTTCACTAAATCCCCTCCAATCTCCCCTTCCAAAAGCCAGCAGATCCAAGTGGAATTCAACACCCAAACACTCACACAAAGGCAAGGATTAATAGCTGGCTTTGTCTGGCCACAGATGTGCAGCAGCTTGGCGGGGGGGGAGGGGGGCATTTTTTTCTTGCCACTTGAGTCAGTTGGGCTCTGGCTCCACACTTGAGGGTGGGGAGGGGAGGAAGCTGGGGAGGAACTGCTGCGTGGATTCCCCCTCGAGGGCACCACACCCGACTTCTCTGAGCTGGTGTGTTCTTGGGGGTCTGGTCCCCACAAAGGAGAGACTTCCTCTACAAAGTTCTTCTCTGGCTGGGAGGCCTTTCAGCCTCTCTTCCTTTCACTTCAAAAAGTCACACTCACAAGCTGGTGCTCAGTCTCTGGACTCAGTTCCTGTGCTTCCAAAGCCTGAGCTCTAAAGCAGGCCCCAGAAATTCTCAAAGAAACCCTGAGAGCTGAGCAGACTAACTGGGACACTGACAGGAGGCACACGGGAGCCCATACTGCAGGAGGATGGGGAATATTCTTGGAGGAGGTGGGGCTTAATCTGAGCTCCAAAGGATGGACAGAGGGGAAAGAAGGGGACTTCTTTGCAGGGACTCCAGGAGGGGTCAGTGGGACAGGAGAGAGCAGGGCCTTGAAGGTATGGGAAGGGGAATGAATATTTCCTGTGGCAATAGGGAGCCACTGAAGTTGTAGATCAGAGTCAGAGCTGGAGAAGCACCATGGGTGTAAGGAAGCCTGCTCTGTTGTTGGGCATAGAACAGGATGGAGGAGGTGGTAGCCAAGGAAACAAATGGGTGTCGCTGGGCCAGAGCTCATTCTCACTCAGTCCCTCTGCATCCAACAGAATCCCTTATTTGAACAATCCATGCTACTATTCAACCACACAATCACGGAGTTACAAATTTCGTCCTCAATATTTAGGGACAGAAATATCATGTTTCCCTATTGTTCTATGTCAGGTAAATTAGGCTTTATTCCCAAACACAGAGCTCATTGGAAATATGACATCAGTCAAATTCGGGGTGAAGGGGTGCTTCCCCTTCCCTAGGGTGGGACAAGTATCTGGGGTCTCCAGCCCAGCTGGTCTCTGAGGGGCTTGTTGATCAAGACAAGGCCCCTGGTATCAGGAGGTTTATGTGCTAGAGGAGGGAAAACAGTAAGAAACAAGGAAGCAAATGAATAAATGAGATGGCTTTAGATCAAGTTTGTCCAACCTGTGGCCTGCAGGCCACGTGCAGCCCAGGACAGCTTTGAATGCAGCCCAGCACAAATCTGTAAACTTTCTTAAAACATTATGAGATTTTTTTTTTTTTTTCCTGAGATGGAGTCTTGCTCTGTCACCCAGGCTGGAGTGGAGTGGCACAATCTCGGCTCACTGCAGCCTCTGCCTCCCAGGTTCAAGTTATTGTCCTGCCTCAGCCTCCTGAATAGTTGGGATTACAGGCATGTGCCACCACACCCAGCTAATTTTTTGTATTTTTAGTAGAGACGGGGTTTCACCATGTTGGCCAGGCTGGTCTCGAACTCCTGACCTCAGGCGATCCACCCACCTTGGCCTCCCAAATTGCTGCAATTATAAGCATGAGGCACCATGCCTGGCCAAACATTATGAGATTTTTTGGCAATTTTTTTTCTTTTTTCTTTTTTTTTTTTTTAGCTCATCAGTTATCATTAGTGTATTTTATGTGTGGCCCAAGACAATTCTCCTTCTTCCCATGTGGCCCAGGGAAGCCAAAAGATTAGACACCCTTGCTTTAGACAGTGACAAATGCTGGAGAAGAACAGACTGATATGTATGGCTGGGATGAGTGGTCAGAGAAGGCTACTCTGAGGAGACAGCATTTCAGCTGAGAACTGGAGGATGAGAAGGAGTGAGACATAGTAGAATCTCATCTAGTCTAGATATCTAACCCTTTTTGGTCTAAAAACAGTAACTTCAGAGAGCTCAACATAATACAGAGATAGAGGTGCTGAGTATATTTAATGCAAAGGAATGGAAGCAGGACTGAGATTGGAGTGGCAGTCTCAGCTCAGAAAAGCTGGTGCGATGACAGGGCACTGTGTGAGGGACACAGGAAAAAGTGAGCTCGGAGGGCAGGCCTGGCTAGAGAAGGAGTTGAGAGTCTAAGTTCAGTGGGAAAAATAAATTTCGAGGGTCAGATTGTGAACTGATTCATGTTTGGAATGTCAAAATGTTGAATGTTTTACAATTTGAAATTAAAGACAATACCATTTACATTAGCACCTCAAAATAAGAAATACTCTAGTATAAATCTAACAAAACATGTATAAAATCTATATGAGTAAAACAATAAAATGCTGGTAAAATAAATCAAAGATCTAAATAAATAGAGAGATATTCCGTGTTCGTTGACGATGAGACTCAATATTGTTCAGATATTGGTTCTTTCCAACTTGATCTATAGATTCAGTACAATCATAATCAACTCCCAGTAGTCTATTTTGTGGAACTGGCAAAGCGATTCTTAAGTTTATGTAGAGAGGCAAAAGACTAGAACAGTTAACACAATATTGAAGGAGAAAACAAAGTCAGAAGGCTGACACTACCCCATTTCAAGACGTACTATAAAAGCTATTGTGATCACCTGCAGTCCCAGTTACTTGGTGAGAGGATTGCTTGTGCCCAGAAGGTCAAGGTTGCAGTGAGTTATGATTGCACCACTGCACTGTAGCCTGGGCCACAGAGTGAGACTCCATCCCTTAAAAAAAATTCAAAATAGATTATAGATCTAAATATAAAAGCAAAATTATAAAAATTCTAGAAGATAACACAGAAGAAAATCTAGGTGACATTGGATTTGGTGATGTCAGCTTAAATATAACACCAAAAGTATGATACATAAAAGAAAAAAATGACAAATTGAGTTTCATTAAAATTAAAAACTTCTCTGCAAAAGACATTGTTGAGAGAATGAAAAGACAAGCCACAGACTAGGAGAAAATATTAGCAGAACACGTATCTGATAAAGGACTGCTATCCAAAGTACACGAAGAACCCTTCGACAATAAGAAAACAATTCAATTAAAAATGAGCAAAGATCGGAACAGACATCTCACCGAAGGCATACAGATGGCAAATAAACATATGAAAAGATGCTCAACATAATATGTCATTAGGGAATTGCAAATTAGAATAACAATGAGATACCACTGCACACCTATTATAATGGCTAAAGTCCCAAACACTGGCAACACCAACGCTGAAGTGGCTGAAGAGCAATAGAATTCTCATTCATTGCTGGTGGGAATGCAAAATGATATAGACACATTGGAAGGCAGTTTGGGAGTTTCTTGTAAAACTATACATACTCTTACATATAATCCAGCGATCATCCTCAGGAATTTACCCAAATGAACTGAAAACTTATGTCCCCCCCTGCACATAAATGTTTATAGCACCTTTATTCAAAAAATTGCAAAAACTTGAACCAAGGTATCCTTCAGCAGGTAAAGGTTAAATAAATAGTGGTTCACCCAGACAATGAAATATTATTCACGGTTAAAAAACGATCAACCTATCAAGTCATGAAGGAACCTTAAATGTGTAATGCTAAGTGAAAGAAGCCAGTCTGAAAAGGCTATATACTATATGATTCCAGTATATGACATTCTGGAAAAGGTAAACTTGTGCAGACAGCGAAAAGATCAGAGGTTACCCGGGTTCCTGGGGAGGAGCAAGGGATGAATTGTGGGAACACAGGATATTTAGGGCAGTGAAACTACTCTGGATGACACAATAATAATGGTAGCCATTATACATTTGTCAAAACCCATAGCACTCACAACACTAAAAGTGAACTCTAATATAAACTATAAACTTCAGCTAATAATAATACATGAAGCAGTTTGGGAGGCCGAGCCAGGAGGCTAGTTTGAGCCCAGGAGTTCAAGACCAGCGTGGGCAACAGAGCAAGCCTTCAGCTTTACAAAAAATAAGAAAAATTAGCCAGGCGTGGTTGTGAGCACCTGTAGTCCCAGCTACTCAAGATGCTGGAGGATCACTTGAACCTGGGGACAGAGGCTGCCGTGAGCCGTGATCATGCCACTGCACTCCAGCCTGGGCAACAGAGTAAGACCTTGTCTCAAAATAATAACAACAACAATAATAATAATGTATCAGTATTAGCTCATCACTTGTAACAAATGTAACACATGAATACCAAATGTTAATAATAGACGAAACTAGGGGCCGGGCGGGGTGGCTCACGTCTGTAATCCCAGCACTTTGGGAGGCCGATCCAGGCAGGCAGATCACAAGGTCAGGAGTTTGAGACCAACCTGGCCAACTTGGTGAAACCCCGTCTCTACTAAAAATACAAAAAATTAGCCAGGCATGGTAGTGCACGTCTGTAATCCCAGCTACTTGGGAGGCTGAGGCAGGAGAATCACTAGAACCCAGGAGGCAGAGGTTGCGGTGAACAGAGACAGTGCCATTGCACTCCAGCCTGGGTGACAGAGCAAGACTCCATCTCAAAACAAACAAACAAACGAAAATAATCATAATAGAGGAAACTTGAGGGGTTGGGGGAAGGGGTATATGAGAATTCTGTACTTAAAAAAAAATTTCTGTAAACCTAAAGATGCTCTTTCTTAAAAGCCTGTTAATAAACATTTAAAAAATAACTTTAAAAAAAAAAAAACTGCTGCCTAGTTCCATCTCCTTCAGGGCAAAGCGAGACAGCCCCTCTCCCTCAGCACCAGCTGCCAGCAAACTCTCCCTTCTCCCCAGCCAAAGGCCTGGAGTGCTCATGAGGGAGCCCAAAGCACCACTTGGGGCCAGGCGAGAGCACATTTCTTCAGCTGGGAAAGGGAAAAATCTCTCCCAACACTAGCACACAAATCATCTCAATCCGTGTCCTGGCCTGGGATGATGTCACCAGATCCTCTCCCTGCAGGGGTGCCATCCATACTCCACATCCCCTTCCCGCCCTCCCAACCCTCTCCAGTGTCCCTGGGTGGGGTGCCAGATTAGTGCAGTGCCCAGGGACAGCTATGATGCCCCAGCCTCAGGGGAGTGGAGGGGGAAGCGCTAGATGCTTCTCCTCCCTGCAGGTTGCCTGCGCCTTGGCTCAGGGCAGGATAGGGTAAGGAGGTCAGGCCACTGATCCCAGGGCAGACAGGGGAGCCCTGAAGAGCTGTGGGACAGCAAGCAGGAGGCCACCCTCCAGTGGGGGGTAGGGATGATGGCAGTGCCTACCTAGCTGGGCCGTAATGAAGATTAAATGAGCTAATTCACGGAAAACCCTCAGCATAGGGCAGACACAGGAAGCACTCAGGAAGTATCCACGATGACTATTCCCGCTCCTCAGCCCCACGCCTGTCCTCCTGCTGGGGAACAAGGCCGTAGATGACGCAGAGGCCAGGCACCGGATCTGCTGTGTCGGTCCTGGAGCCCCAGCATGTAACGGGATCTTGCACTTCCTCAGCAGGCAGTACTGAGGGTCTGCCCTGTGCCAGGCTGGGGAAAGAGCCACACACATACACACACATTCCAGCCCTCCCAAACTCTGCAATTCAGTGAGGGAGACACGATCATCAAATAAACACGGAGAGGTGTGCTGCGAGGAAGTGATGCATGCTGTGAAGAAAAAGAAGGCGAGGAAAGGGCTACCGAGTGACAGGCTGCTGCTACCTTAGGCAGGGCAGTCAGGAAAGGCCTGGGAGGCGACCTGGGAGGTGGCCTGGGAGAAGGGAGAGGGTGCCAGGCAGAGGGAACAGTGTGTGCAAAGGCCAAGAGGCAAGAACGTGCTAGGTGTGCTTGAGGAACAGCAAGAAGATTGGTGGGGCTGGAACAAAGAGTAGGGGAGAGGGGAGTGGTGGGATTGGACAAGCAGCTGAGGCCGCAGAGGCCAGGAGAAGAACTTCGGATTTTACTCCAAAAAAGCCCATGGAGTGCTTGGGGCACAGAAGGAGCATAACCTGATGCTGGGCCAGCACCGCCAGACACGCAGAGCGTGTTAAACACACAGGCTGTTTGTCCCTTCCCAGACCTGCGGATTAGACTCTGCATCCTCACAAATCCCCAGGTGCTCCTATTTGGAAGCACATGGCTAACTCATTCTCTTTTTCTTTTTTTTCTTGAGGTGGCGTCTCACTCTGTGGCCCAGGCTGGAGTGCAGTGGCATGATCTCGGCTTACTACAACCTCTGCCTCCCGAGTTCAAGCTATTCTGCCTCAGCCTCCCGAGTAGCTGGGATTAAAGGCGCTCTCCACCATGCCTGGCTAATTTTTGTATCTTTAGTAGAGACAGGGTTTCACCATGTTGGCCAGGCTGGTCTCGAACTCCTGACCTCAAGTGATCTGCCCACCTCAGCCTCCCAAAGTGATGGGATTACAGGAGTGAGCCACCGCGCCTGGCCGGCTAACTCATTTTCTAAAGGATCACTCTGGGTGCTGTCTTGAGAACAGACATCCAAACGAGGATGGGAGCAGGGAGGCCAGAGCGGTGGCTGTGGTGATCATCCTGATGAGAGGTGACCGGCAGTGGGGATGGTGAGATGCCAGTGGATCCTGCATCTATTCAGAAGGCAGAATAAACCAGGTTTGCTGATGGGGTGTGTGTGGGTGGGAAAGGGGAAAGGCAAGAATGGCTCCAAGGGTATCATGAGTTAGGTAAGTGGTGGTGCATCTGCTGTGATGGGCGCAGCGGCAAATGAGCTAATGGGCCACGGGGGCTCCTGACCCACAGCTTCCCCAGCCAGTCTTCCTGCACCTACCGGCCGTCAGACAAGTTCTTTCTATCCTCTGGCCTGTTTTGACCCATGGGATTAGGCCTCAGCGGGTGTGAGTGAGCCCTTTTCTTTTCCAAAGATCCTCTCTTAACCATCTTGTCTTCCCTGTAGCCAAGCTGAGGGGCCTGGCAGGCCACAATAGCAGACTACTAGGGTTTGGGGACCAGAAAGTATTCCTGGTTCCTGATTCCCCTCTGGGCCAGCCTTGAGAAAGCCAGGGCTCATGTCTAAGCCTTCTGCATGGTGGCATCTCCACGATAACCCACAGTGAGGCCCGGGTGCCCCAGACAGCGGGGAAGTGTGTCCAGCAGGGCAGAGCAGAGTCCCACAGGCACACTCAGACCCCTGCTCCCAGGTTCCAGCTGCCTTGCACAATTTGCCTCACCTTTCAGGGCCTTGGTTTCCCTTTTTGGATCTGTGAAAGGGAGATCAGAGAAGACCCAGCCCAGCGCCCACACTTTCTGTAAAGGCAAAGTGCTTTCCACAGGTGGTCTCCCCAGCCCCATCTCCCTGAGCACAGGCTCCCAGCCTTCACTTGGGGCCCCAAGCAGCCCCTGCTCATGCCACACAGTCTGTTTACAGACCACTTAGAACAAATGACTGAAGACTCTGCTGCCTTCCAGCTGGGCAGAGGGGACAGTGGAGGTGCAGTGGAGGGTGCCTATAATCCCAGCGACTCAGGAGGCTGAGGCAGGAGGAATGCTTGAGTTCAGCAGGTCAAGATCAGACTGGGCAATGCAGTGAGACCCCATCTCTTTAAAAAAAAAAAACAAAAAACGGACTCTGTCGTCCACCCCTGCTGGTACAACCGGCTTCCATCCTCCTCCCAGGCAGTGGATGCCTCCTCAGAGCCCACCTTCCCCAGGGCCCAGCACCCCACTGGTTCAGCCAGCCCAGGCAGCCTCTCTGCCTAGAATCTCCTTCCATGCCTGCAGGACACGGTCCAATCAGAGCTTCTTGGGCAACTCAGAAAACAGAGATAGAAAACTTCTAACCTCAATGACCTCATAGCCTGCAAGCTAGGCAGCCCCAGATGGGGAAGCCAGGTACTCGGGGCAGTACTGAGGCCCTGGACACCCCCCTCCATCCCAAAGGGTCCTGGGGCCCTCTTGTGGTGACTCTGAGGACCCCAGACCTCAATGAACCTGAGCCCTGGAGCCACCCAGCCCCACCAGACCTGCCTCAAAGCCCAGAAGTTGGAGCCCAGCACGTCAGACCCAGAAAACCCAGACCTCAAGAGGGCAGGGGGCCGGCCGTGTCATCCAGGTCCCAAGGTCAGACTCAGCTGCTCTGCGACAGCAAAGCTTGCTTTTGAGTAATAATGCAGAAGAGAGACAGAGACAGACACTGCAAGGGAGAGGATGGGAGTAAGAACCAGAGACACAGAGTCAGAGATGGAGGGCAGGAGCGGGAAAGAGACTGGGAGACAGGGAGAGAGGAAGGTGAGAGAGGATGGGGCGGTTGTGGGGAGACAGCATGTATGCCAGTGAGCATGGGGGCTGTAGAATTTCTGCATTGGCGAGGCTTAGAGGCAGAGTCTGGTTGGAAGGGGACCCAGGGTTTGTCTCAAAGCTGGATTAACACAAGTGCTGGCTGGGTGCTGTGGTTCATGCCTGTAGTCCTAGCACTTTGGGAGGCTGAGGTGGGAGGATGGCTGAGGTCAGGAGTTAGAGGCTATAGTGAGCTATGATCGTGCCATTAGGTGACAGAATGAGACCCTGTCTCAAAAAAAAAAAAAAAAAAAATCAGAAGAAACACAGAAAGTGGCTAACTCTGTCGTAGGTGGAATGTTTGAGGAAGGCAGTGGCCACCTGTAGCTGCATCACTTCTGCCCCCTCCACTGTGGCTGAGTGTGTGTGTGTTTGGGGCAGCGGGAGGAGAGGGGGTCCCAGGGACAGAAAGGACAGCATCAAAGCTCAGAATGGTTTCAGTTCCCACCCTGCCCCTGTTACAAAGCCTCAAGAGAATATGTGACTTCTGGCTCCATGGCTCACTTATACACCTTGATTTTTTCATAAATTTCTGGCCGTTTTTTCTAAGCCCAAAAGCTGCCACTTGAGGGTGATAAAGGGAGGGGCCTGGGTCTGGGACCTGCTCTTCTGTCTGTGCCACTTCTGTACTCAGTGGCCCATGCCCTCTGCTCCTCAGTGTCCCCATGTCTGCAGAGCCTCCCTCCCCTGCCATCTCCTCCAGAACTGCCATGAGAATCAAAGAAAGCAAATGCACCGGGCACAGTGGCTCAAGCCTGTAATCCTAGCACTTTGGGAGGCTGAGGTGGGCAGATCACGAGGTCAAGAGTTCAAGACCAGCCTGGCCAACATGGTAAAACCCCATCTCTACTAAAAATACAAAAATTAGCTGGGCATGGTGGTGCACGCCTATAATCCCAGCTGCTCGGGAGGCTGAGGCAGGAGAATTGCTTGAACCAGGACCCGGGAGGCGGAGGTTGCAGTGAGCCGAGATCACACCACTGCACTCCAGCCTGGGTTACAGAGTGAGACTTCGTTTCAAAACAAAAAAAAAAGAAAGCGAATGTGTGTGAGGCGCTCGGACGCCACGAAGCTACCCACAAACGTCAGGATCCTCAGCTCCACGGGAGCCTCTCCAGGCCCAGGGAGTGCATTCCACTCAGAGCATGGGCTAGACTGACAGGAGCAGCCTCTTTCAAACGCACTTGGCCACCTGGCACTACTTGCAGGCCATCAACTGGGAAGTAAGTGACCATAAATCTTTTTCCAGAGGAGGCCTGACTCCCTACATTGACCCACGAAAACACGGCCACACACTTCCACCCATCATCACGTCCCGAAAAGACAAATGAAAAAGAAGTCTGTGAGGCCCGAAGGAAGGAGGAGACAGACCCCGCACAAGCGGTGTTTGTCCCTGACTCCTCCTGGGCACGCAGGCCAGCGCCCCAGGGAAGCCGGTGTCGGTGTCGTGTCGGGGACATTTCCCCAGCTCACCCCACCCTCCCCCTTCCGCCTCCAGCCTCTCTCCAGGAGGGTGCTGTGCTCTGCAGCCATTTCTTGTCACTGCTGAACAATAGGCCTTGCTAGCAGCTGGCAGCTTGGCTGCCCTGCCTGAGAGGGGAGGGAGGGAGGGAGGCCGCCTGGCGGGCTTTGGTGCTGGGGCAGCCAGCCTGCTGTGGTGGGGGTTCCCAGTTCCAGTTCCAAGGACAATGCGGGCATGTGTGTCTCCAGGATCATGTACACGGCCGCACTATCCAGAAGCCTCGAAGGCTGGCACCATAGAACAGCGCTCGCCTCCCACCCGAGAGCTTTTGTAAAATCCTCGAGGCCTGAATGGCATGCTCAGGGATGCTGGCGGAGACCTCCATGCTTCCAGTGTGCTGTAGGGAGAAGCATAGTCCAGAGCTTGCAGAAGGCATGTATGTCCTGCTTCTGTCTTTTGCTCCTGAGTCCAAGAGAGGGGAAGTGACTGGCTCGAGGTCACACAGAGCCAGGACAAGAGAACCGAGGGGGCATTCAGCCCTGGAGAGCTATCCTAACTCCTGGTCTACTGCTGGCCCCAGCAGGAGATCTTCCTCCTCTTGTTCCTCAGGGCAATGCTATGCACATGCCGGGAGAAATCCACACCCCATGAAGAAGAGAGGTCCAAGGTCAGGGAAGTTATAGAGGTAACGATCGGATTCCAACACCCTGCTCAGCTTCGAGGCTGAAGACAAGACATGTGCTCGAAGGTGTTCTAAGAGTCAGAGAGACCCAATCCCAGCTCTACCACTTGCCAGCTGTGTGACCTTTGGCAAGTTGCTTAACCTCTCTGAGCCGGCTGCCACCTCTGTAAAGTGGGGGTAGTAAGATAAAGCTCAAAGCGCTGGAAAGAGTTCACGAGATCACACACACCAGTATATAGCAGTGTCTGGCACATGTGAGTGCTCAGTAAGTAGTAACCCTTGAAACTATTACTCCTAATTCAGTCAATTATTCCTCTCCAAGGGGAACGAAAGGGCATTAAAACAAAGGCGGAAGAGGCAATAGGGACTCTGGGACCACATATTGCCATGCAAGCACGGAGCACAGTGCTCTCTGTAAGTGGCCGACCACCACAACACGCATGGTATTAGGAAATCATGGTTCTGCCCAGCAAACATGCCTCCAGCATTAAGATACCCCAGTTGTGCTTTGAGGCTTAACCTAAAACACCACGCTGAGAGTGGAGAGTTGGATTTTAGCCTTGTCTGCTGTCACGTTAGCTGTACTAACATTTGTGGACTTCCCAGTGCCCTAGAAATGCCCGAGCGTGCTTCACATCGACTCATTTGATCCCCACCATGCCCTCAGACAAGCTCAATTATTTCCCCCGTTTTATAGGTAAGAAAGCTGAGGCACAGAGAGGCTCAGGAACTTGCCCAAGGTTATAGGTGCCAGCATTCAAGCTTGGGAGATCTGGTTGCAGAGCCAAACTGAACTCTGATGTTATAAACTATTTTGCCCCAGACAATAATCCCCTTCCCTCTCCGGGCCTCAGTTTGCACATCTGTCAAAAAGGCCCCTTTGGTGGGAAGATCTAGCTCTATGGTCACTCCCAAGTCTTAAGCTCTCTGAATATGTCCACTCTTGTGTAACTTTCCAGACTACTCTGCCCCGTCTGGCCCTCGAAACCCCACCTCCAGCATTCTGCGCCCTTAGGACTCCCCTGATGCCTATACCATATTCATCTTTCCAGAGGTGTGTGTCCCCAGTCTAGGTAGCCCTGAGCCTATCCCATCTATGGTCAGACGCTGTTCTAAGTATTGGGAGAGTTGCGAAGATCAGGATTTGCCAAACTTTTTCTGTAAAGGGCCAAATAGCAAATAGTTCAGACTTCGAGGGCCATGTGGTCTTTTTGCAACTACTCAACTCTGCCATCGCAGTACGACAGCAGACAGGGCAACACACAGATACATGAGCGTGGCCAGGTTCCAGCAACGCTTTTCTTACAAAAGCAGGCAGTGGACAGGATCTGGCCTGTAAGCCACAGTTTGCCAACCTCTGTCAAAGATAAACAACACAGGGTTGCTACTCTTAAGGATACAGGGAGTACAGAGACAACAAACTGCACAGCTAATCCGAAGACGCAGCAGGACTTGCTAAGTGCATTTGCAGAGGCATGGAGCCCTAGGAAAGCCCAGAAAAGGACAAGGCTGGTTTTGACTCCGGGCATGCAGAGAAGGTTTCATGGACAGGCATTTGAGTTTGGCCTTGGAATGCCGGGCAGAATTTCCACAAGCAGAAGGGGCAGGTGCAAGCAAGGACACATGGAGGCAGGCTGCTGGTGCGTGCTGGCAAAGCAGCACATCCTGAGGGCAAGGGTGGTGTGAACCTAGGACCCAGACAAGAAAGATGTTGAGTGCTGGGCTTCTCTCATTCTATAAAGAAAGGTGAACTACAAGATTGTTTTTTCTTCTTTTCATTCAACAAACGTTTTGAGTGCCTACCATATGCTGGGCACAGCTCTAGGCATGAGGACAGATATGACATTCATAATTTGCATTTTCATTGTACTGTCAACATTTTCAAAGAGCTCTGGGAGCCACGGCTTTATCTCATCCTCATAAATACAGATTGAATGATTTGCCAAAGTTTTATCATTAATTAATAGCAGATGATCCTAATTCCAGATACAAACCACTCTACTGAACAACGGACCCTCCGTCCTAGTTGCCTGGTGCTTATCTCCGCGGGGTGTCTGGAAAGTGCTCGCCCTGTTCTTCTGCCCCTGCATCAGTGTGCTGGGGCTGCTGAAACAAAGTGTCTGAAACTGGGTGGCTGGGACAACAGAAATGTATTTTTCTAGAGCTGGAAGTCCAGGATTGAGGTGCTAGCAGGCTTGGTTGCTTTGAGGGCCGTAAGAAAGTGTCTGTCCTACGCCTGTCTCCTGCCTTCTGGTGGTTCACTGGTATCTTTGGCACTCCTTGGTTTGTAGATCCACCGCCCCAGTCTCTGCCTTCACTGTCACATGGCCTTCTCCCTGTGTGCGTGTATGTATTCAAGTATCTTTTTATAAGGACATTAGCCATTGAATTAGAGCCCACACTAATAACCTCATTTTAACCTAATTACCTCTATAAAGACCCTACTTCCAAATTAAAGTCACATTCTGAGGTACTGAAACCTATCTTTTTGGGGGAAACAATTCAGCCCCTAACACCTCCCCGGCACTTCACACCCCACCCCACATTCCACTGCTGATTGAGCTGAACCTTCACTTCCCAGGTCTCACACATCCAGCCCTTTTCCCTCGCCAGTGGTGTGGTGGCCCAACCACACCAAAATAAAAAACTGCCCGGGCCAGGTGAGGCCAGATCCCATGACTCCATCCAAGATGGCCCAGTGGCCAAGGAGGTTGCACAGGGTCTCCCCCACTCCCTGCTGGAAGACAGCAGGGGCAGGGTCCAGATGGTATCATCAGTGGGTACACCTGGAGGACGTGCAACAACCACGTGACCCACTGGCATTTTAGAATGTCAACTCCAGCATCAGGGATGGTAGAGAGACGATCACGGCAGGAAGACTGGTCAGGAAGCAGGTACAGCGGTCAGAGGCACGGAGGGAGGAAGGGTCTGAGCTGGGTATGCTATGGTGAGGATGGAGAGGTGGTGGCAGAGGGAATGACATGGCTGGGACCGCAGAACAGGCTGCAAGGGTGGGCAAATGAGCCAAGCGTGGAGCAGAGTGCTTAAGACAACGAGCCCACAGAAGAATCAGCCCCCAGGGGAAAAGAGAGCTCTTTAGGCGCAATGAGTGTGCGGGAGCAAAGCTTGGTAGATACTGAAGTCTGGAGCTCAGGAGAGAGGCAGGGGCTGGAGACCAGTTTTGAGGGTCCTGAGTGGATTAGATCGCCTTGGGAAAGCAAGCGGCAGCAGGAATGGAGGCTCAGTGAAGTGCAGTCATGGGCCAAATCCTGGAAAAGACAATGTTTTAGAGAGAGCTGGGGCACAGATGTGAGAAAAAGGAGGTCCAGAAGGGTCCAAGAAGTGGGAGGAGAACCAAGAGAGAAGGGTGGTTCCTGAGACCAGGAGGGTTCAGGAAGACCAACAGCACCCGCTCCTGCATGGCCCTCCTGCTGCTCTTTCTTGCTGGACTTTGCTTAATGTGAGCAAATTGTCACAAATAAGCTGGTGGAGCTCCCATCAAAAGAAAACTTCAAGCATGCCTCTCTCATCTTTTAACTGTTTATTGTATAATATAAAACTACAAAAGTAAGACTGCTCATTTCCATGTACATTTAATCTGTCCAATTGTTTAGATTACAGCCCAAACCTACATGTGAATACAGTCATCTGGGTTCCGATGTAACGTCTGTAATATTGCATAGAAAAGGCACAGCTCTCAGGTCTGTGGGGGAAAGGTTATACCTCCTTTTTGACAAAAGCCCTCCTCAAAAAACATGCACCAAACATGTCACTATGTACATCTTTTTTCAAAATCTCGGTCATGCACACATATGGCCTGCATTTCTCTTCCAAAACTTGTTATCCCCAAAAGAAGTCCAACTTTTTATTGGCTTTGTCTGCAATAGCATTTGATCCTGGCTAATTTTCAAGAACCATTCAGACTCATTCTTAAAAACACTGGAAACAATTGTACATAAGCAGGATGCACACAACTCCATGCCTCCAGGTGCGGGGCAGTTACAGGAAGGTAACCATTTACAGCCAGAAAAGGTTAAATATGCTCTTTTCATTGTTTTCAGAAAACGTATAAAGGTCCAATTTGTAACAGCAAGGTTTTCAAATTAAGACAATTCACATAGAGTAGAGTAGTAATCGCTGCACAAAGTAGAGTCTCTTTTTTCTTTTTTTACATCTGTCATTTAAGAAGGCTGCCCTGCGGTATTCATAATTCATTGTTTACCGCAAAGGTGGTTAATAAATTTAAGCTTTAAAAACGATCTGTAAGTTGATACTTTGGCTCTTTGGAGCTTATTTCATTAAGAAATTTTCCTTGATTGACCTCAGGGCAGCTGGGGCACTCCAAGGGGCTATGGCGATAAAAAGCTCAATTGGTAAAGACACTCGAGAGGTGCAGAGGAGGCTCTGGCCACTGCTCACCCTTTGGTATGAAGAAGGGTGCCCATGTGGTTGCCCCTTCTGTCATCCAGAGAAAGTGCTACTAAAAAAACTTTAAAAAATATCAACCCTTTGATGCTTTTCTTAAAAATTTGGAGGTATTAAAACATTCCTCATACCTTTTGCATATTTCAAATAGACCCATATTAGAGAAGAGTAAAAATGAATGCGGACTGTGCATACAATGAGAAGACCCGGGGGCCTGGCTTGGACCCCCTTTTAATACAGATTTACATTCCTACAAGAGAATACATTCCTACCATACATTCTGCACATGTTACGATCCAGATGTTAGCGCTCCACAGTAAAATAAATATATTTACACAGAAAAAAGGAATAAATAACTTATGGGAAAAAAAAACTCACTTCAAATTCAAAGCTCTTACGATTCTGCTCCCATCTTGTCACTTCATTGCACATCACTGTCAATAACTGTCCTCTCCCAGCCCCAGCTCGGCTTTCTCGTGAAGGCACCTCAAGCTGCCTGCCTGGCCCTGGATGCCGTGTGGTGTCTTTCATAAAGGGGAAGGCACTGCTAGAAGCACATCCCACACTCAAACTGGGACTTGGAGATCCCACTCCAGCTCCTACTGTTCCCTGTTGGGACATCACTTTGTAAGAATAGGATGCAAAAGCAATTAGAACCCTAGATCGTTTTGATCTTTCTGAAAATGGGCTGCTAATTTTCCATGTCTTTCTTGTTAGACTTTGAGTATCAGGGATTTATGGCAACGGTGTCAGAGTTAAAAAGCATTTGCCTGCTGTTGTTGGGGTTTTTGTTTTGAATTTGAAGCCCAGCCTTACAAATACATGAGAGTCAGAGAACCAAGTTTGGGCAACACTTCTCCGTGCTTATTTGAACTGTTGCCCAACATATGGGATTTGTTTAAACACATGATTTGCTAATCCAACAAAAGTACAGTTGTTGTAAGTTACTGTAAATCAGTTTTTAACAATGGCAAACCCATTGTTTTACCCTGTTATTGTTCAGAATCATCAATACTATTGTACATGTGTATGTAGGTAGATGTGTGCAGCATGCAGCAGGTTTGCCAGGTCCTCCAGTTATAGAAAGCATTGAATCTGGGCAGACTTGTTCTCTGTAAGAAAGGGAAGCTCTTAAAATTAACAGGCACACTGACACTGGAAGCATCTACTACAACCCTCACCTCAGTTACATGGTCCCTGGTCCTATTAAAGGAAATGACACACCTGTAGCAGTACGAGGTGTCTGTGTGGAGGTTGCTTGTAGGAGAACAAGTGCAATTTGATCAGTTTTGCACTGGTCTACTGAGTTGATAATTAGCCTTTAAAACACATTCAAGTGGGGGAAAAAGTAAATTAGAATGTAGAAAGACTTTATCATATCATACTCAAATCTTTTGCTTAGATGAGCAGTTCCTTCATCACAAACATCTTTGCTTTGCCATGTGCATTACAAAAATAAAACTATCTATGGCTTGCTTAAAGTGCCATTTTATAAAGTTGTCTTTTTTAATTAGCCAGAAAGACCCAATTTTATCCATGGCAAGAAGTGAGCAGAATTGGTGACTGAATATTGACAAATGACCAACAACAAAGACAACAACAAAAACAAAACAAAATCCCATAATTTAAAAATTTTTAAATAAATATAAAAGTTATTCCTAAAGAAGCCATCTGCATAACAATATAGGTTGTAACCTGCACTCAACAGCTAAAGTACCATTGGAAGAAAAGAAAAAACTGAAACAAGAAGGCCATAAACAGTTTCGGCAACAAGCAGGATACATTGCAAACTTTTTAAAATTAAATGTACACCACTAGGAATAAAAAGCTACTTCTCAAGTGTGTCCTGGGAGATAAGGTGATGGGGGAAAGAAATTGGGGGGAGGAGGGAAAACATGCAAAGTCCTGTCTGAGTTTTGGGGTAAAACAGCCTTGACAAGTGTAAAGTAGCTGATTTAGGAAAGCAACCAGATGGGAAGCTGTGACGTAATGTGATGAACTCCAGGTTCAAGAGTTACACATGTTCTAAGAGTGCATCCCGGGCCGGCCGAGGTGAGCCAAGCTCACTGTGGTGATCACGAAGATGCCATTTTCAGCTCTCAGCAACACAGGGAAAGCTCTAGGGAAAGGAAGCTGCAGAAGACAATTTAGCAACATGATGGATGCCTTCTGGGGACATTTTCTTCTTTAAGGGCCCTAAGCATTGCAACAGGGCTGAGTTCCATGAAGAAGTTGGTTGCTTTTCATAAAATTTTGTTCGGATGTAAAATTTCAGGTCATCATAAAAATTATGCCAAAAAGGAAAGATCTGGGTTTTCATTAAAAAACAAAATAAAAACAATTAAAAGCGCAAACTTGGCATAAATACACTCTTAAGAAAGACGGTAGCTTTACCCTCAAAAGAGAACCATCACTTAAACCCCCAGCTCCACAGCCATCTCCCGCCAACTGCTTAATGCAAGTTTGATGAGCACATGTGGCTCTGGCTTTGGAAGTCACAGTACTGGCGGGTGTTGGTGCCAGGGGGTCAGTGCTTGTGAAATTTGGGTGTGATATCACCTGGCCCTTTCTTAAAGCACTGTGTGTGTGTGTTTATGTGTGTGTGCATGTGTGTGCCTGTGTTTGCATTTGGGGACATTAACTGCAGATTGATTTGATCCAATTTTCTCTTGCACCATACACATATAAAACATTACAACTCTATAAAAGTACAAGTGCAACTTGTACATCTAAAGTTTGCAGGAACTATGTGAGCAAATCCTATCAAAATAGCTATCTCATATGTATAAACAGCATTTGTTTTTAGAAAAACAATATCATAAACTGCAGAATCTGTACAAAAATATAAAATAAATTTGGGCAGCAGTTTTCTAAACAGCCATGTAAATGCAACACTTACGAGGAGTAGTTAATGCCTCTAAAAAGGCCGAATTGCCAAGTCAACCTATACAGGGCGAAAATGCCAGAAAAGGTACTGAGATTATCTAAATAAGATATATATATATCTTATTAGATATATATATATATATATGGTTTTCTTCTTTACCTCTTGCAATAAAACTTATAGAAAAAATAGACAAATATGCACATGCAATTTACAGCTTTTCCAACTTAATCCTTGTGCTTCACTTGAACTGTTTATTTTTGTCATTCAACACTGCAACATTGTCTTTGAATGGATTCTTTCCTATACCAGGGTAGTAGGTCTCTGAGGAACCACTCAAAAAAGTGTATTAAAAGTGGTCATACTTGGATGAAGGCACTCCAACTCTGCTCAAAGCAAAAATTAGTGTGAGCCTGTTGTAAAATTTTCTTTTTCTCTGAAAAAGGCAAGCAAGGGTGCATGCACAGTGTGGAGAACTGTCAGGGTTATGGGAACGCTCTGGGGTCTGGGTGGGCACAGTCGCTGGGTCCCTGGGTCTTAGGACCCAACAAGCACCTCCATGATGTGGTCCAGCTCTGTGAGGTCCATTTTGAAAGGCTGACTTGGGGCAACAGGCTGACTGCTGTAAGGAGCCAGAGTTTTGAGGAGGTCGTCGGCAGACACAGGGGCCATTTTTGAGGCTGTCCCTGATGAGGAAGTGCAGGGGTCAAAATCATACATGGACGTATCAATGTCAGCAAACAGGATGTCATCCAGGGTCAAGTCTGTCAGGAAACCCGTGGACGTCGTTATTTCAAAATTCCCAGGCAGAGAGTCCATCAGTTTTGAGTCATCTGCACGGCTCTCTTGAGGACCGTCGGGTTTCTGGGTGCTACCCTCGCTGGAGGTCCCTTTTACACTGTCAGTCGCAGCCGCGGCCGCCTCTGTGGAGGTAGATGTGGGACAGAGCTCCTCGATCTCGTCCAAGGCGGAGGAGAAACTGTCCTTTTCTGGCAAGAGGACTGGAGGTGACAGTTTGGTGGGAGCCGTGGGCTGTATGGCCTGGGAGGTGCAAAACGTGTCATCGTCGTCCTCGAGCAGCGAGGCCGGGGTGAGGCAGGCCTCCAGGGGCGTAGTGCTTCCGAGGTCGCAGGGGTGGGAGGACGGGGACGCCAGGTGGCTGAAGACCGGCGGGGCCTCTCGGTAGCTGTCGCTGGGCTCGGCGGTGGGCTGGGAGGAGGGGGTGAACATGGGCCTCAGGCTGCCTTCCTGTTTGAGTTCCTCCTGGATCCGCCTCAACATGTTGTTAATTAAAACGGTCTTTTGCAAGCTGGGCTCTGTCAGGGGCCTGTGGTTATAGAGTTTCATAAGGGAAATGTTGAAGATAGTCTGGCGCTGTAAGGTGTAAGACACCTTGGATGGACCGTCACAGGGAGACACGATTTTGCCTTCCAGCCCATCTTCATGCTCATCAAACTTCCGTTTTCCTCCTTTACCCAACATGTATCTGCAGCGGGCAGAGAGAGGAAATGGCATTAATCACATGAAAGCTGATTTCTACCATAAAAAAAGAGATTGATTTAGAGGGCAGGACTTGGACCTCAGTTTCCTGCCCAGGGTTATTTACAAGTACACGTGGATTAATTAGGGGTGGGAAGAAGGAAGACCTTTTACAATAAGAGAGAGTTAGAAAATCCACCTTTGTATGCCTGTGGAGCAATTTTTATCACTAGGTAGTCTGGTGAGTGTATTTCTTGAGAAATGTGTACGACACAGACAAGTTAAGAGTCACCATGGAAACCATGATTTTGACTTTCTCAGCTCATGTGCTTGTGTTCGCCTAAGATTATCATGTAGGTTCAATTTCCCTCCCCCAAGTAGATTTATTTTTAAAGCCCAAGAAAACACTTACTATGACCTAAACAGATATAGGTGTCATAGATTACAGCTTGAGCACTTCTTAAAGGATTAAAAGAACCAAGATAAAGAAAGGGAACATGTATAATTTGGGTAGAACTGTGTGTGCTTTCAAAACGCTTTTCCTTCCTCATTAAGCATAGAGTCTTTCTGCCTGGTTGGTGACATGTGGTAAAGCACTGCGCCTGTGTTAAATGACCACAGTGACTGAGCCGCCACCACTTTTCATTCTAGAATCAAGTGGAGGAATGCGTATTTCCCAGCCTAAGTTTTTCCTTGGCTCAATTTCATCCACGCAGTTATGTTTGAAGACAACTGGATTAATTTTAAAGTAATTAGCTCTGATTATAAGCATTGCTGTTTGGGTACTTGAGACATTTCCTAACAAACTACCTCCTGTGATTCCAGAGATACAGGCGTATTTTGAGGAAACCATGACCTCGTATCTCAGACCCTGAGAATCTGGTAACGGGTTGAATTTTAAAACTGCAGCGAGGAACTCCTGCCCCATCTTGCCTGCTGCTCACAGGCCAGGCTGTGTCCTCTCTTGCTCTGGCCTTAGTGAATACATTTTATCATCTGGTTGTCACCTTCTGGGGAGTGGTCCTTCCAGCTCTCCAAGATCATGTGACATCGTCACCACCTAATTTCAGAACTTCTACTGTCTAAACAGAACAATCTCAAGTCCCTTAGCCTTTGCCTCAAAGATCTCACTTTCTAACCATTTAACAAGAAACCTGCCTTTTGGTGTTCAGACCAGGATCGTGGTTCGAATGAAGCCAGGCCCACGCTTGCTCCCTCACCGTCCCCGCCTCCAGCTACAGCACTCTCAGGGACTCCTGCTAATCCTGTCCTCAGTGTGACTCACTCTCATGTCTTCATTTATAGGCAACTGCTTTATAGTTATCCAATTTCTCTTCTAAAGGCCATTTACCTTTTAATGAACTGCTTCAGCTGATTGATCACACCTCATTCAATCCTTTATTAACTTATCCACATCTGCACTGTCGTAGGCACTTGGCCAGGCCCAGTGGGGAGTCCCACGGGAATACCCTGGCCTTCAAGAGGCTAAATATCCCCTCCTACATCTGATCACCATTTTGAATTTCAAGTCTCGACCTAAAGAAATAAGGCTAAACGGAATATAAACTTCACAGAACTTCTTTCTCATACTTTGTCAGAAAGCAGGCCATGCTGCCCTCAAGGCCAGTATACAGGTGGACATGAAGCCTGCCACTTGGGGTAACTGTCTTACCTCATGTCTCGTGAGGTCTCCAGAAGAGACAGATGAACAAGCTGCAACCTATCAACATCAGAATCGGCTTGAGATTTGTTAATGCTTACGAAGAATGTGGAGTTACTTGCGTGAAACATTTCCCCTCATTTTGTTAACATTTAAAAAATGGCTGTCAATCACAATGACCAGTCCAGTAATTAACTGTTCTCCAGGGCAAGAAAGGTTATGATAGTAACAGCTGGTTTGTCTAATACTTCACGTGATAGACATATTTCCTACTGTTTAGTGCTAAAAGTCTCATTTGTGTATTTACTTTGCAAAGAACATTTCCTATCTAAAGTACTTGTTTAAACTTGAAGGTGAATCAGAGTGGAGGTGGTTTCATCTCACATTGCAAAACATTTTCTACTTCATGCATCAGAGGTACTACTGGACAACTGGGTTTTGAAACATGTAACTGTATTCATAATTATACTATTGGTATTTGCTTATAATTTAAGCATTTAAATACTTATAGAAAAATTTCACTTTTGCTAAAGAGCTAAGTGCATTTAATCTCATATAAAGTTCTAAGATCTATGTTATGTTATAATATGATCATGGCAACACACTTAAATGTGTGAGTACACAGATACATACACACTCTAAAACAGTGTTTCTCGAAGTGTGGCCACAGGTGGTGCCTGTCTGCGAACTGTTACTGGTCCATGGTGAGGTATGTAGAGAGAGACATTTTATTATTTAGAAACTTCTACAGCAAATTTACACAGTAACTGTTATGTCTGTACATGGAATTTTTTTAATGGGGCTTCTATTTTCCATAACTTTGTATTTTTATTTCATTCTATGGTAATTATTTTTATTGTGCCTTACTAAAGTCTATGAAAGATTGGGGGGCCAGGGAACCAACAGAGCCCCTCGTCACAGAAAGCTTGAGAAGCACTGTCCGTAAGTGTAAAACAAAATACAACCAAAAACAAACTAGCTTATCGCCACTGTGGATTTTTATCAGTTTTCTGGAGGAGAGGAACATTTAGGGAAGATGGTGTAGACTCTTCTTATAGTCATCAATGCAGAATTGTCTTTTTAAGACTTGTTACTAGAACAAACAACAGGGCTTTTTTTAATAATGCATTTTTCTAGAAATAATCACTCAATCTACAGAATTCACCTATTTAAAAAGTATACAGGCCACACAAAATACTATAGGCATTTAGTAGAATTCCCATAGCTGAAAGAGATCTTTGGAGATATTTTCAGAAGGATTTCAATGTGAGAAGCACCTAATTTCCAATTAGAATGATCCAGCTGGCCAGAGCTGTGTGCTAATCCTAATGATTTACAGAAAGCCTGATAAGACATCTGTAATGCTGCCTGGAAGGGGAGGGCAGAGGGCTCGATAAGCAAAACCTGTGAGCAGGAACAGACAGACACACACACACACACACACACACACACACACACACACACACACACACACACACACACACCAAATCTTGGATGCGCTTCAGAGGTGTGAATACGGACCCCTGATGGAGTGTACCTCAAGGCAGTTTTGCCACCATTTCCCTATTTTGTATTATAAGGCAAAACTGACTCCACACACCCAGTAAGATTGTAAAATGCATATAATCTTGATTTTTAATCCTAATTCTATCTAAGCTGTTACAGAAAGGAATACAATGCAACATAATAAAAAGTGAAGTCATTTTCCTTAAGTTTGCCTGACACACTGCAGTAACATTACAATGAGCATATTCAGAAGAGGCCTCCAACTCCTAGAGGGGGAGGGCAGCGGGAACTCTCACTCTCAGGGCTTTGTGTAACAACCACCTCCTCAAGCAGGGCCCAATTTAAAGGAGAAAAGACACGACATGCCCTCAAGAATCAGAGGGCAAGAAGCCAGGCGCATCAGCTCCTCCGGGCCTCTCTGGGCCTGGCTCAGGCTGGCCAAGGTCTGGGTCGGCCCGGCTCCTAGCTCCTCAGAAGCCTCTCCTTCCTCAGGCACTCCAAGAAAATAACAATAGCTCCTTAACCACCCTTTGGAGAGGCAAGGGACCTTTCAAAAAGGCCTCACTGGGCTGCAACTTGAAGATGAAGCAGTAGCAGGAGCTGGCTAAGGACGTGTAGGTAACTCTAGGGAGGGGGTGCTGTGGTTCCTGCGGAGGGTGGGCCTGGAGTTCACGAAAGGGGGGGCTGTGACCCACTGGCTTCCTAGGTCACCCCTGGGCTTTGACACTCCACTTTATCTCCTCCCTTGGCTGGTGAAAACCAAAGCCTAAAAAACCCATGCCTTCTACCCAATTTTTCCAGACAAAGACCCCCCTGAGCTCCAGCGCGGGGTTGGAGACGCCCACGTGGAGGAATCACGTGGGTGCTCCTCCTTCTTCTGCCCACCCTAAGGGGCCTAAAACTAATTCCAGCCACTCTTCTACTGAATAGTCATTGGCTGTTAACATGAGGTTTGAGATTAAACGACCTCCCTCCCCAATAATCTTTTTAGAAACAAACGCCTAAGCATTCTGGTTTTCTAAACATTAATTTTAGCAACTATTAACTGCAGCAAACTAAGTTGCAAACATAAAGAACAAAACTCATCGGTAGCGACATAAATGAAAACTTCTGGAGTTTTCCAGGAAATTTCATACTGAACACAACTCTGTACACGAAAACTAGTTTTCAACTGTGCAACTTTTTATTAGGAAGGAACTTGCCCTCAAAAGCTACAATCTGGGTAGATGCTCAAAAGTAACAAATGTCACTAGAAGTGTCCTCAGAAGTCAAAGGACCAGAGGACCAGGAGCCTGAATGACTTGACTTTTTGGGGCTTTGCAATTCCAGAATCTGAGTGACTCCCACAGTAAGCAATCTGAGAGATTACTGTGGGCTGGGGGCAGCCGGGAGACTGCTGGAAATAGATTTGTAGCCTATTTGAAAGTTACCTTTAAGGTGGGATTGTCTCTTCATATCTGTTTCCCATCTCAAGATAGTGAGCCCCCCAGGGCACAGACTTGTGTGTTTTGTTCATTTCTGTACTCTCAGCATAAGGCAGTCTCCAACACAAGATGCTCCATAGATAGTCACTGAATACACGAACAGTAAGTGGAAATAATAAGGAAAGACACCAAGGGGCAGCCAGGGCAGCACTGTAAAAACAGAGCCAGGTGTGTGTGTGTGTGTGTGTCCCTGAGTGTGAACTGTATCTGGGAGGGAGGGTCTGAGGAACGGGAGGGTTGCACAGACCTGAGTTGAACGGTCTTACAGGGCAGGATCAGGGTCGCGCAATGCACCAGCAGCTGAGACATAGAGTAGGCAGGAAAGCTCCAGCTGAGAAGCTCTTCTGTGAGCGGCTCTCCCATCCTTCACTTTTCAACCGCGGGCAAGCCTTAGGCTCACCTGGAGGCCTGATAAGCACAGGCCGTTGGGCCCCACCTCCCATATTTCTCTTTCAGCATGTCTGGGGAAAGGACCTCGAATGAGCATTTCCAACAAACTTTCAGGTGATGCTGGTCTGGGAACCTCACTTTGAGAACTACCATTTCTTCTTTGCCTCATCAGGCCATTTCAAGTTTAGGCCAGAGGATATCTTTATTCAGTTAATCTTGATTCCCAAGGCCTTCCTTATTTGTGTCTAATTTAGCAGGGCAAAAAGGAATGAACAGCATTTTTGTGATAGCAACTGACAACTGACATTAGAAAACAAAATACTGCATGCAGAGTTAAGATGTCTTATACTCAATTTTAATGACAAAACTCAGGGTCTCAAACTGATGTGTCAGATCCTACTCACCCAGTGGGGCCCAGATTCTCCTTGCTGGGGTCTTACAGTGATGGCAGTGGGATCTTATCCAAAGCCCAGAAAGGAACTGAAACAGTACTTACGTTTAAAAGAGTAAGTAATAAGTAACATCTCCTACTACTACATTTTGCATTTTGGAAAAAAAAATGCAAACTATTTTTTTAAAGATGAATCAGAAAAGGTTATCTTTAGCTCAGTGTTTTCCAACTATTTAAAAGCTACATCTCTTTAAAATCTTTTTTTAAAAAATTACTGTCCTTTAATGTTATTTGAACTGTCAAAATAAATGTTATGATTTTTTAAAGTGAGAGTATTAAATCGACTTTTCCAAATTACCACTTCTGTCATCCTACCACCACCAACAAAAACCACTGCTTTAATCTGCAGGCTCACCCCAGCCTCTGCAGCATCACAGCATCCTGGTGGCTCCCTCGACAGACCCTGGGTTGGGGGGGGCGGGGGCAGTGCGGGGGCTGTAGGAGGCCTGCACAGGGAGCCCTCCTCAGCCCACCAAGGCTGGCTTGCTGGGTTTCCCTGTGCCAGTCAAAAACAGATGCAAAAGTCTTCACAGATGTAAAACTCTGCATTATGTTTTAACTTGATTCATCCCAAATGATTGTCATTAGCCCGGGCGGAAGGAAAACTCTCACTGATAGACTTTTCTACTCAGTGTCCGGAGAAAGAGAATTCATGTCACAAAAGGACTTTAAAAGGGGGTCAAATTGACAGCTTAGTTCTAAATTCTTAAGAGAGGAAATAATTGGGGAAGGTGTGACTGATCTTGTGACCAAAAAGGAATCAAAGATTGAGTGGAGACACCTGGTCCTGCATCCCTGGGGCTTGTGCAGCTCGGCACCACCCTGACCTGGTGTAGACACAGACGGGGAACTCAGGAAAGCATCGCCTTAGAAGCCCAACTGGTTTGTACCTTGTGTACGTTTTCAAGAGCTTTTTCCAATTTCCTTTTGGGAAACAGCAACAACTACACATTCTGTATGCTCCCTTCTCAGGAGTGCAGCAGGCTTCACAATTAAGTGATACGTTGTTTAAAAGCCAGGTAACAAGGCAACACTGAACTACAGTGTCTGCCGTGGTGTACGGGCGGCTAGTGGGGTGAGCTGGCCATGCTCTGCCGCTCACCTGGGTGGAGAGCACAGCTGGGGCCTGCCTCATGATGAGTCACCAGCCTGCACACGCGGGATCCTGCACGGCTCCACATGCACGCTATACTTCAACAGGAACGTTTTCAAAACGCTAGCTAACAGCTCTCAGGAAAAAGGCTCCTAATTCAAACGGGAGCTTTAACAAGCTGTATCCCTTGGCCAGGCGCGGTGGCTCACGCCTGTAATCCCAGCACTTTGGAAGGCCGAGGCGGGCGGATCACGAGGTCAGGAGATCGAGACCACTCTGGCTAACACGGTGAAACCCCGTCTCTACTAAAAATACAAAAAATTAGCCAGGCAGTGGCGGGCACCTGTAGTCTCAGCTACTCAGGAGGCTGAGGCAGGAGAATGGCGTGAACCCGGGAGGCGGAGTTTGCAGTGAGCCGAGATCGCGCCACTGCACTCCAGCCTGGGCGATAAGAGTAAAACTCCGTCAGCAAAAAAACAAAACCAAACCACCAAGCTGTATCCCTAACCTCATCAGACACACTGTCCCATATGGCTGCTGGTGTGACCACTGGTTGCTGACGAGTCCAGAGGTGCCAACGCTAACGCTAAAACCAGAAAGATGAGGCCTTTAACCCAACGCCAATGCTCAAAGTAGTGATCTGCCCTCACGCACCCACCTCTTTGAAAGAAAAAAGAAGCCGACAGAAGACGTGTGGCGATTGTCTTATGAGAAGGCTGGCAGTGGTCCTTCCCTTCCCCTGACCCACTGTGCCACCAAAGCCCACAGCCCTAAGTGGAAACACATTCATTCTCCCGGTGTCTTTTGGTGGTGGTGGTAGAAGAAAGGGGTGCCCCTGGTAAAATTAGCTGGGCATGTGGCAGACTTCTGAGCCGAAAAGAGGCTCAAAGTAGGGCCAGGATTGTTTTGAGACAACTTCTGAAACACAGAATACGCTATTTCTCTTCTCCTCACTCCACAGGCTGGCCTCCCAATGCGTTTAGGACCCTGCTTTTGAGGCATCCAAGTGGGAGAGCCTCTGTTCATGACAAAAGGGAACCTCCCACCAGCCTGAGGGCGGGAGGCTGAGGACCCCAGAGCCCTGCCTCCAGGCTGTTGTCGTAGTGTGACACAGCAACTTCCGAGCAGGAAGGAGAAGCCCGATCCTAATTGGGGGAAGCTGCTTGTTTAGATAACTTTCTACAGCTTAAAATATTACACCTTAAACAACACATTGGACTAAGAAATCTGATCATGTCCAGGCTTTTAACACCCTCCTCCCCCAAGGAACAATAAAACACACCAGCGAAAACAAAGAGGCTGCCCTGAAAAGGCTGCAGTGGTGGATGATACTGGCAGAATCAGAAAGGAAGCTAAGAGAAACAGGCGCGTCCTCAGCCGGGCCTCGCGTGTCCTGACACTGCAGCAGGCACGGGATGTGGGCTGTCCCCTCCAGCACGGTGCGGAAAGGTGCTGGGGTATCCAAACAGCAAAAGTAAACCTGAGACCCCAAAACAACTGCGTCTGGCCCAGGGGAGTGGGCAAAAATTCCAACACGGAGACACCATCTCTGGCTTATTTACAGACAGGGTAAGGATGCCCAAAGACAAGAGGGAGTATTAGTAACAGAACCCATGAAGCTCTGTGGATGGGGATGCTTAAAAAACAAAACAAAACAAAAAAACACCAAAGCTCATCCAGAATGTCTGAGGTCCCTGCAGTAACATCCATGCTAATTGGTAAGTAAGACAAAGCCTCCCCTAACAAATCAGCAATGTAATTATAAAGCCAGTCACTAGATCAAGCCAGTCTCCAGTGCTCCAGCGATATTCTGAACCTGTAACCCGATACCACTGTTTGCTGCCGGCGCCTCCTCCGGGCTCTCCCGCTGCTCACCGGCCGGGTGGGGGCCCGCAGGGCAACGCAGCCTAGGCTGTTTGTGCAAGATGAGACCCTGCATTTGACGAAGACCTGCAGGAGCAATCCTCCTGGCTTTCTTGACAGTTAAGAAGAAGAAGAAGAAGAAGAAAAAAACAGCCTGACGATACACTGAAATTCGAACAGGAAGTCAAGCCCTAATTAAATTTAAGAAACAACTTTTACTGTTTGGGGTTGTTTTCTAAAGTCCAAATTTTTAAAATTCTAGTTTCTCCTCTCAGATTTTTACATGCGTCTATTAAATTGAAGGCAATTTCCAATACTGGAGGTTTGTCAAATATAATCTTTTCTCCTAGTAAAATAATTTTTTAAAATGTTGACAGCTGCATTTAGTAAGCAAAATATAGTCAAATTCTGGGAGGGAATGTTTCAAGTAAATATTTCTTTAGAATAAATTATGGCCTTGTTAGTACACATCTGGAAAGAAAATAGGCTTTTTAGAATATAAATGTCAAGTGGTATAAAATGTTTCTTATATCCTGTCTTACTGGTTCCTCCGCCAGCTGGGAATTTTAAGTTTTAATCCCAACTCGTATGAAGTTATGGACACCAATCACCTTCTTCCAAGGACAATGAGAATGCTGCCAATTGTTTTATTTTACCTGAGGATTCTGGCTAAAAGTATGGTACATTTGATTTAAAAAAAAATTAGAAAGAAAAAAGCTTTGTTTTCTCAGGTTTAAGGATTTTTTTTTTAATTTATAAAGGAAAAGGATTACTTGGGAATGGCACACTTAATTCAAGTAAAAGGTTGAGTAGAATTATACAGTTTCTAACCTTAAGTTAACAAAAACATAATATGCTCTGATGGCCCGGAATTTGCTTTAAAATACTCCAAAACAAACAAACAAACAAAAAACCCAAAACCTGGCCATGTAGATGAAACAAGATTTGACAAAATGTTGATACCTGCTGAGGCTGGCTGATAAGTACAAGGCGGTGCATTGTACTCTTCCTTTTACTTTGAATGTGTTTGGAATTTTCCATAACAAAAAGTTAAAAACCACAACACGCCAATACAGATTTCTAAATTAAAACATATAAAATAATCACAATAAATTACTCACACCCCCAGTGAAAACTATTATATTAATTTGATAGGGTTTTGGTTTTTTTTTTTCCACACAGAAGAAAGCTATTAGTGCTCCATGTAAACAAGCACGCCCAATTCAAGTTGGAACTCTTTAAACTCTGGAAAACAGCACATCACATCCAGCCACGAGGGGGCGCAGCCGAGCAGCAAGGAGCGCAGAAGTCTCATTCTTCACTGCAATTTCTACCTGCAGCTCTCTCAAAGTATACACATTTTCAAGACTGTTTCCAAATTCAGGTATCCACAGGACAATGCTAAGCAAGCTGGGAGCTTTGCCAAGGCCAAAATAAATTAAATTATGGTACGGTTCAAACTCTGGAAGTACTGTGTATAGGAAAGGTTGTTTCCCTGTATATAAAAGTTAACACTGATATTTCAAAAACCGTGGTTAAAATCCCTGGAGGATTCCTGAAATGAGAACAAACACACAACAACAAACACATACCCAAGTCATGAGATGTGAACATGGAGAAACCAACAGTTCAGAATTTCCAGTGGGGCTTCCAACATGGACTCCCTTAATAAAACAATGAGTCTCAATAAATTCGGCACTAAGACTTACCAGTATAGATAGACACCTTTACTAAGCCTACTACTTCTTAGTAACTATAAATTATCTCCATACTGAACAGATACCGCTTCAGGCAGTTATTTGGGAAAACCCTTCATAAAGGACATTGGGGAGGGGCCATTTAATTATAAAATGTAACACAGTTAACCTTAGGGAGATAATGAAGCGAGATCATTATGTGTAACTACTTGCTGGAATTCTTTCTATTTAAATTATAAGTTCAGGTTATATGATATTGTATGTTCAATAATAATGCTCATAATAGATGAAATGGTATAATGAGTCTCCGCATTTGAAAACTGGAAACTATAAACATATCTATATATTATAATCATTTGAATTGTGATACTACTTCATAATAATTTGGTGTCAGAATATGTTTTTAGCATTTTGAATCTAAGGCCTCATTAACATTAGGGTAAGGAATTCTCAGATTTGACAATTTTTCCCATAAGATTATGTGCTTTACTAGTAAAGGCTAGCCAGCATTGCCCAACCCCCCATTCTCGGGCATAATGAAAATATTTTTTTCTCCTGTATTTATAATTGCTTGGATGGGATTCTGTTTCAATCCTCCTGTAGCATCTTTTCCCTAAAGATACACTGTTTTTCTCTCTCACACTAGAGACCCTTAATAAACAATGTCAAGGGGGTGGGGGACTTAGAGTAGAAAGGAAAGGCTTTGCCAAAAGTATGTGACAGTTTTTGTGTTAAAAAAAAAAAAGACTCAAGATATATATATATGTCTTACTAAAACAGGGAAATATAAGCTTTTAGAACAATTCTGTGAAAGATAAAATTGCATCTTAGTAAAACCAAAGGTGGCCTTCTAGGTTTTATTAGACAACTATTTGCCACTGAATAAAACTAAGGAATAAAAATAAAGTATGCTACTTCAAGAAATGCTTCAATGGAAGCTTTTCTTAAAAGTTAAAAATTAAAAACTAGTCATGCCTTCAAATTTGGATGCTTCTTTACTATGAAAGAATCACTTAAAATATTCCTTTTAAATACAGAACATATTTCATCTTATAACTTATCCGTGCAGTCCAAAGAGGAAAACCAGAGAAGTGTTATTTCTTTTACTTACTGTGTAAAACTGAACATTGTATTGTACGGCCTAAACCTGGATTCCCTAGAGAACAGTATCACATTTCTACAACATGACATGAGTACAAAAATTTGAGGTGCAGGATAATAGAAATATACTTGAGACATACAAATGGCAGGAAATAACTATTCTATGTAAATGCCTGTCCCATGTAAGTAACCTACGTGTTCCGAATGTTTAATTTAGTTGCCTCTACGAACTAGGTAGGCTAATAAGGTTTTACAAAGACAATTTAAACTTTGTATCATATACTTGAATAATTCACACATAGAAAATAATTTTAGAAAGAAAAAGGCAATGAGGATACAAGCTAAACTTGAGGGGAGTAAATGATACTTTGTAAATATGGCAGCCATTAAAGAATAACTACTTTGGGACTATTTTGAGATAAAATGTTTATCTTCCCAAGGACTTCTGTGCATTGATAATGAATGGCTCATTCAACTTTAAGCTATGTCACTTAAATACAATAAAAATAACCAGAGTTCCACACTAAATGTAATAACTATTTATTTTCTAAGGAAAATACTTCATAATTCTTCAATTACCTTCAGTGGTCTTCATGGAAAGCCTTCCTCAACCTCCCCAGCCTGCCAGCCCCAGCCTGCCACTCTATTCATCCTACCTGTCTTCTGGAGCTTTAGAAGGAGGCAGAAACCACCTGAAGAATCGAATTTTTAATGTGTAAACCAACTACTTGTCAGAGAGCTATGAAACACTGCCAGTGAAATGTATTTTATTTTATATTTCTGGACATGGTAAAACTATTTTAAAAAATTAGTTTGCCTTAAAAAGTTCAGAAAAGACCACCAAGTTCCTGACAAGCAGAGAGGCAGAGCAAAAATTCTTCCACTCTGGATCACAGCACCCAAATTCCTCAGGCAGATTGGTTTTCTCTGATAGCATGGAAGACACAGGAGAAGTACAGATGGACAGGGAGATGTCCCCTCAAAGAAGGAAAGAAATCTGAAAAGCAAATCTGTATCACCTATTATAAAATGGGATAACCACACAGGGAAGATCAGTTTAAAGCAGCTGCTAGCTCGATATCTCATTAGCGTGACTAGGATTTTATGCAAACCTGTTCTGGTGTAGAGATGACCTTGGGACTTTCAGATTCTCTGAGTTTAACTTGGGCAATACTTCTAAACACAAGGGTGGGGTACACCAGCAGGCCTGCTCCAAACCCCAGGAGCTGCAGTGCGTGGCGTGGAATGATAAGCAGCCGGCCGGAGCAGAGGCAAGCAAAGCGCCAAAGGCTGATCTGGAGCAAGGGACTTTTAATCATTTAGTGTTTTTGACCATGGTCTATTCAAGTGTACATTTTACTTTTCTTCAACAGGTTCACTCAGCCCACTGTTAAACATCAGTGTGTGTGCACATGGATATACAGAATATATAGACATAGATCATGTCTGTAAGAACCAGAATCCCTTCCCCTTTACTATTCTATGGGAAAATCCTTAGAAAATGCTTAGCTTCTTTTCAGTTAACTGCCTAGGAAGGTTTTTAAAGGAAAAAAGCTTAGAATTAATTAGTAACTCTGCAAAGCTACAGGTTTTTGTAAAGTGACAAAAAAGATAGTAAGGCAGACATGAATGAGTTTTAAGAACTGAAGTTTGCTGCTACCTGGAGTTACTAGAGAAACAAAGCTGCCTTTGGGCACCTCAAACTAGTCAGACCTGCTATAGCAGTTGCACAGTCAGCTCCAGATCTGTCCTCTGCTCTTCTCCCTCCAGCCCCCACCCCACGCCTCCGCATAGCTCAGTCCACTCTCTACTCAGGGTGGAGGTGGGCCGGACACACTCACCCCTTGATCTGCTGTCCCTGTGGGGAGGCAGGGCCAGCTCTGGCCAGACAGTGTGCAAGTGTAAGAAGAGGCCGGCCAGGAGCACAGATGACAACACCATTCTGAGCTGAAAACGCAATGGGTGCAGAATACAGCTTAGGTGATCTTGGGTTTCCAAAATAGATCAATCAAATTGTGGGTTTACTTCAGAGAATCCTAGCATTAAGTTCAGAAGAGGGACAGAGGATTCTGAGAAAAGACAAATGGGTCTTTCCAGCTTTGGGATCCCTCAGACCACAAAGAGGGCAGAATTTTCAAAAGAGAGTTTGCGCTGTCTGTATGTAGTGCTTGTTGAAACTGGAGTATCTGTTCTGTCCTATTAGAAATCATATATTATAAAATATATTGTGATGATTTTACTTTGACATTTTCATTTGTATTTCAAAGAAAATTTTTAGACAGCCAATCATGTTTTGTTTGTCTCGTGATCTCCGAGAAAAAAAAAACAAACAAGGAGTCTATTTATTACTCAGAATAGGAATGTCGTCTTATTGGGCTGACATATGCCATTCACAGATTCATGCGAAGAATGAACTGCCACACAGTGCTAATGGAGAAAGACACTGCTCCACACAATGAGTGACGGACGCTCCAGGGGACAGTTCTGTTCATGAGGGTTTCCCAGCATCTGCACCCAGGGCATAAGTTTGCCTTTAATATCAACTGCACCGGCCATTTGAGACAATCATTTTTTCTAGATTAGTAGCCATTTCCTTCAAACATACTAAAACTAAATGAAATAGCCGCATATTTCTTAAACAGGAGTCCTGGCTTGTGGGTTTCTACCAATTGCTTAATGAATAATTATTAACAATAGGTACAAAATATATGAGTTATACATATAAAGTGGTCATGGCACTTTTAGATTTTCATGTTTTGCTAGTCAGTATTAATTAACAGAAAGACCTACGAGAGCTGGTGTCACCCTTATTGTGAGGCCATTTTCATGTCGACTGGAGCTTGCCTTCTGGTGCCTTCAGTACACACCTGATCTTTGGACTCAGTAATCAGAGATAGCGCCTGCGCTTGCTCTCTCTCTCACGCACCAAGTAACTATTGCAACTAGAGCTATCTTCTATAGGATATGCCAGGACAGTGAATACAAAATTTCTGTTGCCAAAAAGCTTTAAAAATTCTATGAGTGAATTAAAGTTCATGGTCTCAAATACTCCTATCTATACATAGCTTTTTCCATAGGTAATATTCACAAAATGGTCTTGATTCTGTTGATATATGTGAAATATAAAATAAAGCTTCATACTTTTTTCTGTGCTTTTTAACAAGAAACCACAGCAAAAGAAACCTCTCAAAGTTTCTGTTCCAGTTTTCACCTTTCTTAGTTACTAAAATGTAAAATATTTTGTCTGAGGGTAAACTTGTAGTATAATTGGACACTGATAACTTGCAGCATGCTACTTTTATTGATAGAAATTTTTATGTATTTGCATTCGAACATCTTCAAACTGCCTTCATACGTTTTGTAATGTTTTTTGTGTGTGATGCATGTGTATGCCTTTCTAAAGTAGTGTTGTAACTTATTCTGCCATTGGAACCCTGTTTAAAATAGGAGATGCCATAAGCTATCAGTCGCCACACAAATTTGAATGAGTTTTAAAATATCAAAATATGTGCTATTTTACTAGGCTCGTTATCAGTAATAATTCAGTGTGTAGCAACTGGACAAAATTCATATTTTAGCTTCTCAATTAAATAGAAAAGCTTTAAAGAGGGACAATTCAGCAAATAGAAGCGTAAAGATTTTCTAAATCTGAATTAATATCCTTCTCTTAGTTCTTCAAGGGAAACAAGCTTGAGCAGCTGTTACCTAAGACGCTGTGACATTCGCCTGACAATAAAACCGTTCCCTAGGACACCTCCTGTCATACATACACTTGGTTGGCATTATAAAATGTGAGTCCTCTCCCCTACCTGTCTGAATGAAGTAAGGAAAAGAGCCGGGTGTTAAGGAAAAAGGGGGTTGGGGGATGTCAAATCCAAAATAAGATTTCTCATCTGAGAACAACATGGCTATGTACATTTTAATTAGGGGGTGAAATAAGTAAAAAAAAAAATTGTTAAAGAATTCCAAACTTAATGAACGACATAAACAATTTTATATTAACATACAATACACCTCTAAGAAGTCAATGAAGCTAAAGGAAAACTTTTAAACATTTGTCTCTTTTAAATAAAAAGAAAAAAAAACCTGAAAAAATAAACAGAAAAGCAGAGATCCACAAACTATTCTTGTTCACTCCAGAAGTTGGGATCTTAGGATGGATATTTTCATCTTCACAGCACACCCTAGCACACTCATATCAGAATAGACTGCTATAAAAAGGGGGAGGGATGGTAGCTGCCAGGGTGAGACATGCCTTCTGCTGAGCTGAGCAACTACCCCCAACCCCCATCGGCCAAGCAGCCCAGACGCTCTCAGGTGGACGGTCCTTCAGGGGCGCAGCGAAGCCAAAAGCCCACTTCACTCTTGTCAGGGACTAGTCTTCAATTACAAAAAGCTACTGTGAACACTTAGGGCCTCAGGAATCCTACTGGTGACTACAACTTCCAGGCTCTTTACCCACATTATAGATATTTCTTAACATATATTGGGAAATCAAAAAGCGTATTTCATGAACAAAGCTTGAAAACATGTACTCTCTCCCCTAAGACCAATTGGGGCTGCCCAATTCGATTCAAATAAAAACTGCTGTGGTCTGAGGCTGGCTGTCTCACTCTGCTGACTGTCCTCTCCATTCAGTCTCTGTGAAAACTTACTTTCTACCTCCTGAAACGACTCAGCTTGTAAGCAGAAAGTTATTCCAATGCAAACTATACCTGATCTTTTCGTGAAACTTAGAAACTAAACCTAAAACTCGACTCCCATCTCAATCTATTACTACCACTTCTGCTAAAGGTAAGATAACTTACAGCCAAGACAACAAAACAAAACACGATTTTCTCTCCATGCAGTGGCCCTGTGACGACACCCCCTGTCTTACTGGTACAAAGTCTAGGGCTTGGGACAGCTGGCTCCCCTCAGCCCCCTCCCTTTCAGTCATAGGCGGTTACCACGAAGATGACTTGTAGATTTCTAACTTAAAAACCAACGAGACGTTAAGTTTAATACACATACAGATCCCAAATCAATTCATTTGGGCATGGACGAAAAGAGGGTGGAGAGGGACGTTTTTAACATTAAAAAAAACACCGGGAAATTCACAAAAACGCACTACAGCAAGTTGGATGCAAACCCGGCCACAGAACTCAAAAGTGAAGCAGCCTTCGCGCCAGCAATCCGAGCCTTAAAAGAAGTCTCGCACGTTCACAACAACACAACCGCCACAACGCACACACACATCCCAGCTCTAGAGGCGACAGCTCCAGGCGCCCCCGCCCGCCGCTCGGCTCTCCGAGCTCCCGACCCCCTCCTGACCCCGGCCCTGCCCCCAGCGGCTCAGCCCGCAGGCGCCGGGGGTCCGAGAGCGCGGGGCCGGGGCCGGGGCCGGGGCCGGGTCCGGGGCCGCGGGAGGGAGCGCTCCTCCCGTACCTGCTCCGTCCCCGGCTCCCTCCCGCGGCGGCGCCCGGCCCCTCCTCCGCCCTCCGGGCTCTCCCAGCCCTGGCCGAGTCCCAACACCGCCCCCCATCCACCCGGAGCCCCCGCGCCCGCGGATCCCCTCCAGCCCGGCGCCAGGAGAACTTACCACATGCAGCTCCACCTGGGAACTAACGCATCAGGAGGGGTTTCCGCCCACTCCTCAGCTACTCCCGCTCCATGCGGAGTGCCCCGCTCCAGGGGCCCGAGGGTGGCGCCGGGGAGCGGGCAGCAGGCGAGGCTGAGGCTAAGACTCCGCCGTCCTCTGCCTGCGCGCCCCGAGCATTATACAATGGTGGAGGCGGCGGCGGCAGGCAGCGGAGGAGGAAGCAGGAGCCGGGCGGAGGGGGCGCCCTGACCGAGCGAGCAGCAGCTCGTGCTCCAGCACTCGCCGTGCAGGAGTGACGTGCGGCCCGCGAGCCTCCCGCGAGCTCCGGGCCCCGGCGCCGCAGGCCCCGCCCCTCGCCGCCCGACCCCGCCCCCGCCGGCCCCGCCCCGGCCCGCCTCTCCCCGGCGGTCCCGGGAGGCGCGATAAAGGCCGAGGCCGGCCGCGGCCGCCGGAGGAGCAGGAAGGGGCGGCGGAGCGCAGTGAGCGCCGGGTGGCAGCGCCGCCCCCAGCTCCCTCCCGGGCCGGCGCGCCCCTGATTTTCTCCTAAGGACGAGCTGAAAGAAAAGGGGAGACAGAAGGAGACACTCCGGCCCGAGGACCACCACTGCCACTAGTAACGCCCCCCACACACTCTAGAAGTGCTCAGGCGAATGACGAAGCGGCTGGTGACAAAGGCGGTGGCGAGTGCAGCGCGTGCACAGCCCGCGGAGTCGCGCGACCGCAAATATGACAAGCATTTGAGCTATTTGGCAACGTGGGGCCGGTCAGCGGGGCGGGCAGGGTCCCCGCGGGGGGCGAGGGGCAGAGAGCTGGCCCGGGCGCTCGTCTCGCTGCCTGCGGGGTTCCTGGGCGGGGGTTCCTGGGCGGGGGTCCGCTGCGGGACACTCCTCTGAGGCCCGCACTGGCCCGAACGGCAGGATGGGGGCTCCAGCCGTGAGCCGGGGACAGAAAAAGTCCCTTGCCTGCGTGGCCTCAGCCCGACGCGAGAAGTGGGTCACCAAGTCCACGGCACTTTGGGAGCCGGACCGAACGAGTTGCATCCTTCGGGGCCGGCCGGGCCGCGGTGCGACCCGGCAGGAGGGAAGCCAGGCTAGGAGACGCAGCCAGGTCGGAGGCGCAGTCCTCTGCCCACAAGTTTCACGTTGATAGCCTTTCCCTCCCGTGGAGTAAGCTTATGCTTCGAACTACTTAAATTTACCAGGGAAATTTATACTAGTTGGAAGAGAATGTGTGTATGCCCAAATGGTGAGAATTTCAGAGCACTAGGGAAAAGAGGCCAGATAGATGGTTCCACTGGAAAATTAATGATTATTTTAAAAATTACACGTGCATTCAGTGTCAAGATGTAAAAAGCAATGCAGGCAGGCACCTTAAAATTTTGGCTGCCACCCCAATCAATATCATTTCAGATCACTTTGGAGTTTAATGGTCCACTATACTAGTTGTATTTAAGGATAATAAAGCTTTAAGACCTAACATAAAGGTGATTGTAAGTCGTTAACATCAAGAGAAATTTAGACTTGTTTAAACTGTTCTGTAATGATTTGTTATCAATCAAATTGATGATCTCATCGAAATTAAACTTGTGCTAAAATGCTGATAGAGGAGACAACGCTTCTTGTTTTATATTTAAGGACGATGGAAAAGGTTTTTACTGGACCCTCATTATAATTGAAGTCTTATACAGTATAACCTAAGCCAAAAGCTAATCATTTGTGGATATCTTTGCAAAGTCTCATTATAATGGCGTTCAAAATGAGATATTATGGAAGCTGTGCTCACCGGCCCTCTGCAGGTCTTGCTCAGTTTGCGCCTGAGTGGCATAACATTCAAACATTTTGCTGTGAAGCCAAGATATTTTCATTTCCAGAATTCTGCAGTTTAGAGAGGACATTAACTACTAACAGTTTCCTAACCACCCACTCACTTATACTTTCAGTGCTCACTTTAAGGAAAAGCCATTGAAATAGAAGCTGCAATAATCTCTTCCTGTGATATCTTTGTAGAGGAGGCTACAGGCATTAGCTCTGTTGAATTTAAAGTGAATTTAAACTGCTATTCGTGAATTTAAACTGTTATTCATGAATTAAAGTAAGCAGGAAGTTAACACTTGCAGAACTTTTGTGACGCTTGGATATTTTCTAGCAAATAGATTACACCAAATGCAGTGTTTCTGTATAAAATAACAGGATTTAAGTCAAAGTGACAATTTTGTGTCACTAGGGTAGACAGGATTCTGCTGAAGTCTATAAGGTCTGTATTCTGTACCTGCTCAAACAAAGGTTTGCGCTCTTACGAGACCAGCAACCTGCGTTTTTTGGAGTGAAATGGTTTCCATTTCTTTATACCTCTGAAGGCTGTAACATCAATGCGCACATTACAAATAGCTCCCACTTCCCCCACTTTTAGAATCTGGCATCTTTGACCAAGAAGTTCAAGTGAGCTGGCAGCTTCAACAGCTGCCAATGTGGTTAACACCAGCTGGTTAACCCTCTCCCTCCCCTTATGCAACCCCCTACCCCAAGGCTGAGTCACACACAGGCCAGGACAGCAATCTCTACCCAGCCCTAGAAATTCAAGTCTATGAGGATAAGGAAAGGCACTTCCCGCACTTTTGAAGTCAGCTCCCTTCAGTATGCAATGACATGATTTGAAATATTATTTATTCAATGAAATATTATTTATTTCAAATCATGTCGTTGGATAAGAAGTGCTTAGCGAAGATGTGAATTTTGTTCTCACTCTTTGGGAGATTTAAAAGCCCATTTAAGGGCTGGGTGCAGTGGCTCACACCTGTAATCCCAGCAATTTGGGAGGCCTAGACAGAAGGATCACTTGAGGCCAGGAGTTTGAGACCATTCTGGCCAACATAGCCACACCCCCATCGCCACAAAAAATGAAAAAATTAGCCCTGCATGGTGATGCATGCCTATAGTCCTAGCTACTAAGGAGGCTGAGGTGGGAGGATTGTTTGAGCCCAGGAGTTCAAGGTTGCAGTGAGCAATGAGCATACCACTGCATTCCAATGTAGGTAAGATCTTGTCTCAAAACAAAATCCCATTTAAAATAATCCTACTCTGAGGGCCTCATCCAGAATTTAGAAGATCTGCCTCTCACTTTCATATAACATAACTTTAGAACAGTTATAAGAAATTAGGCTAGTCATCCACATTTAACTACCAGGAACATATCTGTTTAGGGAGAAAAGAAACATTCCTTTTATAAGTATAGAACTGTGATGGTAAATTTTAAAAATGCTCCTGAGTTTAATTTCAGAGAAGTACTTCTCGGCATCATTTTGTAGTTCTGGGTACTAGTTTACACTTCACTGCTTCTCTTTTGAACGTTTCTGTGCCCTCACATCTTACAGACCAGTACACTAGTGCACTAACTGAAGGCCACTTTTGGCACTTAATTAGCACAAATTAGCACACAAAAACACAAGGGGCAAACTGGATATATAAACTGAGAAACAAAGACTTTACAACAGGTTTTGAACTTAATTTCATTTTTCCTTTGCTTTTATTAAATTTTTATCTTTCAGGTTCCACCTGAAATACCAGTAATGATCATCCATCTATATACTTTGCAAATATTGGTCTTGGTTTTATGGCAAAAAAGATAAATGTTTCAGTTATTAAATGAATTGTATACAGCCAGCTAGGCTAAATAAGCTTTTCATGGAAAATACGGACATCCTAACTGTGGACTCATCATTCGGATAACTGAATATTGGAATAAATCTTCAAAATAAAGTTCTGGAAGTCACATCACCTAACTGATTATCAAGGAGTCAATAGAGGATACGATGATTTGGAAAAGTAAATACTCTCACAAAGATGGCACAGGCAGATTCAGTCCTTTTCAGCCGCTAACAATTTAAAACAATTCTATCGAAGCAGCAAGTGAACTCCTCTACTTCTGCAAACTTTTCTCCATCTCTTCTTCCACCTGCTTTTGTCATGGTTTTTTTCTGCTCCTCCCCGAAGTCACAATTCATAAAAGCAGAACTACAGCTCCAGTGAAGGCCCCTTTGCAAAGCTTTCCATGTTGTTACGTTGAACTGCTTTGCAACGACTGCTTCTTACCTTCTGAGGGAGGTTTCACTTGTCTGTTAAAGACACACCTTTTTCTCTTTTAAAAATCTGACAATATGTAAATCTGAACCTGAAACACAATCTTCATGGCAATATTTAAAGAAAATGCTTTTAAAACCATTTCCTTTTTTTCTAGCACTTGGGATCAGTCCCTTCTACTACTGGAGAAAATGGCTTCTGTTAGGCATCAGCTTCCTTCCTATTCCATTTTCCACTGAATCTTCAAAAGCCTTGTGCAGTCTATCAAAATGCAAAGAACTTTCTTGGTGACTCTGACAACTCCAGGGTTCCCTCCTGCAGGGACACTACTCCACTAAGACTGGTGGTCACTTCTCAGAAACATCTCCCGTCCCCAGCTCCCTACACAACACACATCACCTCTATGCATCGACTGTATTTCTTCCTGTTTATAAGCCATCCATCATTCTTGAGAAGTTCCCACTCTTCTCAAGGCACTGAGCACTTCTAGCTTCCACAGAAACTTTCGATGAATGTTAGAAATTGCACAGACCTTTCTTGCCCCTAGGAACCAGCTTGGTGAGAGGAAAAGTCCTGGACTAGGAGTTTGAAGATCTTGTACACATTAATTCTTAACCTTGATAAATCTATGACTTTTAAGTTTCTTAATTGACTGGTCACAGATTTAGGATCAGCACCAGTTCTGGTCAAAAGAGCATAGGGTTGTTGAGTCAGGTGATTTCAGGGCTAGCTCGTCAGCCACAGTGAGCAGGGAGGCCGAATCAGACCCTCTGCAGTGGGCCTGCTTCGACACCTGGCAAAAAAAGGAACTTGGACTCAAAGATTTCAAGAGCCCCTCCCTAGAGCTAAGAGTCTATGAAACAGTGATTACACTGTGAATATCCTCATGGAGGAGTTTTAGGGCTAAAATGAGATAAAATGCTTTGGAAGCTGCTCAGCTTGTCTGGAAGAATATAAAACCGAGTTCATGTCCACATATTTCTAAATGAAAGGACTAGAAATACAAATAATGATAATGTGGTCTCTTCAATATGTTCTTTGAATTATTTTAAGTCCAGAAGATGGACTTGAGCAGTTCTATCCATATTCTTCTAGATTTGTTACCCCTTGGGGTTCAAGTCACCCAGCTGTGAGACTGGGAATACCCCTGCCCCCTAAGTTTGTATAGCAGCAGGGCAATTTACAAGGGGCTTTCTTTTTTTTTTTTTTGAGACGGAGTCTTGCTCTTGTTGCCCAGGCTGGAGTGCAATGGCACAATCTCGGCTCACTGCAACCTCTGCCTCCCGGATTCAAGTGATTCTCCTGCCTCAGCCTCCCAAGTAGCTGGGATTAAAGGCATACACCACCACACCTGGTTAATTTTGTATTTTTAGTAGAGACGGGGTCGGGGTTGCTCCATGTTGGTCAGGCTGGTCTCGAACTCCCGACTTCAGGTGATCCGCCCGTCTCAGCCTCCCAAAGTGCTGGGATTACAGGCATGAACCACCGTGCCCAGCCACAAGTTGCTTTCATATGGATCCACTTGTTTGCTCTTCATAATACCTTCCCTGTGCCATAGGCAGGGCAGGTACTACTACCCACATCTCATAAAGGACTAAACAGAGGATCTGAGAAGGACCTACCAATGGAACTCTTTATCAAGCTGACTCCAGGGTCAAAGAAAGGATCTAACATTCACTGAAGCATTCTGTGGAAGCCAGGAGTGCTGAGTGTCTTGAGAAGAGCATACACTCCTCAGAAACAGCAAATGGTGCAGAACCAGGAAATACAGAGTCAACATGCGGAGACTAACAGGAGGGTAGTGCTGGGCCAGGAACTGGATGCTGCTTAGCTCCATCTCTCTACACAGGTCATGGAATAACAATTCTATTTTTTATACAAAAAACTCCAACCCTGCCTATCCTTAGCCTTGTTAGCACCATATTTTATCCCACATAATTAACAATCCACAACTACCACAACAAAAAAGAAATAAAACTCATCATATCCTCTAGCCCCTCACTCATTTCCAGTAAGGTTTATAACACAGTCATTCTTGTTTACCACCCTGTCTCTAGCCTCTACAGCACTGCCTGACATAGTAGGCATTCAATAAGGATCACTCAATAAGTGGACCAATGAGGAATGCTGAAGCACTTACACCAGCTTCCTAAACTCAAAAGGTTAATCTTTCCTGCTAAAATTTCTCTCATGAAGTATGTACTGTTAAGAGTTAATTTTAACAGGATCATTACATGGGGAACAGCCTTGCAGATAAACACCAAATTATTGCCAGAATCTCACCATTCTGTACTTTTTAATGATTCTTCTCTGCGTACTTACTTTAAGAATGAAAAGTATCAGTCAAATAACATTTTAAAACAGCAGCATTTGATTTTTAGGTTAAATAAAAAAGACAGATACGGGTTGAAGAAAACCAAAATATATGCTTAGGCCATCAACTTGAAGATAAATTAAAAAAAAAAACAAAACCGTGTCTACTAAAAATAGCAACAATTAGCCAGGTGTAGTGGCGGGTGCCTGTAATCCCTGCTACTCAGGAGGCTGAGACAGGAGAATCTCTGGAACCCGGGAGGCAGAGGTTGCAGTGAGCTGAGATGGCGCCACTGCACTCCAGCCTGGGCAACAAGAGTTAAACTCTGTCTCAAAAAAAAAAAAAAAAAAGACTTATCTATCCAAATTTTCCAATGGCTACCTGAATGGTTCAAATGAGCAATTAACACTGTCACCTTCACACCCTTTTGTTCATGGAATACAAAAATATGACAGTAGTTAAGAATTTTATCTGTTAATTCTGAGGAAAAAATGGCAAAGTGATGACAGGAAAAATTTTTTTTTCCAAAGTATTACTCTAATGCTAAATGTTATGTTTTAAAATCAAGCAAATTTATATGATTGGCTAGACTAAATTCTATCTTTTGGTTTACATATTCTTATATCTATTGTAGAAACTATCCAGGATTGAGTAACTTTAAGCCTTATAAGTAAAGAGGACTTTGAAGTATGGTGATTTTTGTAATGTAAATAATATATTTAAACCATTTTTTGAAGTCTCAGCTATAAAAATTCTACTTAGAGAAGTTAAAAAAAAAATCAAGACTTTAATGTGAATAGGTGCCCAGGAAGTGCCTCCAAGTTTAGGCTATGAGGCATCATTAGGAAATAAACGTGAACAGAGGATACAGTTTAAGTGTAAACACAATATACAACTAAAAATGAATCAGCCCTTTGCCACATGAATTTTTATTCGTTTTCTAGGGGAGAGGTAACACTTGCCAAGACTGTGTAGGCTTTACCTTTTAGTCGCTAATGTAGAATTGTCTTTTAAAGACCTGTTGCCAGAATAAACAAGACGTTTTCAAAATTATCCAACCTGTCTAATACTAGTCTTTTGCTTTAAATTGGAATATATGTGTGTGTGTGTGTATACACACACACACACACACACACACACACACACACACACACACACACACACACACACACACAGTTTAAAACTTATAGCCAGGCATGGTGGTTCATGCCTGTAACCCCAGCACCTTGGGAGGCTGAGGTGGGCAGGTCACTTGAGGCCAGAAGTTTGAGACCAGCCTGGCAAACATGGCAAAACCCCGTCTCTACTAAAAATACAAAAAAATTAGCTGGGCATGGTGGCACATGCCTGTATTCCCAGCTACTCGGGAAGCTGAGGCATGAGAATTGCTTGAGTCCAGGAGGCAGAGGTTGCAGTGAGCTGAGATCGCACCACTGCACTCCAGCCTAGGCAACAGAGCTGAATCAAAACAAATTAAAGAATGAATGAAAATAAAATAAAATGTATAATTTTTGTTTTCTTTCTTTTTGTTTTTGTTTTTAGTTTTTAAGTTTTCATATCTAAAATTTCAGAAATGCAGAGTAAAGTCAAGTAGGAAGAAAATAAAGCAAGCAGCTCAGACACCAACACCACATTAGGTACACTTGTGTAAGTAGTCAATTGTTTTTTCAAAAATATACTTTAAATATTGAACAAAAGATTTAATCTTGCTAAGTAATATTTGTTTCAAAGCGGTTTTCTTGGAGAAGTCTTGTTTAGGTTATAGGAAACTCCTTACATGGGCAGAGAAGCTGGCTTTAAGGAGAAAATAATAGTGTGAATGATCTATCTGCAACTTCCCTTTTTAAAAACAGAAGTTGAATCTGTAACACCAAATTTAGAAAGGAGAGTGGATGGCAGCAAATACCCTAAGAATATCATCTGTAGCACAGACGCCCACTGCTGTTCTGTTCTGTTACAATTAAATGTACACTTTACAATCCTGAACTTGCTCAGACAATGCATATATTTAAAGATGATTCATTTAAAAGAAAACATACATCTGAAAGAGTCACAACAAGTCAAAAATCTCACTTAAAAAGTGCCAGATTCCCTCACTATGAGTGCAGAGCTATTCATTTGGCCTCTTTACACAGAGTACAGCACAATCCAGTACTGGGCTACAGAAAAATCGTTTTTGTGGGACTAATATTGATAATTTCAACATAATTTCTGTTTAGCTTCCTTTAAGAAACTAAAGCCCAAATTACAAAAAGGTAGAAAAAATTTTTAATTAATCCGATACTGATTTTCAATCCATTCTGATTTGTTGCCCCTTTAAAACTGTGAGACATCATGCTTTTAGTTTTAATAACAATTAACAGCAATGAGAATAAAGATTCCAGGATTACTATTTTCTCATTACAGCCAAAAATGAAAAGTGAGAAAACAAACACCTTTCCAAAAGTTCATCAGATGAAAAGATAAAAATTAATGGGGAGCCATACCATTTAATGGAAAAGAATACTTAATGCTATATACATGCAGATTCTCCCCCAAACTTATCAACAAATTACATGCAATTTAAATCCCATATTTTCCTTCAGTGGAACTTGGCAAACGAATCCTAAAATTCGTCTGAAATAGAAAAGAGCCAAACACAGTTGTAATAAGCTTAAGGAACAAGATGGGGGACATGTCCTATCAGAGCTTATTATAAAGCTCTAGTAATTACAACAGAGTAGAGTTGACATAGGTACAGATAAATAGATCAATGGAACAGAACCATTGAGAGTTCAGAACCACATATATATGGAAGTGTAATACATGACTGAAGTGAAGTTACAGATCTGTAAGGAAAGAATTCAATAAGTAGCTCAGGGCTGGGCATGATGGCTCACGCCTATAATCGCAGCACTTCAGGAGGCTGAGGCAGAAGGATTGCTTGAACCCTGCCTGGGCAACATGAAGAGACCCTGTCTCTACAAAAATTTTAAAAATTAGCTGAGCAGGCCGGGCACGGTGGCTCAAGCCTGTAATCCCAGCACTCTGGGAGGCCGAGGCGGGCAGATCATGGGGTCAGGAGTTCGAGACCAGCCTGGCCAACATAGCAAAACCCAATCTCTACTAAATATACAAAAAAAAATTAGCCAGGCGTGCTGGCGGGCTCCTGTAATCCCAACTATTTGGGATTACAAGAGGCTGAGGCAGGAGAATCACTTGAACCTGGGAGCCAGAGGTTGCAGTGTGCCAAGATTGCACCACTGCACTCCAGCCCGGGCAACAGAGCGAGACTCCATCTCAAAAAGAAACAAAACAAACAAAACAAAACAAAAAACCAACATTTAGCTGAGCATAGTGGTCCCAGCTTCTCAGGGGGCTGAGGTAGGAGGATCGCTTGAGTCCAGGAGGTCAAGGCTGCAGTGAGCTATGTTGGTACCACTGCACTCCAGCCTGGGTGACAGAGCGAGACTGTCTCAAAAAAATTATAAATAAATAGCTCAGGGCCACCTGATTACCTGTATGAAAAATAAATTAGGTGCCTAATATTTACAAAAAAATATATTTCAGGTAGACTAAAATCTAAATAGGTAAAACAAAATTTTTAACTTTTGGGGGAGAATATAATATATGAAAATATGTTTATGGCTTTAGGATAAGGAAAGTGTGCTGATTATAGTTCATCTGAGATTCATTCTCCACTTGCCTCTGCTTGGCTCCATGCCTTGAAATGTTGACATCTAGGGACAACCTCACCCAAGTTCCTTTGCTCACTAGCTTCCAACTGGATTCAGACAAAGAAGGTACCAGAAGGAGATCAATGGGTCAGAAGGTAGAGAAGCTGGGGTACTTCTTCCCTCCTCCTTCCTGCTTTGGGCCCTCATCTGTGAATACACATCCCTCCACAACTACAGCTTCTGCCAGGTGGCCCCTTCTCCAAGGATGCCAACTCCCACTAGGTTCTAGCAACACCATTTCCTCCCCTTTCCCCTTTAGGCTTAAAGATAGTAACAGCTTCCTACAGTTATTTGTCTTCTGTGCCTCAACTTTTGTCACATCTCTGTAAAATGTCCCTTCACTAGTGACTCTTTAGTTGAATCATTTCAGTGGAATTCTGTTTCCTGCAGGGACTCTATTTAAGAAATAAAACACCCAATGAACAAACCATAAAGAAAAATATCAATAGCTTTGATTACACTAAAATTAAACATTTCTTACATAAAATACACTACAAACAAGTTAAAGGCAAGCTAAAGATTGTCAAATGATATACGTGATTCATAGAAATAGAATCAACAAAAGATTAGTATTCAGAATTAACAAAGAACTCCTCTGAATCAATCTTTTAAAAGACATATAAACCCAATAGAAAAATGGGTGAGGAAACTAAAATGTCCAATGAACACAGGAATAGGCAGTCAACTTCATCAGTAAAAAGAAAAATGCAAATCAGGTTGTGTCAGTGGACATGCCGCTAATCCCAGCACTTTGGGAGGCTGAGGTGGTAGGACACTTGAGGCCAGGAGTTCAAGACCAGCCTGGGCAACACAGCTAGATCCTCATTTCTACAAAAAAAGAAAAATGCAAATTATAAAGAGATATTTCATAGCTATCAAATTGATAAAAATCAAAGTTTTATATGTATACCAATATCAAATACTGACGAAAAGGCAGATAAAAAGGAACTCTCATAAAACTTGTGGGTATATAATTTGGTATGACCACTTTGGAGATAATTAGGCATTTTCTTTGTTTGTTTGTTGTTTCTGTGACAGTCTTGCTCTGTTGCCCAGGCTGGAGTGCAATGGTGCCAGCACGGGTCACTGCAGTCTTGTCCTCCCGGGCTCAAGCGATCCTCTGAGACTCTCAAATAGCTGGGACCACAGGTGCACATCATCGTGCCCAGCTAATTTTTATGGGTTTTTGTAGAGATGGGGTCTCACTATGTTGCCCAGGCTGGTCCTGAACTCCTAGGCTCAAGTAATCGTTCTGCCTCAGCCTCCCAAAGTGCTGGGATTATAAGCCTGAGCCACCATGCCCAGCCTAATTAGGCACTGTCTAGTAAAGTTGGAGATGCACACACCCTGCCACATACAGTCTTTCTCATATAGAAAAATAAGCTCTACAGAAAAGGATTCAAGTGACTGTTTCCTCAGTTCTCCCAAGGATGGTATAAAGTTAAAATCTGTGATGTGCTAGCAAATGTTTAACAACCAGCTAGGGGGATAGGGAAGGAAGCTTTTATTTGTAGCATTTGCTGATTTCTGTGGTATAAATACCCACACCATGGCTGATTTCAAGCCTCCCAACTGAACTCAAGAATTAGGAAGAGATTAGCACATTCATTCTTAGGAGTGGCTATCAATCTCCAGCTCCAGCTCAACATCTGAATGATTCCAGACTTACATAAGTTAATTCATTACCCTACAAAGATACCTTAAGAGATTGGGGCTTAATTCCCTCAAGGAATTCTGGATGAGAAGGGCTAAGTCTAGAATCTAGACAGACTCTTGTTTTTACCCCCATGGAGACATAGGAGAAGAATCTTCGTGGCAGTATTGCTTGTAATAGCAAAATATCGTAAGTAACCTGAAAGATCAAGACGATACCCTTGAAAACTACAGTGGTTAAAAAGAACTAAAGGTCTTTCTAGCCCTGGCCCCAGACCCTACAGCCACGGAGATGTTGATGCCTAAGAAGAACCAGATTGCCGTTTATGAACTCCTTTTTAAGAAGAGAGTCATGGTGGCAAAGAAGGATGTCCACATGCCTAATCACCCAGAGCTGGCAGACAAGAATGTGCCCAACCTTCATGTCATGAAGGCCATGCAGTCTCTCAAGTCCTGAGGCTGCATGAAGGAACAGTTTGCCTGGAGACATTTCTACTGGTACCTTCATCTGCCCCCAGAGATTGTGCCTGCTACCCTATGCCACAGCCATCCAGAGGCTGGCAGGCCTCGGCCTAAAGGTCTGGGGCGTGAGCAACCTGCAAGACTCACAAGAGGGGAAGCAGACAGAGATACCTACAGGCGGAGTGCTGTGCCCCCTGATGCCAACAAGAAAGCCGAGGCTGGGGCTGGGTCAGCAACCGAATTCCAGTTTAGAGGCGGGTTTGGTCGTGGACATGGTCAGCCACCTCAGTAAAATTGGAGAGGATTATTTTGCATTGAATAAACTTACAGCCAAAAAAACTTAAAATTTAAAAAAAAAAAGAACTAAAGGTACCATGTATTGTGTGTTGATCTCAAAATATAAAACTTTATCTCAAAAACAAATATTGACTAAAATAAAGCAAGTTATAAAATATATACAACACCATTTATATAACATATTTTTAAACATGCAAAACACTGTATATATAGTTTACATATATGTATACAATTACAGAAAATAGATTTAAAAATTCAAGAAAGTAGTTACCTCTGGTAACAGGAGGAGGGTAATAGAATCAGGGAGAGACACACAGGAGATGTCTTTTTAAAAAGCATCAAAGTATCAAAAGCAAATAAATGTATTCTAATTATTTCATTGTTTCAGAATATAGTAAGTTAAAGAAATACATTTTCTCTTCTTTCTTCCTTATGGTTCCCATGATGTAGAACCGTGTAAGATTTTTTTTCCTACAACTTCTAGCACTTGTTAATATTGGACAATATTTGTATTGCAAGCATTCATTTATTCCCCATTATTTCAGTAATAAACAATTTATTCTTCTCATTCGTTCTGATATATTATCCTTCTCGCTCTCAATATTAGACTGTAAAATCCAATGATAATGCTAAATCAACCTAAAGTTCTTCAATAGGAAGCCCAGCTCATCGCTCAAGTATAAGAGAATAAGTGGTTTAAAGCCTGTTTTGGGTGTATTTCTTACCTGCCAGGCGAACTTCTATCATGCTAACAAGGATAAATCTTCCTCACAAAATATGGAAGGCTTCTTGTTACTTCCTTAAAATGACAAAGAACTCAGCACTAAAAAGTGAAATCTTGTTTTTTTGTTTTTTTTAAAGCAAAAAATAGAAACACAGTTTCTCCATAAAATATCTTTCACTGGGTGTTCAGGTGAACACCAAGTGCTACACCAAACGCATTGCAGCTCCTTCTTATGTCTCTTCTTACTGGGGATCTTGACCTTTGGGAACATGATGTTTCAGTGCATGTGTAGTGTGACTTTTTTTCAAAGAGATTGTCTTGAAATAAGCCTATGTTTTAAGTACACACTTTTCTGCAAGCTAGCAGGCATTCTGAAGCTAGGTGGTTCTAAATAAAGAACTCTAGTCAACAACAGGAAATAACTCCCACAGAAAAAAGGGGCAGAATACAAACTCTCACCAACTCTTGTACACAGCTCACAACGGCCTTTTGTTCCATGCACATTAAGCCTGAAATCTTTACTTTTCAGAGCATGTTGGGGCCTTCGCAGAGCAATTAAACATTTCTTTTCCTTTTGCTGGTGTCCTTGCCTTCTTTCCTCTGAGGAAGTTAATCTTACAACTAACTGCTTACTATGAGATAGCAAATCAGAAAACAACAGTTTGTATTTTAACATCTTCTTCTTAATGGAACTTCTCAAGATAAAAAGTTTTGGTGTAAAAACTCACTTTTCCACCTAATACACATGACACCATGGAGAGACACATATATATGTACTAAAGGAGTAGGTTCACGTGCAGTATATGTTTCTAAATCTATCAACAAGGATACATCACATTAACCCATATATCTAGATTGATGGGTTATTAGCACTTTACCAGTGGTCAGCAAATCAATGCAACTAGAAGACAAATTCATATTCTCTTCAAAGGTTCCCATCTTGAGTCTTTAGAAAAAGAGGAAGAACAATCTAGATCCCATGCCAACCAAACAGAAAGACATTTAGATGGTAGTCTTTAAAGTCAAAGTGACACCTATTAGAACAGACTGGTGGCATTCAACTATAACACAGCACAGGTGCTCCTGACAAGGGAATGAGACTGAGCAAAACATGACTTCAACATGACTGAAGATTGGTATTTCTTCCCTCTCTTGTACATTCAGCCTTGCCCTTGCTACTGGCTCCTTGTTGCAATCAATAAATTACAGATTCACTGTATTCTATCTTCACTTTTAAAACAGGAATCAATCTCCCCATGTTTAATGCTGCAGGAATGCTGCTGGTAGCTACTTCTGTCTATCTACAGCTTTTCTTCCTGCTTCCTCTGACTACTGCAGGACAATTCTACTGACCATCCCACAAACGGGCAACAGTGACCCCTAAATGCCATGGCCAATGGACACTTCTCAGCTCCTCATACTACTTAGCCTTTCTGTAGCATCTGACATTACTGGCCACCTCGAAAGGTTTCCTTCAAGTTGAACTGTAGTCTCCTGGTTCTTGTCTCCTTGGCCACTTGTAGTTTCCTTTGTTGGTCCCTCTTCCTTTGCCCTCCCTATAAACCTGTAGTTTTAAACTTAAAAAACAACAATAACAACTTCTGGCTGCAGAGAGGGCCAGAGAGGGGTAAAGTACTGTGGTGGGGTCGGGATGGAGATGGCCATGGTTCATGGCCGGGTTGGGAGCAGACATGGGAATGGTTGATTAGGAGATTAGAATCCTCAGAAAAATTTAGGAATGTAAGTGTTTTGAAAAACAATTTCCCAGTTAATAATCCCAGTTACCTAATTAACTATGTAAATATTAGTATTCCCTATGGTTTTGTCTTGCCCCTTTTCTCTTCTTATCCTAGAAACTCTCCCTAGGCAATCTCACCCATTCTCAGAGCACCTACATGCTAATGACTCACAAATCATTAACTACATTCCAGACCTTTCTCTCTGAGCTCCAGATGTGACCTTTTTATATAGGAAGACTATGCAACCCAGTTTATAAGGGTCATTCCTGTTATGCTTGTTATCCTGGCATAATTATTAATAGCACCCTGTGTCAATTTCAAAAAGGTCCTGGTTTGAATGATAAAAGCATATAATTAACCTATTCATGTCCCGTTGCCTATCAGACATCTCCACTGGATATAGTAAAGGCATCTCCAACTCACAGCACATCTAAAGTTGTCCTAATCATATTCTCCTTAAATTGCCCCCTACTTCCCAAATGCCTAAATATGGTTAAGGTACAACATCCACCTGGAGTCTCCATTGGAAATCTCAGATTCAAAGCGTCTTCCATCTCTCTTACCCTCACTTTCATCCAGACACAAAGTCCTGTCAATCTTCTCTCTTATTTTCCATATATGTCCCATTTCTCCCACCACTGCCCTAGTCAATACTCTAGTTATCTTTCACTTTGATTATGGCAACAATCTGTCTCCCAATTTCCAGTCTCGAATATTCTCCTCTAATCCATCCACATGACTTACTGTATGACAGGTAGTATAGTAGGTCCTAGAAATACAAAATGAACAAGAGATGCTCCCACCCAGTTCAGGTGGAAGATTAACTCATCATTGTGATGCAATGGGTTACGTGGTGGGTGTAAGTGACATGCAGGAGTGGCCACAGAGCCTGGCCAGTGTGGAATGAGGCCAGTAAGTGGATTTTAGGGTAAAGAGGAATTAGTCAAGGTCATTAGTCAAGGTCATTAAAGGCAGATGGAACAGGATGAGCAAAGATAGGGAGGTGAGAAATAGCATGTGATGTGGGTACAGATCTGAAGTGTAAATTTCAGGCAGGGAATAGCAATACATAACACTAGAGAGTTTGGCTGGGGCAGGTCTAGGAAGGTCTTGGAGGCAACACTGAGTGTGGCCTTTATGTTCTGAAGTCATTAAGAGATCTTCCATGGGAGAATGGTATGATGTGATTTTCACTTTAGGAAGTTAGATCCCCATTTATTCTTGAACTTTACTGAATGATTCTAACATTTACTTAAACCAACAAATGAGGAAAAAATGAAATAAAAATTTAAAAAGGATATTAAAATATATTTAAAAACAATAATTAAGAGTTGGATTCTGGCAAAAGAAAAATATAAATGAATCTGAATTGAAACACTTGAAACAGACTTTAGTAAAAAGATTTAGTATACACTAAAGACACATTCTTATAAGTGAGGTAAGGGAGGCATGTGCAATGAATGGTTTATTATTTAGGGAGGAAAAACTAACATTAGGTCCTTGCCTCATACAATATGATAAAACAACAGGGATTAAAGAATAACGTTAAGAAATACAAGAGAACTAAAAGAAATTACAGATGACTAATTTATCTTAGAGGTAGATAAGACCTTTCCAAACATAAAGCAAAAGAGCCATGAAGATAAAACTGACTACATTAACAAAAACTATATAACAAAAAGCACCATAAGCAAAAATTTTCTTTAAATGACAAACTAGGAAAAACAACTGCAACACAGGTAACAAAGACTTAGTAACTTTACAACCTAAAGAGGTCTTATGAATCAATTAAAAAACCATCAATACTAAATTAGAAAACACTAAAACAAAATTTTATAAATGAGCAAAGGACCCAAACTCATCATTATCAAGGGAAGCAATGCATGAAAAAGCAATACAAATTTAAAAGAACTGTAATTTTTACATACTAAGCTAGCTAAAGTTATTTTAAAGCTGATAACAATGTAAGGGTACAGTGGACAGGTTGTCTCACAGTTACTGATGTGAGTATAAATTGATTTAACCTTGGGAAAGACAGGGTTTTGGAGATGTGTATCAAGAACCTTTTAAAATTTCTATATCCTGTAATGTGGTCATTTCATTTCTAGAAATTTGTCCCATAGACCTAATCAGAATCATGCATAAAGAATGTGTTCATTCGACAATTATCTATCTATCTATCTATCTATCTATCTATCTATCTATCTATCTATCTATTATTTATTTGAGACAGGGTCTTATTCTAACTCTCAGGCTGGAGTGCAGTGGCATGATCAAGCTCACTGAAGCCTCAACCTCCTGGGCTCAAGCGATCTGCTTGCTTTGGCCTCCCAAAGTGTCAGGATTACAGGTGTGAGCCATCACATCCAGCCCAACAAAAATTTATTGAATGCTTACTATGTCCTAGTGTTTTGTTTTGTTTTTTTTTTTGAGACGGAGTTTCACTCTTGTCATTCAGGCTGGAGTGCAATGGCATGATCTTGGCTCACTGTAGCCTCTGCCTCCCGGGTTCAAGCGATCCTCCTGCCTCAACCTTCCGAGTAGCTGGGATTATAGGCGTGCACCATCGTGCCAGGCAAATTTTTGTATTTTTAGTAGGCACGGAGTTTCACCATGTTGGCCAAGCTAGTCTCGAACTCCTGACCTCAGGTGATCTGCCCTCCTCAGTCTTCTAAAGTGCTAGGATTACAGCCATGAGCCACTGCACCCGGCCTAACTATATGCTAGTTTTAGGAGCTGGAATATGGCTGCAAACAAAACACAAAATCCCTGTTTTCCCGGATCTTACATTCAGGATGGTGGGAGAAAGTGGAATAAATTCGTAAATTATATGGTATGTTAGAGATTAAGTGCTATGGGAAAAATAAAGCTGGAAAAAAAGGATGGGTAATGTGTGCTTGAGTGTGTACGTGTGGGGCAGGGCTGCAATTTTAAAGAGGTGGTTGAATGTACCTTGATAAGAAAATGACATTTGAGGCCGGGTGCAGTGGCTCACACCTGTAATCCCAGCACTTTGGGAAGCTAAGGCAGGCGGATCATGAGGTCAGGAGATTGAGACCATCCTAGCTAACACAGTGAAACCTCGTCTCTACTAAAAATACAAAAAATTAGCCGGGCGTGGGGGCACGTGCCTGTAATCCCAGCTACTTGGGAGGCTAAGGCACGAGAATCACTTGAACCCGGGAGGCAGAGATGGTAGCACTCCAGCCTGGGCAACAGAGTGAGAATCTATATCAATAAAAAAAAAAAAAAGGAAATTAATCATCCCATGGAGTTGTAAAGATTAAATAAAGTGCTTTCTTTCCAAAATGACAGGAGCCATTTTATTATTTTAATTTTTTATAGAGACAGGGATCTTGCTTTGTTACCCAGACTGGTCTCAAACTCCTGGTTGTAAGCGATCTTCCTGCCTTGGGACTCCCAAAGTGCTGGGATTACAGGAGTGAGCCACTAGCCTGAGATAATTTTAAAAGGTACAAGGACCTGACACTAAACAGCCACGTTGGAGGAGGGAGACAACAGCCAGATGAAAGGTAAGTGATGTTGGAGGGGTGCATGTGTTTCCCAGGAGGAGAAGGGAGACAGAATAATGGTTTTTTTTTGTTTGTTTTTTGTTTTTTGTTTTTTTTTGAGACAGAGTCTCGCTCTGTCACCCAGGCTGGAGTGCAGTGGCGCAATCTCGGCTCACTGCAAGCTCCGCCTCCCGGGTTCACCGTGGTCTCGATCTCCTGACCTCGTGATCCGCCCGCCTCGGCCTCCCAAAGCGCTGGGATTACAAGCGTGAGCCACCGCGCCCGGCCATAATGTTTTGAGATACTATGTGAGGTTTCTTGCTGTCCAGCCTCCTGTGCAGCTGGAGATGAACAGGTGCTGCAGTTCTGGCTAGTCAGGTATAAGGGGAAGTCTGCTGGAAGTTCTGAGAAGGTATCTTCTTTCTGGTAGCCATCTGTGACCATGATATAACAAGAATAAGGGTAAGGCCGGGTGCGGTGGCTCACGCCCATAATCCCAGCACTTTGGGAGGCCAAGGGCAGGAGGATCACTTGAGCCCAGGAGTTCAAGACCAGCCTGGGCAATATAGCGAGACCTCATCTCTACTAAAAATAACTTTTAAAAATTAGCCAGATGTGATGGTGTGCACCTGTAGTCCCAGCTACTCGGGAGGTTGAGGTGGGAAGCCCAGACGGTTGGGGCTGCAGTAAGCTATCATCACACCACTGCCCTCCAACCTGGGTGACAGAGTGAGACCTTGTCTCAAAAAAAAAAAAAAAAAAACCCAAAAACAAACAAAAAAAGGGGACACAGTAGGTGACAGAGTGAGAACTTGTCTCAAAAAAAAAAAAAAAAAAAAAAGAAACAGAAAACCCAAAACAAAAAAAAGGGATAGGGTAAAAGCCCAACACATTGAGGGGAGTAGAGCAGAGGTCCAGGTGGGGCCTGGGTCCTTGATGACACCCCCACCCCCACCCCTGCCATGCTGGGACCACCCAGCTCTAGACATCTGAGGGAAACAGTAAATGGCCTTGTGGTTATTTTGTAACTCTGTAGATGCGGGCCAACGGGCCAAAAACCACAGGCCACTAAATCACCTAAGGACTAGTTTAAACACAGCTCCCTAAACCTCACTGGCTCTACTCAAACTTTATCTCTGTGGGAGGGGCTTAGGAATCTGCATTTTATACCTCCCAGTTGTACTGGTTTCCTATTGTTGCTGTAACAGATTATAACCTTAGTGGGTGAAAATAACACGAATTTATTCTCATATAGTTCTGGAGGTCTAAAAATCAAGGTTTTGAGAGGGCTGCGTTCTTCCAGAGGCTTCAGGGGAGGCTCTCCTTCATTGTCTTTTCCAGCTTCTAGGGGCTGCCTTGCATTCATTCCTTGGCTCATAACCCCTTCCTGCATCTTCAGAGCACGTAATTCCAACCCTTGCTTCTGTCATCCCACCTTCTTTTTCTGCATTTGATGCTCCTGCCCCACTCTTATAAGGACCCCTGTAATTACACGGAGCTCAGCCAGATAATGATGATCTCCCCATTTCAAGAAACTTAATTACATTTGCAAAGTCTCTTTTACCACATAAAGTAACATACAGGGAGCATTACTCTGACCACCACACCAGCTGATTGTGGAACCACCGAAAATCAGATTTAAGCCACTGTTTGTTGGCTTTTCTGTAACCTGCAGGTGAAAGCATCTTAATAAACCACTTACTGGTGATAAAAACTTTAACCTAGCAGTTCTCAGTGGGAGCAGAGGTGGGGGATGAGGGGACAGAGAAAAAGGTCTGAGAAAGCTATGCACATTAGAATCATTTGGGATCTTTTTCCAAAATATACATACCTGAGTTCTGCCCTAGACCCACGGAATTGGGATACCCTGGTATGAACACGTGAACAAACTTCCCTGGGAGATTCAGCTGCAATCCCTAGTTAAGATCTACTGAATAACCTCCAACTATGCCTTAGCTTTCTTATCTGTAAAACATTGAAATATGTCTTGCCCGTCTCTCATGATTTTGTGGAGATCAAGGTAGGCAAAGTATACATAAGTACTTTGAAATTAATAAAGAGCTATATAAGTATAACTGGTGATTGGCCAGGCGTGGTGGCTCATGCTTGTAATCCAGCACTTTAGGAGGCCAAGGCGGTGGATCACTTGAGGTCAGGAGTTCGAGGCCAGCCTGGCCAACATGGTGAAACCCCATCTCTACTAAAAATACAAATAATTAGTCGGGCGTGGTGGCATGCACCTGTAGTCCCAGCTACTTGGGAGGCTGAGGCAGGAGAATCACTTGAATGTGGGAGGTGGAGGTTGCAGTGAGCTGAGATCATGCCACTGCACTCCAGCCTGGGTGACAGGGCGAGACTCTGTCTCAAAAAAAAAAAAAAAGTATAACTGGTGAAATTGATGCAGGCTGTAAATGTTGGTGTGTAAAACAATTCATCCAGAGAGAACTCGTTACTTGGAATTTATAAAATAAGCAAAAATAAATCCTTCAACAAAAATAAGACATAACAAAGCACATATACCAAACCTCATACATTAACATGTATTACCTAAGTGCCTATTTAATCTTAAAGATTAAAATATATCTGGCCTTTTTCCCAAACCACAGATTGTAAATGAAAATTTAGAAACTTAGAAGGGAAAAAGAATTAAAAGAGGGAAGTGCATGATAGTAGAAAAAAGAAAAAGACAGCTAACAACTAGAATAGAAGGGAGGGATTATAAAAACATTGATTTGGCTGGGCATGGTGGCTCACGCCTGTAATCCCAGCACTTTCGGAGGCACAGGTGGGTGGACTGCTTGAGCCCAGGGGTTCGAGACCATCCCTGGGCAACATAGCAAGACCCCATCTCTTTTAATTAAAAACAAAAACCAAAACTGATTCAGTAACTCAAAAAATTTACTGATCTAGGACCATTTAAAGTAAGGGTAAATAGCACCATGTCCCTTACTAGCTCCACCCTAAAGGAATCTATTTCACAGAATATTTGAGCAATCTAAATGATCCTGAATCATGATGAAAATGTAGCATTGCTCAATGCTGTCTATGGAAAAAATATAATAATAACATCAACAACAAAAATGATATAAAGGAAGATTTTTATTGAACAAGCTTATGTTAAAGAAGTTTAGGTACTTAAAGAGATAAACTTCAGGTGTCTATAAAATTCACATGTACAGAGAGTTGGTATGCTAATATAAATAACAAGTCTGTGTAAACAAAGGCATTATAAATCTACATATAAATTCTGCTGATGTGAAGGAAATCCTCACAAATCACAAAAGCTCAATAAATGTGTAAAAAAACAACAACAACAAAAAAACCTGTGTTTGGGAAACCAAAATAAACATTATCACCTTCATGGATGAAGAATGGTGATAGATCAGTCCATCTGCTGGCTGTGGATAATTTTAAACTTGGATAATTACAGTACTTTAAAAAACTGTATAGCATTTACAGATTATAAAGCACGTTGACATCATCATCTTATTTGTTCCCCATCCCCAAGACCCCAAGCACCAGCTACTATTCTGTTTTACAACTGAGGAACTGAGCGAGGCTCAGAGAAAACTTTCTCAAGATGCCACAACCACCAAGCAGCAAAGCCCAGACTGGAATCTATATCTTCTACTTCAAGATCTGGTTTTCATTTTCTAATTTATATTACTGTAAATATCACTTAACTGTCTAAAGAAGATTCTTTGCCAAGGCACATTTCTAAAAACAAACTCAGATGGAAACAAACTTATGGTGATCTATCTATCTATCTAGCAATCAATCATCTATCTATCATCAATCAAGCAGCATGAACCAGAAAAACTTTAATATATCTTTTTAGAAATATATCCTATTTTTCCTTCTTAATACACCCACATACAGCCTAAGTTACTATAAACAGCTTTAGCTTAGAGTGAAATTTTATGACTGAATTTTAAACACTTAAATAGAAAATGCTAAGATGGTCTTACCTAGTAAACAAAAGCATTAGCTCTAAAAACAAAAAGCTCAAAATGTACTGATTTCACAAGCATTTGGTTTCTATGTGAAAAACTGCAGGTATTTCAATAGTGTGTTTTACTTTTATTTGTGTTTCTAGAGTACTACTATGCTTCCATGCTAATTCAACCCACGCATGTTGACGACACATGCGGATCCTAAAATGCCATGATTCATCTGAGGCTGCCACAGTTGTGCAGCTTAAGGATGTACCCGTCAGATGTGAGGCTGCATGCATTCACACTTTCTGTCCCTGTCACACGCAAATAACTCCAGCAAAGCATAGTCATCCACCTCTGACTCACCCTCCCACCTGAGGGAGAGCCTGTGCTATGAGATTGAAGTAAAGGCACCCTTCATCAGAAATCATCTTTTCTACATTAACGGTAAAAAAAAAAAAAAAAAAAGAAAAAAAGAAAAAAGCCTTCATTATGAGTTTGGCCACTTTTATACCATTTTATACCATTAGAACCTGTTAGTTCTTTTGCAGAGAAACCAGAGAAGCAAAACATTGAAGAGTATTTTGAGACTACTTAACATGTAACTTAGCAAACTATGGGCAACATTTTCTGACATGCCTGCAAACACTGACTGTGGAGTCAAACAGTCCTGGGATAGACAGGATTTCAACTTCTAGCTTGACCATGTGTTGGTTGGTTGACTTTCAGCAACTTGCTGAAGCCTCAATTTCCTCATGTGTAAAAAGGGGTAGACCCAGAACCTGCAGTGTGGTATTCCTGTGAGAATTAAATGAGATAATGTATGTAGAAAGGTTAGTGCAGCCTCTGGAAATGATAAACAACAGTAGCTATTTTTGTTAATAATTATTTAATCACATAATGCTCATCAAATTCAATATTGTGCTGGTGGTCACTGGTGCTAGATGGAGAGCTCCCTGGTTTGTCCCCAGCAGGCCTCGTCACTGCTGCCAACTGGGACAAATCTTTCAGAGGCTTTGTGGTGCACACTGTACACGAGAGATCAGATGAAGCTCCAATCATTTAAGGCGTTAGGTCAGACTGGAGTACAGGAGAAATATATTTTTATTGAATGAACCTCATCATCTGACTAGCATTCAAAATGTACCTTTGTCACTGCAATTTAATATAAAACCAATACCCCTGTTTTTTCTTCATCTAACATTTACCGAATGTCCACTGTGCCAGGCTTTAGGCTAAGCTTAAGAAAAGACTCTCTCACAAATTACTAAGAGTGTCAAAGCTCTGGATTGTTAATTTTCTGAGATTCCCTCCTCTTGTCCCTTTGCTTTAGTTATATTCTGATGGGAAAACATAATAAAGTCTAGGAAAGACCAGCTACTTTCTTCAATGGCTTTATAACTCAAGTAACAGGAGTAATCAGCATGCTTCTTCCTACTTCCACTGCTATAACTGGGTTACAGCACTTCTTTTTTCTAAATTAAAAAATGCCAGTAATGAGCTGGGTGCAGTGGTGCACATCTGTAATCCCAGCTATTTGGGAGGCTGAGGAGGGAGGATCACTTGATCCCAAGAGTTTGAGAGCAGCCTGGGCAGCATAGCAAGATCTCATCTCAAAAAACGAACAAACAAACAAACAAAACAACAACAACAAAAAATAGAACAGGATGGGAGAACTGGGGGAAGAGATACAACACTGACAGTTAATAGAGTGGTAAGTAGTCCATAAGTGGTAAGAGACTGTGGCTTAAATTTATAATTTTAAGGTAGAAAAAAATGAATTAAAATATCAAATGATTAGCAATTGAAATGGCTTTGGATTTGGTTGGTAATTAATAGTAATAACCACAATGGCATCTTGGACTTCTGCATATAGCGCTTTTCTCCAAGGATCTCCATGTGCTCCTTTACCCCTCCCAGCCACTCTGTGAGGAAGACAGGGCTCCGGCTCTCACTGCAGGGAGGCAACTTTCTGGACTTTGGACTTGGAACCCAATGCTCTTTTCACCACCTTTTCCCTTTTCACTGTCTTCTCACAACATCTCTTGAAGATAAAGAAGGACCAGATACCTGGTAGAAATGAAGTAAAATGGAGCAGAGGAATTATGTAAATTCAGGGATAAAGAAAGGCTAGAAAGGGGCTGGGCATGGTGGCTCACGTCTGTAATTCCAGCACTTTGGGAGGCCGAGGTGGACGGACCACTTGAGGACAGGAGTTCGAGACCGGCCTGGCCAACATGGTGAAACCTCATTTCTACTAAAAATACAAAATTTAGCCGAGTGTGGTGGCGGGCGCCTATAATCCCAGCTACTCGGGAGGCTGAGACAGGAGAATCACTTGAACCTGGGAGACGGGGGTTGCAGTGAGCCGAAAATGTGCCACTGTACTCCAGCCTGGGCAACAGAGCGAGACTCTGTCTCAAAAAAAGAAAAAAGGCTTTTAAAAGCTTTTCAAGAGAAATACAATCTGAGTCTAATTAGGTTCACCCAAACTGAGTGTGGTGAACCTAATGACTCTTCATTAACGCAATACTCACCTCTCAACGAGGTTTGCTAGCATAGCCCTTGTGAGTAGTGGGTACAGTGAAACAAAAAAAAGGTCTTAATATTTAGGTCAACGTGGTCAAGTTGTCAGTACTAGACCCATAAAGGAAGGGAGGGAAAAAAGAAGAGAAGGAGAAGCTTTGATTAGTATGAACATTTCTCAAAGATTTAGATGAAGTCAAACCATGGCACCTAAGATGTTATTCCCTGTAATTCAAATGTAAATTCAGAGATGGGTAGCTCTGCCCCAAGGAAATTCAACTTTCAGAGAGCATGTATGCAATATCTTCAAGCCCAGAATATATTCAAACTTGGTAGGGTATCACATAGCCATTAGTTAACATTATAATTTGCTTTTGAACATAGAGTGTTTCTTATTCCACCAGAGCTTATTTCCAAATTTTTAATCATTCTGTAGACAAAAAAAAAGGTAGCGTTATGACATTATTACTAAGCAAAAGACTAAAAATACTAAAATGCAATGGAAACTATTCTTTGAGTACATATACAACTCCCATTGTTATTAAGAGAGCTGAGCACACACACATTTAGAGGGAAAAAATACTCTGTAATGCTTCAGAGCTACTGTGATGCACTAGCTTCCTAAAACTAAAGAAGAAAAGCAGAGACTGGTTAGATTTACAGTTTTCAAATAGGTACATGTCCAATCAATTATTTATTTTGGGTTAATTTTAGTGAAAAAAAATTACCTCCCATGAAATGGTTGCATCACTGACGGGTTAGATCATTACACTCTTTTCAGAAAAGCAAAGATAAGTTTAGTAAGTGTAAATAATACACTAAATAAAGGTCCCCTTTCTCAGTTGAGAAAACACGTGAGTTGAAATTAAGTATGGAGAATTCTGGAATCAGTTTCATAATTACTTATGACACCAAAAGTAGTGAGAGCAAAAATCCTTTATAGGAACTTTTTTTTTTAAGTTCACAATTATGTGGTTGGGTACTTATTTACCCACCCCAATAGCTATGCAGACCATAAGGTCTCAAAAACAAAGAAGTATGCTCTCTCTGTGTTAAGACTTCTGTCTTTCTTTGGAGAATGGGTGTGGTCGTGGTGGGGGAGGGAGGGCGTTTAAGCTAGAAGAGGCTTGTGAAGCCCATCCAAGACTTTCATTTTAAGAAAGATAGATAAACAAACAAACATTGGTTCCTTTTATTGAGGAATCTTCCTATCTGCCCAGTTGCAACAGTGAATGAAGTTCTTTTACTGCGGTACGGGTGTTGGGGGGTTGACAAGATTTTTAATTGTATATTACCAACATGGGTTTAAAACTTTTTTTTTTTTTTTGGTGTTTTAAAACTAACCACCCTCCTCCTTCAAAAACAGTAAAACTTGTTTCTTCTGGTGAACAAAGACTTGGGCCCTCTAATGGTTTCATACAAGTTGGTTTTTTAAGACCTGGAAACTGATTGGGTGACATTTAATCTTCGAGATTAAAATCACTTGGTGAATATTGTATTGTTCCACTGTTCTCACTGTCATTTTGGCATTTGGGGCCTCGCTCTGCTGCTTCTGCTGGAGCACTTACCAGCTAATGAAACCTAGCCCAGGAGCAGCTGCCTGAATCTATGTCAAACTGCATCTGGCACCCATCTATCTTCCAGTCATCTAAATTCACCTCGGAAATCATACAAAAGCAGCCACATCAACACACCAGTCTTTGTTTTATCAAGGCTGTAAAGCAATTTTAGACTTTTTAAAAAAAAATTGCTATGTATTTCAGAGTGGCAGCTTTTGAAAGGATGGGGAAAAGTATTTTCTAAATCCTGAGAATATTGAGACTTTAAAATACCAAGTAAAAATTTCGTAGACCATCATTAGCACAGTTTTGGCTGAAACAGTACATTGAGGGGCTTGCCAGTAGAGACACAATGCTGCCGACAGATCCCAGACAAGGAGGCGAGTCTGCTTAAAATTCTTGAGTTGTCACGGTTATTAAATATGCTATACCACAAAACCTTCCAGTATTCAAGGTTTTCTCACTATCGGTTCTGTGGAATTATCAGAAATGCTGGTTTTAGCAAAGAAATTATTTACATGTGCATTCAGGGAACATTCTTTTCCAAAACCATTATATGAGAGAGAGAACAGTTTTCCTGAATGAGAGTATACAGATAAATAAAATATGTTATTTAAAAGATACACTCTTATTAAAATTGTAAGTAGTTGTATCACTCTGCAGTAGCTGACTTTTCTCCTGCCCTTCTGATGATGACCTGTATAAGGGGATACCGTTTTCTTTAACTGTGATGGCTAAAGCTTGAGCCTTTAAGAAATGAGTATAACAAACATGTACAAAAGGATCTATAAGGAAAGCCAAGTCATAGATGATGCCTAAAGCAAACTTAGTTTTCAGGTCAGCAATACGTAAAAGATAGCTTTTCTTTTGCTTGCTTGTTGATTTTAATTCTAGTACATGTTATAAATTTCCCTTGAGACAGTGTTTTACCTGCGTCCTATGCTTTGGGAGGGCGAGGCGGGCAGATTGCCTGAGCTCAGGAGTTCGAGACCAGCCTGGGCAGCACTGTGAAACCCCGTCTCTACTACAATACAAAAAAATTAGCAGGGCGTGGCGGTGTGCGCCTGTAATCCCAGCTACTCAGGAGGCTGAGGCAGGAGAGTCGCCTGAACCCAGAAGGCAGAAGTTGCAGTGAGCCGAGATCACGCCGCTGCACTCCAGCCTGGGTGACAGAGCGAGACTCCGTCTCCAAAAAACAAACAAAACAAAACAAAACAAAAATTAATTGTGGCACTTACATTTACCATTCTAACCTTTTTAAAGTGTACAATTAAGTTCCTTCACAATATTGCACAACCATCACCATTATCCATTTCCAGAACTTTTTCATTGCCCCAAGAAGAAATGGTATACCTATTAAACGATGATTCTCTATTCTCTCCTACCCTCAGCCTCTGGTAAGGAGGCTATTCTATTCCTCAGCTATTCTGTGTTGTCTTCATGAATTTGACTATTTTAGTACCTGACGTGAGTAGAATTCTGTTATTTTGTGCATGATTTATTTCACTTATTTTCCAGGTTCACACATGGTGTACCCAGTATCAGAATTTCATTCTTTTTTAAGGCTAATATTCTATTGTATGTACATACCACATGTTGTTTATCCAGTCGCTGTTGATGGACATTTAGGTTGTTTCCACCTTTTGGCTATTGTGAATAATGCTGCTGTGAACACTGGTATATGATTATCTGAGTTTCTGCTTTCAATTCTTTGGGGTATATACCTAGAAGTGGAATTGCTGGATCATATTGTAATTCTATGCTTATCTTTTTGAGGAAGTGAAAAGTAGCTTTTTAAAACCAATCTTTTAAAACATAATTATGTTCTTGTAATGAGCCATACATTCATTTAATGGCTAAAATTCTTTCCCTCTTGATGTGTGGAGGTCCCAGTTGTCTCTACATTGCTAAATTCAATGATCAGTTCTCACACCTTACCTGACCTGACCTACACAGTTGATCAGGTGACCACTCCCTCCTCCAGGAAACACTCTGCTCACTTGGCTTCCAGGAGCCTACACTCCTGATTTTTCTTCCTCTTTCACTGGCCACGCCTCTCAGTCTCTCTTAGTAAGTTCTTCTCCCTCTCCTTGGCCTTTAAAACTCTAAAGGGTACCTGGGGCTCAATCCTTGGGCATCTTCAATATGCTTTTCCCTTGGAGATCTCATCTAGTTTTATGGCTTTACATATCATATAAATATTGTCAACTTCCAAATTTGTATCTCCTGCCTGTATTCCTCTCCTCTGAAGTCCAGTCTCAAATCTCCAACTGCCTATTCAACATCTCCATATAGATGTCTCATCAATATGCACTCCTCAAATTCCCCCCAAAGCCATCCCCCTGCATTTTTTTTCCAACTCAGTTAATAGCAACACTATTTGTCCAAGTCCTCAGCTGCAAAGCCTTGGACCCATCATTGATTTCTTACATCTAATCTGTCAGGAAATTCTCACAACTTTAGTGCTACTACCCCAGTCCTAATCACCATCACCTCTTGGACCTTGAATACTGAAATAGTTTCTGAAGTACACTTCCTTACTTCCACCTTTGTTCCCCTACTGTCTGTTCTCAACACAGCAGTCAGAGTGATTGTTTTCTTTCTTTTTTTTTTTTTTGAGATGGGAGTTTCATTCTTTTTGCCCCGGCTGGAGTGCAATGGCGTGATCTTGGCTCACTGCAACCTCCACCTTCCAGATTCAAGCAATTCTCCTGTCTCAGCCTCCCAATTAGCTGGGATTACAGGTGCCCACGACCACGCCCAGCTATAGAGTGATTCTTTTCCAAATGGAAGTCAGATCATGCCACCTCTCCACTCCTCCAATCCTCCAATGGCCCCCATCATTCCACTTACAGGAGAAGCCAAAAGGCTCTCAATGTTCTATATTCTCACTGTCCCTCTAACCTCTCACCAAACTATTCTCCCTCATACATCTTGTTTCACCAACACTGGCTTTACCTGCTCACTAGTCTTTGAACATGGTAGACACATTTCTACCTCAAAGCCTTTACAATGGCTGTTCCTTCTGCCTGGAACTTTCTTCCCCCATATATCCATATGGTTTTCTCTCTCACTTTCTTCAAGCCTTTGTTCAAATGATATTCTTCAAACTGTTTAAAATTGCAACCACCCACTCTTGCATGCCTTTCTATATCCTTAACCCGTAAACACTGCTTTAAAATTTTTTTCCATAGCACTTATTACTTCCTAACATATTGCATAATTTATGTATTATATTCATTGTCTTCTGCTCAGTTAAACTGTAAGGTCCCTGAAAGCCAGGGCATTCCCCCCTGATTTTGTTCACTACTATATTTCTAGCTGCTATGGTCTCAATGTTTACGTCCCCTTCTCAAATTCATCGTTGAAACCTTAATCCCCAGTGTGCTGGTATTTGGAGGTGGGGCCTTTGGCAGGTAATTAGGTTTAGATGAGGTCATAGAGTGGGGTCCCCATGATAGAGGTTAGTGCCCTTGGAGAAAAAGAAAGAGACAGGGGATCTCTCCCTCTCTGTGTATGTGCTCAAACCAAGGAAAGGCCACATAAAGATATAATCATGAAGGGGGCCTTCACCAAGAGCCCAACCATGTTGGCACCCTGATCCCAGACTTCCAGCCTCCAGAACCGTAAGAAATATTTGCTGTTTAAGCCATCCAGTCTGTGCTAATTTGTTATAGCAGCCTAAATTAAGACACCAGCACTCAGAACAATGCCTACCATAAAGCAGATGCTCAGTAGACAGTTTTTAAATGAATGGGTCAGCAGAGAGTTGCCCTTCATTTGGAGATGTACTGTCAGTTATGGGTGCTTAATATGGCTACATTCAAATGGTTAGCCTCTCTCACCTAAGGTAACCCACAGACACTTTTCAAACATCTTCTACAAGTCAGCACTGTATCAGTTGCTGGGTAAATAAAATACTTTCCCTCAAGGAGTTCACAGTCCAATGGAGTTTTAAGGAGCTCATAATTTTTTAAGTAAACTTTGTTTTTGAGATAACTGTATTTTCATATGCAGTTGGAAGACACAATCCTGAGAGATACTATGTCCCCTTTATCCAGTTTCCCCCAAGGGTGCTATCTTGCAAAAGTATGGCACAAGATGTTGCCATTGACAGAGACAAGATACAGAACACTGCCATCACACAAGTCCCTTGTGTTGCCTTTTTATAGCCATATCCACTTCCCTCCCTTGCACTCCCCACTCCCCACCTTCCTTACCTCCTGGAAACCACTAATCTGTTCACCATTTCTATGATTTTTGTCATTTCAAAAATGTTACATACATGGAATTATACAGTCTGAAACTTTTGGGATTGGCTTTTTTTCACTCAGCATAATTTGTCCAGGTTGTAGAATGAATCATTAGCCCGTTCCTTTTCGTTGCTGAGTAGTGCTGAAAGTACCATAGTTTGTTTAACCACCTACTCACTGAAGGACATCTGGGTTGTTTACAGTTTGGGGCTATTATAAATAAAGTTGCTACCAACACTTGTGTATATAGATTTTTGTATGAATTTAAGTTTTCATTTCTCTGGAATAAATGCCCAAGTGTGCAATTGCTGGGTCGTGTGGTAGTGGCATGCATAGTTTTTAAAGAAACTGCCGAGCTGTTTTCCAGAGTGCCTGCAATATTTTACATTCCCACCAGCAAATGTGCCTGTGAACTAGATTCTCCATATCCTCATCAGTACTTGGTGTTTTCAATATTTTTTATTTTAGCCATTCTGAGGTGTGTTTATATCTTGTGGTTTTAAAATGCATTTCCCTAATAATGTTGAACATCTTTTTGCACTTGTATATCCTCTTTGGTGAAATGTTTCTTCATGCCTTTTACCCATTTTTAAATTTGATTCTATGATTTTTTTACAGTTGACTTTCCAGTGTTCTTTATATATCTTAGTTGTCAGATACATGGTTTGCAAATATTTTTTCCCCAAGTCTGTAGTTTGTCTTTTCATCCTCTTAACATGGTCTTTCCTAGAGCAAACTTTTAAACTTTGATTGTCCAATTTGTCAATTTTTCCTTTTATTGATAGTGCTTTACATGTATAATACAACTTATTTTATAATGGGACTTGGTCTTAAGCAAATAAAGGTTTGCCAGATAGAGAAATGGGAAAGAACATTCAAGGATAACGTATCAGGATTGCAATACTACCTAGTATGCCAGTTGGCTTAAAAAACATGAGAACATGGGAAATTTTTGACAATCCTATACCTACAATAATACTTTCTGTGCAGCCAGAAAGTCCTATACTCTATAGGATAGGGAGGTGGGGACGGAGAGTAACTGCTCTGTGTCTACAATTTGAAATATTTGGGGATTGGTGAATATAATAAGTACTTTCTTCAAAAACAAGGAAAAATACTAGTGCCAAACCCTCTGAGATCATATATAATCCTAGACTCCAAAAATGGAATTCAGAAGGCATTTTCCTACACAAACAATGTGGTGTTAATTAGATGAAGGTGAAAAGAATGGCAGGCAGAGGGGCCTCTCCTTTATTTGACAGAATCACTTTCATAGAACATTATACATAAATGAAAATTCCAGAAAACTGATGAAGCTTACCTTCTTTTAGAGTGTCAAAATGTTTTTTCTTTTAACCACAGTGGAAGACTCTGGATCTTGATTACTTAACCTAAGTATTTTACTATGTGGCAATGTTGTTAAATGGGCAATGCCTCGGGGCCACTAAAGTTCATAGGACTATTTGCCCCCGTATCAGATTCCTCTGAATTGCCAGTTTAGCTTTTGCCTCAGCCTTTTGTACATCCTTATTTGTTTTGGGGCATTCTGCTCTCAATTTTTGCAGCTGTCAAGATGCCTGCCACTCACTACACTTCCTTTTAATCTGTAACGATTTAGGAAGCCCTATAACCAAACTAATAAGAATTCTATCTAAATAAGACTAAGAGGCTCTGAGTTGGGGACATGATTTTAGTCACCTCTGGGTAAAATGTATTAATGCATGGCTGTGTGATATCCATTTTAATGTTGTTGACACCCTTGGGCAGAGACTTCTAGCTTTCTATATATATTCTCCCCTTTCCTCCACAATAATTAATTTTTAGTTGAGTCCATGACTGCCCAACCAAAGACTAAATTTCCTAGCCTCTTTTGTAGCTGGGTGTGGCCACGTGATTAAGTTCTGGCAAACAGATTTGAGCTGAAGTGAGCTAAAGTGACAGCTGTCACTTTTGGGTTGTGCCCATCCCCCCTCCCTTTCCAATGGCTGATTTAATGGGTGTTCAGCCATCTTGGACAAAGGCAATGCTCCAGGGATGGTGAAGCAAGTGAAGATAGAAAGTTGTAAGATCATAGTGCTAGTGCATTGTTCCCTAATCTTTCTTTATATCTTTGAATATCACTAATATTTTCAGGAGATACCACAAAATTCTTAGTAAAAAATAAATTCTAAGTTAAAATATATATTATATAGAACCTTCTGAGAGACACGTTGTGGTAGGCAGCCTCTAAGATGGCCTCCAGTGATTCCTGCCTCCAGGTATTCACGCCCTTGGGAAATTCCCTTTTCCTTGAGAGTAGGCTGGCCTAGCGACTCACTTCTAACAAACAGAGGCAGTAAAGGTCATGGGATGTCACTATCAAGATTAGGTTTACAAAAGGACTGTGGCTTCCATCTTCCTTATCCTTTCTTGCTCTCTTGCTTGCTTGCTCGCTCTGGTGAAAGCCAGCTGCCATGCTGTGAGCTACTCTAGACAGAAATCCGTGTAAGGACACCATCCAGCAGCCCATGAGGGACTGAGGTCCTCATTCCAACAGCCTGTAAGGAACTGAATCCTTCCCCCAACCATGTGAGTGAGCCTGGAAGTAGATCTTTCCTTATTTGAGCCTTCATATGCGACTGTGACCCTGCCTGACACTGAGACACTGTGAGGCAGAGGCACCCAACTACGCTGCAGCTGGATTTTTGACTCATGGAAAAACTGAGATAATAAATGCTTGTTGTTGTAAGCTGCTAAATTTGAGGTAATTTGTTATGTAGCAATAAATAGATAACTGATACAGATGTACGAAATAGAAATATCAATGATAAGAGGTAATTTTTGAGGGCTGGGCGCAGTGGCTCACGCCTGTAATCTCAGCACTTTGGGAGGCTGAGGTGGGCAGATCACCTGAGGTCAGGAGTTCGAGACCAGCCTGACCAACATGGAGAAACCCTGTCTCTACTAAAAATACAAAATTAGCCGGGTTTGATGGTGCATGCCTGTAATCCCAGCTACTTGGGAGGCTGAGGCAGGAGAATTGCTTGAACTCGGGAGGCAGAGGTTGCGGTGAGCCGAGATCGCACCATTGCACTCCAGCCTGGGCAACAAGAGCAAAACTCTGTCTCAAAAAAAAGGTAATTTTTAAAAGGCATACATGCATTTCATTTCATGATTTTGCTGCTTTTACACATACTACAATCTTGTAGGTAGTCTTTATATGAAAATAAAGGGAATACATCATTCGGAGTATTAAAGTAACTGTTTGTAGCTACAATTTGAACACTAGCAAAACAGCCTTTGAAAGTACTCAAATAATTAATTTGTTTAAATATTTTAAGGCTAATGATTTCATATCAAAGTAATAATCTATATTATAGCCATAAAGATCTCTTACTCTTTTCCACCAAGATAAAATAGAATCTTGATTATAACTCAGGATGAAATTCTATCTGTGAGATTTATAAAATGTTATAAAACTCATGAGATATCAATAAAAACAAGCAAATTTCTAAATATTCAGATTTGGAAATGTTTAAGTATTGATAATTTAAATATTCACATCTTGGTCATTTCAACCCTCTAAGTAGACTCTCTCTTGCATAGAGAAACCATTTTTTCTTTCGTTTCCTTTCAGATTTATTTTTTTATAAACTCAAATACAGTGGAGGAAAATATAACAGATCTAGTGAGTTAGAATTCACATACCATACAACTCATCCATTTAAAGTGTACAATTCAATGGCTTCTAGTATATACACAGAGTTGTAAAACCAGCTGCATTTTGTACATGGTGTTTTGAGAGGGCAGGATGATTAAGAAAGTAGAAGGGAGGAAATTTTCCATAAATTACCACTCTTTTCAAAGACTAAGGCCTATCTTCCAAAGCTAACCTGCAGGAATTTTTTCAAAGCTTATTCTCAGCTGGGTCCAGTGGCTCACATCTGTAATCCCAGTACTTTGGGAGGCTGAGGCAGGCAGATCTTTTGAGCTCAGGACTTCTAGAGCAAACTGGGCAAGATGGCAAAACCTCATTTCTACAAAAAATAAAAGAAGGTTGAGGTGGGAGGGTTGCTTGAGCCTGGGAGGCTGCAGTGAGCCAAGAACACACCACTGCACTCCAGCCTGGGCAACCAAGCGAGACTCTGTCTCAGAAAAAAAAGAAAAAAAGAACAAAAAAAAAGGGGGAAAAAAAAAAAAAAACGTATTCTCCTCCACGACTGGCTAAAGTCCCTAGATTACTTTTCAGCCTTTATTCTTAAATGACTCTGCCCTCCAGCCCCATTGCCATACACCTGCTCTTGGCCACTGCTCTTTCTCCATTTCCTCCAATTATAACCTCCAGATCCACAGACCTCCAATAGCACATGGTACTCTCCAGTGCTGAGCTTCTGCATGGTGTGCAAAGTACCATGAATGGGGGGCAGGTACACTGAGATGCTGATCTTTCCATCTGCAAGGCAGCCACTGAGGGCCCAGAGCAATGGAAACCCTCAAGCCAGTGCCTCAGGAGGGCTCACTCTCTTCAATATTTTTTATGTGTCATAACACAGAAAAAGCTGTGAAGCACTGTTCTAGTTTGACTAACTTGGTAAACAAACATATCTTGAAACCAACCATGTTCAATTATTCTGTTAGGTATTGGGGCAATATAAATAAAAAGACAGTCCCTTACAATCTGGAAAAACAGACATCTAAGTAAGTATAAGACATTGTGATAGGAGTACCCAGGTAATGGTATAACAGAATGTTAACAAAGAAAACCCCTGGACCTGGTTTGAGAAACAAAGAGAAGAGAAATCAGGCAGCAGATGAGAAATGGCTGCCTCTAGCTAAGGAACAGATTTCTCAGGGAACCTGGAATGCAAACCTCATGAAGGCAGAACAACTTCTACCTTATTTACCACCATATCCCAACACCACACAATGCCTAGATTATTCCAGGTATTAGATACATTTTTGTTGAATGAATAGAGTTCACACTCCTCTTACGCAATGTGACCTAGTAACCAAGGGTTCACTTTTGCCAGTCTCTACAGAATTACAAAACCATTGGGAACATGGTGACCTTTGGCTTTAGTCTGCTGGGATTAATTGATCCCTTTCTGGGGACTCTGATAATCTGGGTATTTCTCAATTCTGCATTAAATCTAAGTACAAGAACTCATTTTAATTAAGTCAACATATATTTATTTAGTGCCCACTATGATGGAAAGTTATTATTTTACTAGAAAATTTACAGATTTCACAATATTCATTTTAAAAAATGTTATCTGCCAAATAAACCGTGTAAGAAAAGTGAGGTTCTAGACAGGTCATATATTTTTTTAAAACGAAACATAGGGAAGATCTAGTTCTGAGAAGAAATAATTAAGAACTGCTTTAGCCCAGGAAGAGACATCTAGGAATAAGAAGAAAGAGGGAAAGAATAAGTTGAGAAGTTGAATTCAGAAAAGGGAAACACTCGTTAAAACAAATCAAAAAGAAAGGCAGAGTGAGTGCAGATGGTCACAATTCATTTTATATCTATTTATGATGGCATTAGATCTTACCCTCTGCAACAATAAATCTTAGAATTCAAATTTGTCTGGTGTTTTATTTCCTCTTACTTCATAAACACAGCCCCAAATAAATAAAAACAAAATAAATAAATAAAAAAGAGAAAATTACAGAAAATAGAGTTACATCTATATTACACTCACTTATGTTGAACTATAAAAATACTACTGTCAAATAGCACAGCTGTCAAATAGAGCAAACTCCAAAAATGTGGAAGGAAGACATGCATAAAAGAAACAAGAGTGCAAACAATTCCCAACAATAATGGGTGTAATGATTACTCTGTCTTTACTTAATCCCTGGGATTCACAGCACTTCAAGAATTCCTGGTAGCTGAAAACTGTACAATAGGCAGAAAGAATGGTAGTCCTCTATCCTTAAGACTGGTTCTCCTCTGGGCCAGTCAAAAGTCTCCTTTTGTTTCTAGCATTGTTCCCTATCTAATCAAACCATCAAAATTCCCTTAGAAAAAATGAATCTTTATAAAGTTTTCCCTTTTGTCTGCCCTATTAGTCTATTAACTGTCATCTTTTGCCTGGGGTGAAAATTCATACTTTAGAAGGAAGATAATCAAAAACAGAAACAAACTATTCTTGAGAAGCAGGTGGACAAGCATATTACAAACTAAGATGTTAAATGAAGCTAAAAATTAGAATTTGAAATTCAATTCTACCAATAATCCTAAAATTGAGGATTAGTTACTTAGTTGTTTTATCATTGTATATCCATCCTCCACCCCACTTCTCATCCACTACAACATGAAGAAATCTCTTAAAAAGCACCATTAGAATATAGCAGAACTGACTGGGTCAATTTTAAGTATTTCTTCCCGTATCTGGGAGGCTTGTGATCAGTGAAGTGTTCAAAAGATGAAAAGTAAAAGGAAACTGAATGAGGGGCTGGACTATATTATTTGATTCTAAGATTTTATAAGCAAACAAAATCCATATACTCTATGAACTAAATAATCAGATAGTGAATCATCAAGAAAGAATATAAATTTACTAAATATCCTAGTGGTTATGAGAATTTTAATTAATTTTACATTTTCCTTGGGCTTGTACTCAGTATTTGCTGAACAATCAAGTAGTTTTATTATCTTACAAATTGAAGAAAACCAAATAGTTGAAATCATTTTCATTAAGAACAAAATTACTCCTTATACGTACGTATTTACTTCATCTTTATTACAAGGTTCTGTCACTGTGAATAACTACAAATAGTGGCACAGATTACTTATCAATGGGTTTAGTAACTGAAGGGATAAACTGTTAAAATTGCACATGATCATTGACATGTTGATAGTTTGGTCTTTGTACAGTTTTCTTTCTTTTGGAAAATTTTTAAAAATAATCTATAGTATCTGAATAACACCTTGCCATAAATGTTGTATATTATGAAAATACACTTCTTGGTGAATGGAATCTACGAATGTCCAATATGTGTCTTTCAACATCTTTAACGGGATTTTTCTGGAACACATATTTTTGGTCTTGAAATCAAACTTTTCATCACCTGCTTTACATACCATTTTTGTTCAAAATTAAAGACAAAATAGAGAACACATAGATTGTAAGGTTTTTTCCCAAATACTATTTCTCCATAACTAACTTTCAGAGGAAACTTTCTGAAATGTTTGGACAAAAATAAATACAATTTATCATAACTAAACTTGTAACTGACACTTGCTTAAGTAAGTTTTATTTTGGCTGAATACTCAGAACAAGGCCACGTATCTCAAATAAAGAACAATTAGGAATTCAGCATTTTGGCTTTCAAAAAGTCATGTCAACAGTGTATTGTATTTTAAGGATGCAAAAATGAATCAGGCTCATTTAATCAATTTTATTATTCCTTGTAAAGAACCAATTTTTTTGTTTCATAGATTTTTGAGGGAGTATTAGCTGCCCTTTTTCTATTTTATAGATTTCTCTTTATTAGTTTCTTTCTTCTACTCACTTTGGATTTAATTTGCCCTTATTTTTCTAGTTCCTCCAGGTAAAAACTTAAATAATTGATTTTGGCTCTTCTTTCTTTTCTAGTATAAGCATTTAAAATTATAAATTTCCCTCAAGTACTGCTTTAACTGCATCCCACAACTTTTGACATGCTGTGATTTCGTTCAGTTAAAAATATTTTCTATTTTCCTTTGTGATTTCTTCAAACCATCCATGTGTTATATTTAAACCACAAAGTTTAATTTCTACGTACTTGGAGAATTTCTCAGGTACATTTCTGTTACTGATTTCTAGTTTGACTCTTGTGATCAGAAAATACTCTCCATGATTTCTGTCTTTTAAAATTTACTGAGACTTTTTCTATAGGCCAGAATATGGTCTATTTTGGTGAACACTCCATATGCACTTGAAAAGAATACATATTCTGCTACTACTGGGTAGTGTATTCTGTAAAAATCAATTCAATCAGGTTGGTTGATAGTGTTTTTCAAGTCTTCCCATTCCTTTCCAATTTTTTGTCTATTTTTGTACTATCAATTACTGGGCTGGGAGTGATGAAATTTCCAACTTAATTACAGAATGATCTATTTCTGGTTTTAGTTTTCTCAGGTTTTATATAGTATATTTTGAAGGTATCAACTGCATACAGATTCATGATTTGAATACCTTCTTGATGAGTCAATCCTTTTATCATTCTATTGGATATCTAAAGCTGGGTAACAAATTATTCTAAAACTTTGCAGCTTAAAATAATAAACATTTATTAAAATAACAAACACTGGTTCTGCCGGTCAGAAATTCAGAAATTCAGGGGTAGCTTAGTTGGGTGGTTCTGGTGTGGGGTCTCCCATGAGGTAGCCGTTAACAGGTTGGCTGGGGCTGCAGTTATCTGAAGGCTTGACTGGGGTTGTTGGATATGCTCCCAAGATGGCTCACACACATGGCTCTTGGTTAGAGGTCTTAGTTGCTCACTATGTTGGGGTCTTAGTTGCTCACTATGTGAACCTCTCTTCATCCATAGCAGCTGACCTCTCTCAGAGCAAATGACTAAGTAGAGAGCAACTAAGTTGGAAGCCACAATATCTTTTATCTCTTCTACCATATTCTATTCATGAGTCACAAAGTCCAATCAACATTCAAGAGGAGAAGAATTAGGCTCTACCTCTTAAAGTATATCTAACAATAGGAAGAAATATTTTAAAATCACTATAATCATTATAAAATGTCTTCTTTATCCCTGGTAATATTTCTGGGTTTTTGTTTTGTTTTGTTTTGTTTTGTTTTAAGACAAAGTCTCATTCTGTCACCCAGGCTGGAGTGCAGTGGTGCGAGCTCGGCTTACTGCAACCTCCGCCTCCCAGGTTCAAGCGATTTTCGTGCCTCAGCCTCCTGAGTAACTAGGATTACAGGCACCCGCCACCACACCTGGCTAATTTTTGTATTTTTAGTAGAGATGGGGTTTCACCATGTTGGCCAGGCTGGTCTCAAACTCCTGACCTCAGGTGATCCACCCGCCTCGGCCTCCCAAAGTGCTGGGATTACAGGAGTGAGTCACCACGCCCAGCCAATATTTCTTGTTCTGAATCTACTTTGATATCGATATAGCTACTACAGCTTCCTTCTGATTAGTGTTTGCATGGTTTATTTTTCCTTATCCTTTTACTTTTAACCTATCTGTGTCTTTATATTTTAAGTGCAGATAACATATAATTATAGATGGCATATAGTTAGGCCCTGCTTATAGATAGCATATATAGTTGAATAATTTTTTCCCCACTCTGAGTCTCTTACATGGATTGTTTAAACCATTTATACTTAATGTAATTATTGATATGGATTTGCTCAAGTCTAGCATCTTGGTACTTGTCTTCTATTTGTCCCATCTGTTCTTTGTTTTAACTTTTAATTTTTATGGGTACATAGTAGGTGGATATATATATATGCAGTACATGAGATATTTTGATATAGGCATACAATGTGTAATAATCACATCAGGGTAAATGGAGTATCTATCACCTCAAGCATTTATCATTTCTTTGTGTCATGAACATTTCAATTATATTCTTTTAGTTATTTTAAAATGTATAATATATTGTTACCTGTTGTCCTATCAAATACTAGATCTTATTCATTCTACCTAACTATATTTTTGTACCCATTAACCATCCCCAACTCCCCCCACCACACACACCCTCATACCTTTCCCTGCCTCTGGTAACCTTCATTCTACTCCTTATCTCCACCATCTGTTCTTGACTACATTTTCCTCCCTTTTTTTGAGTATTTTACTATTTCATTTTATCTTTTCCATTTACACATTAGCTATTTCTCTTTATTTATTTATTAGTATTTACACTATGCTTTTTTTTTTTTTAAATTGAAACTAAGTCTTGCTCTGTTGCCAGGCTCGCCTACAGGGTAGCAATCTCGGCTCACTGCAAACTCCGCCTCCCGGGTTCAAGCGATTCTCCTGCCTCAGCCTCTCGAGTAGCTGGGAATACAGGTGAAAGCCACCATGCTCAGCTAATTTTTGTATTTTTAGTAGAAACAGGGTTTCACCACGTTGGCCAGGTTGGCCTTGAACTCCTGACCTTGTGATCCACCCGCCTCAGCCTCCCAAAGTGCTAGGATTACAGGCGTGAGCCACTGTGCCTGGCATTACACTATGCATTTTTAATTTAACAGAATTAGCATCCCTAACCCAAAAATCTGAAATCCAAAATACTCTGTAATTGGAAAAGTTTTTAGCCCTGACATGTTGCTCAAAAAAAAAAAATGTTCATTGGAGCATTTGGGATTTCAGATTAGGGATGCTCAATCAGTAAGTATACTGCAAACATTCCAAAATCCAAAATCTAAAACATTTCTGGTCCCAAGCAATTTGGATAAGGGATCTTCAACCTGTACTTTCAAATAATATTAGATCACTTAATATATGTTGTAAAAGCCATTCTTGGTACTATATTGGTGTCATACATTTACTTCTACATAGGTTATAAGGCCCACAATACAACATTCTCATGTTTGCTTTAAACAGTCAATTGTTGTTTAAAAGGATTTTTTATAAAATTTTAATGGGGAAACAAGTCTTCTGTATTTACCCATATATTTGCCACCTCCAGTGCTCTTTATTGTTTTGTGTATTTCTAAATTTCCATCTGAGATCTCTTTTTCTTCAGCCTGAACATTTTCCCATTACATTTCTTGGTGTGCAGGTCTGCTGGCCATGTATTCTCCTAGCTTTTGATTTGAAAATGTCTTTGCTTTGTCTTCATTTTTGAAGGGTATTTTCACCTGGTATATAATTTATTTATTTAATTTATTTATTTATTATTTTGAGACAGAGTCTTGCTCTATTGCCTAGGCTGGAGTGCAGTGGCGTGATCTTGGCTCACTTCAACCTCTGCCTCCCGGGTTCAAGCAATTCTCCTGGCTCAGCCTCCCAAGTTGCTGGGATTACAGCGCCCACCACCACGCCTGGCTAATTTTTTGTATTTTTTAGTAGAGATGAGGTTTCGCCATGTTGGCCAAGCTGGTCTTGAACTCCTGAGCTCAGGTGATCCACCCACCTTGGCCTCCCAAAGTAATGGGATTACAGATGTGAGCCACCATGCCCGACCGCTGATTTTGTTTGACTAGCATTTAAGTTACTTGCAAATCAACTTCAGCTCTTCCAGGCTTGTTGTTAAATTCTGTTAGGGTAGGTCTAGACCAGAGTTTCTCCACCTTGACGCTACTGACATTTTGGGCCATGTAATTTTTGGTTGAGGGGGTGGGGGCTGCTCTGTGGATTGCATAGCGTTTAGCAGCATTCCTGGCTTCTATCCAATGTATGTCCGTGGACCTCCCAGTTATGACAACACAAATGTCTCCAGAAATTGTCAAATGTCCTCTGGGATCTCTTACAGTTCTCTGCCCAAAGTGTATTACAAAGTTAACATAGCAGATGGAAATGTAGCCTTTTGAAAGCCCTGCTTACAAGGTTGGCCCCTAGCTAACACCTAGGAACTTGGATTTTAGGATCATTCTGAACACCCTGTTAAGAGTGGCTCACAGTGCCTAAATTATTCGTGTAAACAATATGATTGTGCTGAACGCCTGATTTCTTTGTGAAAGTCTGGAATTTTGGTATGTGGCAGGCAGAATGTGACTACTCCTAATAAAAATCCTGGCACTGAGTCTCTAATGAGTTTCCCTGGTAGACAACATTTCACGTGTGTTGTCACAACTCATTGCTAAGGAAATTAGGTGCATCCTGTGTGGCTCCACCAGAACAGGACTCTTCGAAGCTTGTTGTGCCTGGCTTCCTCCAAACTTCATCTCATGCATCTTTTCCCTTTGTTGTTTTTTTGCTTTGTAGCCTTTCACTGTAGCAAATCTTAGCCAGGAGTACATCCTGAGCCCTGTAGGTCCTCCTAGAAAGTCATCAAACAGAGGGTGATCTGGGAACCACCAACACATCTGGCCATGGGGAGTTTAACTGTAGGCATGCATAGCTGAGTATCTGGCAACAAACTCAAGGGATCCTATGCAGATGTGTGAAGTTCTTTTTCTGCATAGCTCCCTCCTCTCTGGCACTTTGCCTCACAAGTCCCAGTCTTTTCAGCTTCACTGACCTCCAATCTCTCTCCTCCCTCAGCTCTGCTACATGGTGGATGCACAGTGCCTGCACTCAGAAACCTGTGGTGATGCCAAGACTGACTCTGTTCCCCTCTCTCAGAGATCCCTGTCTGCACTGCCTGTTGTCCAGTGTTGGAAACAGTTCTTTCATACATTGTGTCCAGTTTTCTTGTTACTTGAAATAGGAGGGAGGACCAGTACCAGTAACTCTATCATGGTGGAAAAATAAATTCTCATTGTAATATATTTTAATTGGGGTATAAACTGAGCTCATTTGAGGCATAAAGCTACTTTTTGCAATCCAGAAGCTTTCCAACTCAGAAAATACAGTTTTATTGTCCTGCAAAGGACACTAATACTGATTACCCCCTGGTGTTACTATAGTACTATTATCAGTGTTTCCTCTTACTCACTTAGTCTAGCTCTTGATAATTTTTTCTTTACTTCTTACCCGCATCTTTTTCAATAGGACCATTTCCTAGCACTCCATCCCACATGCCTGTTTATCTGAATCTCATTCATCTTTTTGTTCCAATGGAGATTTACTAAGCACCTACTAGGAGGTAGCCTAGTGTGGTGATTAATAGCTTGGAATTTGTTCCAGGCTGCCTGGGGTCCAAATTCTTACTAGCTTGTGGCCTTAGACAAGGTACTTAACCTTTCTATGCCTTAGTTAAATGGGCGAAACAATATCTCCCTCATAGAGTTGTTGCAAGGGTATTTGAAGGAGATACTTCCTGGTGGAGAGGAAGATCTATGGAATGCTTAATACTAATACTAATAATAGTGCCAAGCACTATCATAAATGTTGGACAAAAATGAATAAGATACAGCCCCTTCCCTCAAGGAGTTTACAACCCAGTACAGGGCACACAGCAAGAAGTTTTTTTTTTTCCAAATATTTGATAAATATTCAGACAATCATTGTAAGAAAACATTTACTGTGCACTAAATAACTTTCTCTGTCACTTAATCCTAGTGACACAGTTAGAGACTACTGTTATATCCAGGTTACAAATAACAAAACTGAGTACTTGAAGGTTTACACAATTACCCAAAGTCATTCAGCTGCTATATAGCTGGGATCTAAACCCAGGTAGTCTAATTCCAGAGGAATAGAGATTTACTGGCTCACCATGGCATAATGGTTAAAAGCATAAGCCCTGGAATCACAAAAGAAAACACGATTAATTCTCCCTACTAAGGCCAAGGAAGAGATAACATTTGGGTTCTGCTTAAAGGAGGAATAAAATTTCACCATGCAGAAACAGGGAGAAGCAACCACAAAATGACGTAATTAAGGATGGGGAAATAAAATGGCAAAGTGTGTGTATTTAGGATACTGAGACTTTTTTTTTGATGAGGTTATAACATAAAATGTACTTGAGAGAGGGAGAGGATGAAGCCAGAAGTCAGTTGGGGTCATTTCTGACACAGCCTTCATAGGAGTGTAAATTCTATCCTGAATACTTCCCAAACTTTTTCACATCAGGGCATACAAAAATAAAACATTTGTACAGCATACTGCAGGAAACGAATCCCCCTGTTTGCTGCTGGAGCCCACAGGTGACTGGCACAGCCAGGATCTATTGCCCGCTCTCCCCTAAGGGCTGAGGGGATTGGATATGGGATGTGAAATAGAGAGCTGGGATTCCAGTTTAGATGATTAAGGGATGGAGAGAGATGCCGTGACAGGAGATAGAGAATTTAGGAGGGTAAGCTGGGGAAACAGAACAAGTTTAATTCAGGATATGCTGTCAGGAGCCTGCAAGAAAATTAGGAGAGGCTTTGTAATACCTTATCAGAGATCAGGAGAAAAATCCTACCATTATCTGACTCATCAACCCACACTTTCCAAAATCCTTGCTTTCTTACCTTAATTAATTATTACCCTAGTGTTGTGTTCAAGCCATATGTCCAATGTCTTTTAGATCCATGAAAAAGAAGATTGAATATTTTTTGGGAAATGTGTCTATAAATATGGGGAGAAAGCAGAAGGATTAGAAGGAGAGGGAGTGAAAATGACTTGCATTTTTAGAAAAGGTGACAAGTGCGGCTTTTGATATATCTTTATAAGAGCACAGCCTACAAAACGGTTCTAAAAAGTTAAGGCGAATAGTTTGTAGCCAAACAATTAAATTCACTAGGTATTAGGGAAGGTAGAATGCAATTGTGCAACACTGGAATTTGACCAGGCCATTAGGGTCAAATAGTTAAATGTAGAAGGTACTTCTGATTACCTAGAATATGAAAACGTCTGTTTTCCTAAGCATTAAAGCAAAACTTCTAAATCACACTGTCTTTCATTTCTCTTGTCCCTTAATTCTGAATGTAACCAATGATACTTAAGTGGTACAACTGGAGGAGAGAAAAGATAATACTCCCAAAATACAGATGAGAAAATGTTTTAGTTAGTGATTTTGAAGTAGTTAATGTGTGTATTAACAACTGTGGTTCTATAAAAAGAAAGCATGTGGAGAATATACCAACTTTTTTTTATGTTTTCACAAGTATATGCTGACTCTCTCATTATTAAGTACACAGAGCTCAAAAAAAGCCAACGCTACAGAGAGTGTACACTAACTGTTAAACATTGTAGAAGAGGTTGAGAGATACTGGCTAATGACTACCATAAAAGGAATAGATGACTAAGAACAGAGAGGATGTGTGACTAAAAAGTCCCTCTATGGTTCTTTGAAAATTCCCTGAATAACTAGGCATGCCAAATGTGGTCTGTCATAAAATTATTTGATGCTAAACTCTGTAGTTAGACGACAAATATATGCTGCATCCAAAGGAGAAAGCCTTTGTATAGATCATTCAATTGCAAAGTGCCAAGACAAATCAAGACCATCAATAAGTGAAAGTGTTAATCAAATTAAAGTGTGACCCAGAGTTCAAACACTCCTGGGCTAGATTGAGCTCACTCTACAGACTCATTCAATTTTTAGGGGGCATGACCACTGTGCAGCGGCCAGGCACTTTGGGCCACCACTGCTCCTTTCTACTCCTGAAAATGTACAGAAGTACTGCTTCTCACAGATCCTTGAACACTGTAGAGTAATACTAGCTGGCACATCACAGCCTATCTCTAGTAAATCAACCTTTTCACCCCAAAAGCTTACTTACCACAGCTATACCAAAACTGCAGATATTAAAAAAAAAATCCCAGTACACATTTGGAAATGTATCATAATTCTCTTACACATACAACTGTCTCTGATTGGAACAACTGATTTTCTTTAAAAATGTTACTTTTCCCTCAAGTAATAACTCCAAATTATTATAATAATGATAATAGTTATTACTGTTATGTAAAAACATCATTTGATCCCTAAACTCATGAGGTGGGTTTCAGATGGGGAGACATATGCAAGCTCATATCCTTTAAGATCAGACTGGAAGCCAGGCACAGTGGTGTGCCCCTGAAATTCCAACTACTCAGGAGGCTGAGGTACCAGGATTGCTTGAGCCCAGAGAGGCAACACAGTAAGATAAGGTCTCACTCTGGGTCCCCACACAAATCTCATCTTGAATTGTAATCCTAATTGTAATCCCCATGCACTGGGGGAGGGACCTCGTAGGAGGTGACTAGATGATGGGGGCAGTCCCCCCATGCTGTTCTCATGATAGCGAGTGAGTTCTCACGAGATCTGATGGTTTTATAAGGGGTTTTTCCCACTTTGTTCGCACTTCTCCTTGCTGTCACCATGTGAAGAAGGACGAGTTTGCATCCCCTTCCACCATAATTGTAAGTTTCCTGAGGCCTCCTCAGCCATGCTGAACTGTGAGTCAATTAAGCCTCTTTCCTTTATAAATTACCCAGTCTCAGGTATGTCTTTATTAGCAGCATTGAGAATGGACTAATACAGATCTCATCTCATATCAAAAAAACAAACAAACAAACATCAGATTGAAACCCAAGTTTGTCTAACTTCAAAACCCATGTTTGCTTCACTACACTACATTGTTTCTTGATACTTTTCTGTTTGCTAAAATACATATTACAGACATTCATGGGAGAAAATATATTGAGCAAGTAGTGACTCAAATGGGGAAACAGTTTTGAATGACTACAGGACTGTCTTGTAAAACACAGCAATGACTTTTTATGCCATGTGATTGAGGTTCTTTTTTTTTTTTTAGTTTTAGTTTTGGCTTTCCTAGTGTATGCCTGTTATGTATCCCTCTAGACATGTCTAGAATATTATATCAAATTTCACTAATATACAGTCCTTTACTAAAATGTATACCCTCACCATGTGTGAATCCTGCATATTTAAGAATCCATATTCCACGTATACAATGAAAAATAAGAAAATCTTTACTCATCTTTACAGCTTTCTTTCTTTTTCTCCTTCCTTCCTTCCTTTCTTTCTTTCCTTCTTTCTTTCTCTTTTCTTTCTTTCTCTTTCTCTCTCTCCCTCTCTCTCTTTCTCTCTTTCTTCTTTCTTTTTGACGAAGTCTCTCTCGTCCCCCAGGCTGGAGTGCAATGGCGTGATCTCAGCCCACTGCAACCTCTGCTTCCCGGGTTCAAGTGATTCTCCTGCCTCAGCCTCTCGAGTAGCTGGGATTACAGGCACCTGCCACCATGCCCAGCTAATTTTTGTATTTTTTTTAGTAAAGAGGGGGTTTCACTATGTTAGCCAGGCTAGTCTCAAACTCCTGATCTCAGGTGATTCTCCCACCTCGGCCTCCCAAAGTGCTGGGATTACAGGCTTGAGTCACCTGGCCCGGTCCCACAGCCTTCTTTAATTCAAGATAATTGATTGAAAAATAAAGAATGAAGCTTACTTTCCTTATTGGTATTTTAATAAATCCTTACTGGTATTTTAATAATCCCATGTACAATGAAGAACAGATTTTATAAAAAGATAGTTTAATTTTCTGAAACGATAAATTGTAAATTGTTCTCCTAAAAGAATACAGTCAAATATTAAAAATATATACCATAATCACAGGGGATATTTATTTCTCTTGTTGCATCTATTCCCCTTCTTTCACAACCGCACCCTTCTTTTCCTTGAGAACCACCTCTCCCTTTTTTCTCAGTCTGGATGATTTAATTCTCAGCACCAGGGATGAGCACATGGCCTAGGCCTGGCCAGTCAGTGCATTTCATCCCCTTTGCCACAGTGGTTAGTTCACAGATGCATACATATCCCAAGACAGGCCAATGAGATTCCACACCAAGATTTCCACACAAAATATTGGGAAGTGCCTTCTTTCTTTCTGGGATGCTAAAATGGTAAGACTATGGATTCTTGCTGTCTTTACCACCACATGGGAACAATGCATGTAAGAATGAAGACACTACAGGGGAAACCAATGAAGAAAAGTGGGAAAACAACATACTCCTGATATTATTTGAGCAGCAGCAAGTTCAGGGATGGGGAAGGTTGGTCTTACCAGCCCATCCCTGCTATGTGGCCTTACTGTGATGCAGGGCACCCAGCTCCCTTAACACCTTATTTCTAGTCTTCCTGCCAATGCTAGGAGCACCAGATACCATTTTTGTTCTTTTAAATAGACCACAATCAGTTTCTGATTTTACAACCAAGAACCCTCAATGAGCGAACACTTTTATAATTTTAGGGTGCAGAAGGCCTGCCTAGAAAGATACATCTGACGACATAACAATGAGACATTGGGGGACAAACTGGCAACATCATAAAATATTGCAATGTACGTTCTGCTAGACTCAGCAAACCCATGCCTACAAATGTACCCTATGGAGAAAAACGAAAAAAATGTGAGAAGATGTTAGGTTTAAATGGTGTTCCCAGCAGCACGATGCCTACAAGAGTACAATGAAAAACAAGACAGATGCCTGGAAATACTGGTTTGTTGAGTAAATTATTATACATTCACATTGGAATACTATGCTGCCATTTAAAAAGACAGTCTATATTGACATGGAAAGATCCCCATGACTGAAAGTAACAGAAAGCAAAACAGCATCTATAGTATGATTTTATTTATATAAAGTTATCTATCTCTACATATATATATATATACCCTGGGGAGGTTGGGGTCTAGAAGCTCATTCATTAAAATGATGCCAGTTGATTCTGGGTGGGGGGTTATGCCTTTATGGTTTGAATCTCTTGCACAAACATATCTTTATAATCACACAAAATCATAATGCAAACCACACACATGCACATACATAAAATCAGTATAATTTCCAAAGGAATTAAATTTACTCTGGAGTCAGTTAAGACATAAGAGAATTTTAATCTTTTCATATGGCAATGTAAACCTAAAAATTTATAAAATTGACCTAATAGGAATAACTCCCCTCTCTTTTCATTCTAGAGATATAAGACCTAAGGGAAAGGCCTAGGCTAGACCAGCAACCAACTGAAGCATCCTGAGGAAATAATTTGTTTTATCTTCTGAATAAATGAACGATGCTCTTCGGAACCTTCCCCATCCCTGAACTTGCTACCGCTCAAATAATGGTATCTTGTAATTAATGCTCTTCTGAATTTGCACAAAAAGCGAAGGTATATGAGGAACTATGAGGGAACAAATGAAGGCCATAAAGACTTGTTCAGATGGTTGTTGTGTCAATTTTGACCAGTCAGAAAAACTACTTGAAAAACATCCAAAACGCAAGGGAATTATTTTGTCCAAAATCACCCAGTATCTCTTCTTTGCTACAAACTCAAACATACCCACTGCTTCTCCCCAAATCCTCAGATATAGAATCAATTTGAAAAGCAGTAAGTAAAATACTTGGCATGTATTATCAAAGGCAAGATTGATAACAAGAAGAGGTAATGTAACACAACCTGTCAGTCTACTACACTGAATAGTACAACCAGCACATCTCAAAGTCTTGTTTCAATGGCCCATAATATTCTGAAGTATTTAAATTCTCAAGAATTCTACCTTTGAAACAGAAACCTCTCTACAGGGTACCATAACTAGTACAATAAACCCAAGTTAATTTTGTAAATTTGCCCTACTTCTTTAAAAATTAAGATATATGAGAATTCAAGGATGTTAAACTTTAACTCAGAATTTATGTATTCAAGTAGAGGCAGTCTAGCCTGGTGGTTAAGGCCCTGGCAGTGGCTGATGTGAATACAAATCTTGGCGCTGCCGTATACTTGCTATGAAGTCTTTGGCAAGTGACTTAACCTCTCTATGCCTCAGTTTCTTCATCTATAAAAAAGGGGTAACAACAAGACCGCTTCACAGAGGTGTAATGATTAAATAAGTTAATATATGTAAAACCCTTAGAATCGTTTCTGGCAAAAAAAAAAAAAAAGCTCAGTAAATATTAGCTACTGTATGATTATGAGGCATAAATTATTCTAGTACTCCAATGCTACGGGATAGCCATAGAACTAACCAAACTAAATTTAACTTTGAAGACATTTATTATTCAATGTCTTCATTATGGTTCTGACTTTTTAAAAAAGTAGTGAATAATGAACTTTAATTCTTCAAGGCACTATTAAGCTCAGTGGTAACTAAATGTTATTCATAAGTTTACACAGTACCATAGTTTCAAAGCACTAAGAAGCTTAATTTAATTATTTTCTGAACCAAAACTGTGGTAATTTTTTTTTCAAATAGACAATTTCTAAATGTGAACATGTTTATCGTGGCTGCCAGCTTTATTCTGAAAAAGAAATCTTTACAGGCCGGGAGTGGTGGCTCACGCTTGTAATCCCAGCACTTTGGGAGGCCGAGGAGGGCGGATCACGAGGTCAGGAGATCCAGACCACGGTGAAACCCCGTCTCTACTAAAAATACAAAAAATTAGCCGGGCGTGGTGGCGGGCGCCTGTAGTCCCAGCTACTCGGGAGGCTGAGGCAGGAGAATGGCGTGAACCCGGGAGGCGGAGCTTGCAGTGAGCCGAGATTACGCCACTGCACTCCAGCCTGGGTGACAGAGCGAGATTCCGTCTCAAAAAAGAAAAAAAAAAGAAATCTTTACAAACATGACAGGTATACTTCAAAGAAGTGGTAATGGGAAGTTTATGCCAGTTATTACTAGAAATTTGAATGGGACTATTGCAAAATCCAAACATGAAAAGCTTCGTATCAAAACTGACCTAATCTTAGATGTATTGTCTTTCCCCACACACTATCAAAATGAAGCTTCTTTTTTTTCCCCCCACTTCACCATTACATTTTTAGCCTTTTTTTTTTTTTTTTTTTAGACTACATCCCACTCTGTTGCCCAGGCTGGAATGCGGTCGTGTGATCTCAGCTCACTGCAACCTCCGTCTCCCAGGTTCAAACGATTCTCCTGCCTCAGCCTCCCAAGCAGTGGGGACTACAGGTGCACACCACCACACCTGGCTAATTTTTGTATTTTTAGTAGAGACAGGGTTTTACCATGTTGGCCAGGCTGGTCTGGAACTGCTGACCTCAAGTGATCCACCCGCCTCGGCCTCCCAAAGTGCTGGGATTATAGGCATGAGCCACCGCACCTGGCCACCATCCTTTAACTTTAATGATGATTAACACATCATTAGACTTCATTTCATTGTCCCTTTTCAATAGGGATGCTCTTTTGAAATAAATGTCTCTCTCTCTCTCGCTTTGCAAAAAATCATGAGACCTAAAATCTGATGAATTTATCATATCACATCACCAAAAGAGCCTGCGTTTAACACACACAACACCACAGGTTTTGGTAGAAACAATCTAAAAAGCTTTAATTAACTAAGAATCTACTACATCCCAATGTATTTACCATTTATCTTAGTCCAAAGACCATGATTTTGTGTCTTGATTGGTGTATTTGTTTCTGAGTTTTGAAAGAGACCCCCTTTGGCAGGCTCAATTCTTTTAAAGTCATAAATAAGCCTCCCCGCCCCCAACTTTTTGCAGTAAAACATCTGAGCTTTGTCAGCAGCTCTTTCATCTGGCCCTTGATTTGAAAGGCAAGATAATATACTGGGCCACAGCCTAAGCTCCAGTAAAAGCCTGACCTTGTGATATAAGTTGTAGCCTAACATCAAATCACACTTACGCATCAGCATACACCATTACTATAACAATAATAATTTCTGACAGTATTGTTTTACCTTTATTAACTTACTTGGTCCTCACAACAAACAGAGGTAGATACTATTTTCATGCTGATTTGATAGATGAAAAATTGGAGGAAAAGCGAGATTAAGTAACATAACCAAAGTTACACATATTGTGAGTGATGTTGACATGATTTAAACCCAGGTGGTCTGAGCCAGGGCCCATCCTCTTAACGACTGTGTTATACTCTCTCAATTTTGGGCAAGTGAGAAATAAAAAATGCAGTGATGCGAGCTGCATCATCATGCATTAATTTACTCAAATTCAATTATATGTGCTCAATTAAAAATGAAAACTGATTGTCAACTGATCATAGGATATTTAAAAAGAAAAAGAAAACTGAAAATTACAACTTAGTGTACACAGTTCCTCATTTTATTCATCACATACCCACAAGCAGAGAGACGGAGAACTAATTCTTTTGTACCCTCAGTTAATTTCCGCACTTAAATATCCCTCATTAATGACCCAAGTACTTCTTCTTAATGAGTATTTAATTAAACTGAGCATGGCTTTGGTGTAAACAGTCACATTTTTTCATGTAACATTAGCTGTGTACAAGTCAACTATTTCATCTGGTGCTCAAGTGAAGAATATTCTGCTGCTTCCAGGGAGAGCTGGCTTTCTGTGGAGATGGAAAGGCAGTCCCCACTGTGCACCTTCCTAAGAGATTTATAAGAACAATTTTGACCAATGCCATTTTTGCCTTACATGCTAACTTCAAAATCTATCTCAGGCCTTAGAAGCAACTCCACTACATGCATCGGCACTGTATGTGTTACATCATTAACAGTCGGTAATAGGGGCCACATAATTACAGAATGCAATTCATACTCTTCCAGGCCATCACTGTGGCCTTGCAGACTCTTCTTATATCCCTAATAGCATCTCTTCAGTGCTTCCCCACTCTCCATGAGTCTCAGAAAGATCCACAGCTCGAAAAGATCCAGCTCATAGCAGTTAACAATAATACCTCATAAGATCGGGGCCATGCAGCATAAATTCTCTCCATGTACTTTACTTTGACCACAAAACCCTATATCCTTATCCAGCCCTTCCTGCTATAAATTGGAATCTAGTCTCATCACTTTACTGAAACTGCTCCCTCAAAAGCCACTGATGTCCTGCTTGCCAGATCCAATCACTTCTTAGTCTTCATCAGACTCTCTCTCTCTCTCTCTCTCTCTCTCTTTCTGGCAGGGATTCTCAACCCTGGCTATGAATTACAAGTTTGTAGTACAAAAAAATCAACTCAAGATGGATTAAAGACCTATCTGTAAAACCTAAAACTATAAAAGCCCTACAAGATAACCTGGGAAATACCATTTTGGACATAGGAACTGGCAAAGAATTCATGATGAAAATGCCAAAAGCAATTGCAATGAAAGCAAAAGTCAATAAATGGGACTAATTAAACTAAAGAACTCCTGCATAGCAAAATAAACTATCAACAGAGTAGAAGCAACCTACAGAATGGGAGATAATATTTGCAAACGATACATCTGACAAAGGTCTGATACCCAGAATCTACAAGGAACTCAGGGAAACGTACAAGCAAAAAAAAAAAAAACCCCATTAAAAAGTGGGCAAATAACATGAACAGACACTTTTCAAAAGACATACATGTTCCAACAAGCATATGAAAAAATGCTCAATATCACTAGTCATTAGAGAAATGCAAATCAAAACCACAATGAGATATCATCTCACACCAGTCAGAATGGCTATTATAAAAAAGTAAAAACAAACAAAAAACCAGATGTTGGTGAGGTTACAGAGAAAGGGGAATGCTTATACCCTGCTGGTGGGAGTGTAAATTAGTTCAGTCATTGTGGAAAGCAGTGTGGTGATTCCTCAAAGAACTAAAAACAGAACTATCATTTGACCCAGCAATCCCACTAGTGGGTATATACCCAAAGGAATATAAATCATTTCACCATAAAGACTCATGCATGCATATGCTCATTGCAGCACTATTCACAATATCAAAGAAATGGAATCAAACTAAATGCCCATGCACAGTAGACTGGATAAAGAAAATGTGCTATATATACATGATAGAATACAATGCAGCCATAAAAAAGAAATACTATGCAGTCATTAAAAAAATGGCCTCCAGTTCCATGGAGGTCATTATCCTTAGCAAACGAACACAGGAACAGAAAACCAAATACTGCATGTTCTCACTTAAAAGTGGGAACTAAATAATGAGAAGACATGGACAGAAATAGGAGAACAAGAGACACTGGGGCCTACTTGAGGGAGCAGGTTTGGAGGAGAAAGAGGTTCAGAAAAAAATAAAAACCTATTGGGTACTATGCTTAGTACTGGAGTGATGAAATAACATGTATACTAAGCCCCCAAGTCGCAAGTTTACCTATATTACAAACCTGCACATGTACCCCTGAACCTAAAATAAAAGTTAAAATATTTTTTAAAAAGAAGTTTGCAGTACAAAGAAAAATAGTGATGCCAGGGCCCCACCCACAGATTCCAATTTAATTGGTCTTGGATTGGCAGAGGCATGGGTATTTGCTTAAAGATCCCCAAGTGATTCCAATGTGAGCCAAGGTCAAGAATCACTACTCTACAAAAGTGGCCCCACTCATTAACTCACCCCTTCTACTTGAACCTTTCTCTCCTCCCAACATCCTCCCCTAAGTAGGCCCCAGTGTCTCTTGTTCTCCTCTTTCTGTTCATATCTTCTCATTATTTAGCAGCCACTTATAAGTGAGAACATGCAGTATTTGGTTTTCTGTTCCTGTGTTAGTTTGCCAAGGATAATGACCTTATCTTGGTTGCCATGATATCATACTTGCCAGGTATTTCTATTTCTCCTGCTGTTCCCCTTCAGCTTTCTCCTACTGTTCCTCCTTATCTGAAGTTTCTTTCTCTGATTCCCTTTGCCCTGCCAATTGTTCATTTTCTATTCAACCATTAATTTAAATTTTCTAACAATCCCAAATCTCCATATCTAATCTTAAACTCAAGCCTCAGCTCCAAACCCTCACCTCACATAGATGTTATTTCTCTGGAATTCAAATTCCATATGTCCAAAATTATCGTACTGTGTTAATTGCCTCTCTCTCCCTTCTCCACAGTAGCTATTTCAAACTTTCTGCATTTTCCTCAGACTCCTCATTCTCCTCATTCTGCTGCTTTGTTTGCAGCAGAAAACTCTGCTCCTACTTCACAGAGAAAATAGAAGCCATTAGCCTCTCTTAACTTGATCCTAACCCAATGCAGTCACCTACACATGCACTTTCTCTGCACCCAACCCATCTGGGGCTTTTGTTTTCACCCTCACTGGAGACCAGGACCTATCAATTATTTCCCTTCTCTCTTCTGGATCCTTCCCATCAATATCTAAACATGTCGATGTCCTTCCCCGTTTTCAAAAAAGAAACTCAGAAAACTGTTCAACTCCACATATTCTCCTAAGTACCACCATCTTTCTTTTCTTTGCAGTCAACATTCCTAACAAGCTGTCTCCATCCACTTTTTCCCCTTCTCAGTCTCTTTTGGAGGCCCCTCTCCCTCAGGTATTGCTCACGATGCTGTCCTCACTTGTTCGCTTATATGCTCTTCCTGTACACTCTCATCTGCTCACATGATGTCAACTGTGAGCTATGTCCTGATGCCTCATAAGTTTATCTCCAGCCAGATCTTTGATGACATTCAGATTTACAATGTCAAATGCCTAACTCTACTTCTCTTCGGAGATGTCTTATGGGTATTTTAAATTCAACATGTCCAAAACAGAACTCATTCTCTTCTCTATGCCTCTCCTGAAACCTGGTCCAATTTCTCTCTCTCACCGAAAGGCATCATCAACATCCATCCAGTCTCCCAACTCAGAAACCGGGGCACAATCCTTCTCTCCTCCTCTTTCCAAGCCCACCACATTGCAAGCACCAAGGTCTGCCCATTCCACCCCAACTGCTTCAGTTCAGTTCAGGCTGAGATGCTCTCTTGCTTGAATTCCACTGGAACAGAACTCCAGCTAGCCAGCGCAATCCCTCTGCAAATGTGAATCTGATCATGTCGCTCAGCTGCTGGGGATGAATAAGACACTTAATAAAAGTCCAAACTCTTCAGAAGGACACATACAGTGTTAGCCTTGCCTGCTCTTTAACATCCTCTCTCTCCACTGCCCCTACTCCTGCTCTCAGGTCCCAGGAATTTCTTGGTCCAAGAGATGCACCACATATGCTCTCTCACCTGAAGGCCTTTGCAATATTCTTTTTGTCCTCTCCAATTTACTCAACTGTCCCTCCTGTTCGCTCTGATTTTATTTTATTATTTTGTTTTGTTTTATTTTACTTTATTTTATTTTATTTTTTTTGAGACAGAGTTTTGCTCTTGTTGCCAGGCTGGATTGCAATGGCACGATCTCAGCTCGCTGCAACCTCCACCTCCCAGGTTCAAGCAATTCTCCTGCCTCAACCTCCTGAGTAGCTGGGATTAAGGCATGTGCCACCACACCCAGCTAATTTTGTATTTTTAGTAGAGATGGGTTTTCACCATGTTGGTCAGGCTGGCCTCGAACTCCTGACCTCAGGTAACCCACCTGCCTCGGCCTCCCAAAGTGCTGGGATTATAAGCGTGAGCCACGGCGCCCGGCCTCCCTCTGATTTTAAATGCTGTATTTATCATATGTTAAATTTGGTTCTTTCTAGAGCAGGGTTTATAAGAAGAAAAAGAGAAAAAAGAAGAAAAAAAATTGGTTCTAAGTCCTTTTTTTTTTTCCTGGATTCTATTCCGTTTCAATGATCTGTTTGTCTCTTCTTGTGCTAATGCCATAATGTTTAAATTTAAGATATACTTTTATACCTCGTAGGACTATTCCTCTCAATCTTCTTCATTCAAATTGTGAGGAACCTCAGACTAAGTTTATCAAATTAAAATTCCACTGGGACTTTTGGTTGGAATTACACTGAATCTACAGATCCCTTCAGGGAAAACTAACATTTTCTCTTCTAGGAATATGTTTCTCCATGAATTTAATTCTTCAATAAATATTTTTTGCAATATGTGGCTTACAGAATTATTAATTTTTTTCTTGGGTATTTTATAATTTTAATTGCTATGGTGATTGGAGTTTTATTTCTTTAAATTGATCACTGGTGATGTACCGGAGAGGTGTTGACTTCTGTATACTTACTTTGTATCTGGCCACCTTACTGTTTTATTAGTACTCCAGGAGACTGAAAGAGTATTGGGTTCCACAGGAAAGAAGAAGACAACAGTTGAAGCAGGTTTGTAGGCAAAATAATGAAGTCCATTTAAGAAAGACTGGGTTTAAAGTGACAATATTATATTTAGCTGAAGATGTCATGAAAGTATATAGAAATAGAGAAATGAAGCAGAGGCGAGAGGTGTGGGCTGGACAAGATGTAGGAGTCACACGCATACAGGTAACAGGTGAAAATACTCCTTAAGGCAATGTCATGCCAGGATTAATGAAGAAACAATGTTTCTCTATTCTAAAATCTTCTATTAAAAATAGAGGCCGGGCACAGTGGCTCACACCTGTAATCCCAGCACTTTGGGAAGTTGAGGCAGGAGGATCACCTAAGGTTAGGAGTTCGAGACCAGCCTGGCCAACATGGTAAAACCGCTTCTATAGTAAAAATATAAAACTTAGCCAGGCATGGTGGCGGGAGCCTGTAATCCCAGCTACCCAGGAGGCTGAGGCAGGAGACTCGCTTGAACCCGGTAGATGGAGGTTGCAGTGGGCCAACATCACGCCACTGCACTCTGGCCTGGGAGACAGAGCAGTACTCTGTCTCAAAAATTAAAATTTAAAAAAAGACAGAAAATACATTTTTATACTCTGTGGTGGTTTCATATTACAGTTATGGAGTACAGACATGTAAAGTATACTTTTCCAGAAGAATTTCAGGAGACCAAGGGTGGGGTCTCCTGACTTTAGATATGACTACTACATTACTACCATGGGATTCATGTGAAAAAAAAGATTCTGACGATCAAACGTAAAGGCAGGAAACGGGTGGAGGGAAGAGGAAATGCTGAACTACAAGGTCATGGTCAGGAAACCAATTTGGCAAGGTATGTGGAAAACCAAGGCATATAGAATCAAATACCACATACAGTAGTGCACAGCCCAAAGCCAGCTTTGTTTTCAGTAGCAGGACTCAAATGGCAGAGTGAAGGCCAGCGCCTGCCGTCGACAGTAGGAACCTCCTCAAAATTCCCTGTTGAGCTAATTTTCTTTTAGTCACTCTTACTGCTAAGACAGGCTTTTTAATGGATCCCAGACAAAAAGCTGTCTAGGTCCTAAGAAACGCATTACTAATAAATGCCTATTGTTGGTAGCCAGCAATGTATACAAAATCTCCTTTTCATTCATTTCCATTATTTGTTAAATAAATCAAAGAACAATACTTGTAAATCACACAATAAAAAAATTAAGATATAGTATGTACAGTTAGATCCTAATTTTACGAAAGGTGTGTGTGTGTTCATTGAAAAAACAAGAAGGACATTTATCAAAATGTTAAAAGTGGTATCAGTAAGGAGTAAAATGCAGCAGTTTTTATTTTTTAATGTATTCTTTTCTGCATTTTTACATAGTTTTCCACAATGAATATATATTGATGTGGTAATAAGGAAAAATACAAGTGTTATAAAAAACATAAATCAAAATTGTAATATCAAAGGAAAATAATCACAACTGTAATGCAGAATTTCAGACAACTCAGGAAGATAGGAATTCTGATTAAATCTCCAAATTTTCAGAATATGAGTAATAAAATACAGGAAGATGTACACCTAAATTTCTCCTTTGGAGAAAGCCAGAATAAAACGGTCTTTAAAGGACTAAGTGTGAAATCCACAAAAGTAAGTGTAACAGCATGAAAAGGGAAGGTAACTGACACTTTCATGATGCAGAGAGAATAAAGAAGAGGTCAGAGAAGACAAGTAGCTCAGAAACGACCTCCTAAAAAGAGCATACTTTTTGGGAAATGAATCCAGCATCTCTCTCAAATGATAAGGTCTACAGAGTTAACAGTGTCTTCTCCATATGAAGTGCTTGCTAGGTGCTATAGGGGATATAAAGAATTACTCACAGCCTTATGGGAGCTAGTATTGATAGGGGTGGAAGTAGGGAAAGAAAGTAAGTCAATAATAATGCATTATAATAATGAGAAGTAGCACAGCATGGCAGGTAAGAGTGGGCTCTAGAGTCTGAAGCTTTTCAGCTGTGTGACCTCGAGCAAGTCACTTAACTTCTCTGTCTTAGATTCTTCACCTGTAAAATAATGGCAATATTACCTCATAGGGTTGAAGGGAAGGGTTGGTGAAAACATGAAGAGCTTAGGACAGTCCCTGGCATATATTAAAACACTTGCCGGCTGGGCTCAGTGGCTCACGCCTGTAATCCCAGCACTTTGTGAGGCCGAGGAGGGTGGATCACCTGAGGTCAGGAGTTCGAGACCAGCCTGACTAACATGGTGAAACCCCCATCTCTACTAAATACAAAAAAATTAGCTGGGCATGGTGGCACATGCCTGTAATCTGAGCTACTTGGAAGGCTGATACAGGAGAATTGCTTGTACCCGGGAGGCAGAGGTTGCAGTGAGCCAAGATTGTGCCATTACCCTCCAGCCTGGGCAACAAGAGTGAAAACTCTGTCTCAAAAAACAAACAAACAAACAAACAAAACTACACTTGCTATGATTTTGTGCCTACTATGTAGTGATGTGCTAATATTTTCTTTCTTTCTTTTTTGTTTTTTTGAGGCAGGGTCTGCTGGAGTGCAGTGATGCGATCTCGGCTCACTGCAATCCCTGCCTCCCGGGCTCAAGTGATTCCCCCACCTCAGCTTCCTAAGTAGCTGGGACCACAGGCGTGTGCCACCATGCCTGGCTAATTTTTGTATTTTTTTTGTAGAGAAACAAGGTTTTGCCATATTGCCCAGGCCAGTCTTGAACTCCTGAGCTCAAGCGATCTGCTGCCTTGGCCTCCCAAAGTGCAGGGATTACAGGCGTCAGCCACCACGCCCAGCCAATGTTTTCTATCTTATATCAGATAAGGTAGGCATTATTCGTCCTGTTTATAGATGAGGAAACTAAGAATCAGAGAATTAGGCAATTTTGGGTAAGATCTAGAGAGAGGGGGAACAGAGTTGTGATTTGAGCCCCCATCTGCCTGAACACAAAGCTTGTGACTTTTATTACTACTATTACTGTGAAACAATAGCACCTAACATTTGTCTAGTGCTTACTCTATACCAATTATTATTGTACATATAATTGCAATTTTTCTCACAAGATATCATTTGACCCCATTTTACAGAAAGCAGCAGCCTATGCTTCGAGAGGCCTGCACCCACGCTGGAAATCACTGAGTTGTAAGTAAGTGGTAAAGGCAAGATAGGAGTCTACATCTGCCCGTTCCCAGTGCCAGAGCTCGCCACCCCTGGCTAGTGGTGCTTCAGCTGTGGAGCTTTAAAAAACAAGAGATTCCAGAGGGTCCTACACCTAGAGGTTTCTGAGCAGGTGGCTCTGGGCCAGGGGCCTTGGCCACCAACTTTATCTCCTCGCCAGTGGTTCTCATGAGACTGCAAAAATATGTCGTGTTGTAGGTATTAAATGCCAAGGTGAAAAGCTTCTGCTCAATTCATCTAGAAATGGGGAGTCAATTAGGTTTTTCAGTGAGGTTTTTCAATAACCAGTGTTTTAGAAAAATTAATCTAGGAGTAATGAATAGGATGGACTAGAGGGGAAAGAAAAGTGTGGCAAAGACCGACTGGTTAGAAAGCTATTCTAGGCCACAAAGTTTCTTTTAGCCTTAATAAACCCATGTATTAGACACACAGAAAAATGAATCCTTGGGAAAGACCCATCTAAACACAGAAAGATTTGCAGCTTGGAGAAAAATGTACTTCAGTATTCCAGATCTACATATACTGGCTGAAGTAAAAATCAGGTTGTTCCTTTTCAAAAATTAACAAAAGAGCCGGGCACAGTGGCTCACGCCTATAATCCCAGCACTTTGGGAGGCCAAGGCAGGTGGATAACTTGAGGCCAGGAGTTCAAGGCCAGCCTGGCCAATGTGTCTAAACCCTGTCTCTAGTAAAAATACAAAAATTAGCTAGGCGTGGTGGCACACACTTGTAATCCCAGCTACTTGGGAGGCTGAGGTATGAGAATCGCTTGAACCTGGGAGGCAGAGGTTGCAGTGAGCCGAGATCGGGCCACTGTACTCCAGCCTGGGTGACAGAGTAAGACTCTGTCTTAAAAAAAAATAAAATAAAATAACAAAAGAAACATACATGTGTGTACAAACATTAAATTTTATAAAGTAAATTCTGAGACATACTAGATATGTAAATATGGTTGACTGACCTAAAATATTATAAAGAAAAGAAAATTAGAATTGTATAGCGATTTATAGGTTTCACAAACTAGTGATATAAGCTTTCTGGAAATAATGAATCTAAGATAATATGTGGAGTTTTAAAATACATAATAAAATGGGAGGCCATGGCAGGAGGATCACTTGAGCTCAGGAGTTTAAGACCAGCCTGGGCAACACAGTGAGACCACATCTCTACAAAAAATAAACAAAATTAGCCTGGCATGGTGGCACGCACAATGTGGTCCCAGCTACTTGGGGAGCTGAGGTGGGAGGATCGCTTGGGCTGGGGAGGTGGAGACTACAGTGAGCCATGATCACAACACTGTACTCCAACCTGAGTGATGGAGGAGATCTTGTTTCAAATATATATATATATATATAATAAATATAAAATAAAATAAATATATAAAATAAAATTTAAGATATAACTTATTTAGATATAAAAGATATAGCTTTTATAATTATATTTTATTTTATAAAAAAATAAAAGATACAGCTTATTTAGATAATTATACATTCATGAAGTGAATTTATTTTTAAATGATGTAAATGTATTTATGTGATGCTAAATTTAAGGGAATAATAGTTTTTATCAATTTGGGATTTAAAAACTATAATCAAAACTGTGGTAAAATAAGAAACCTCCATAGTTTCTAGGTTTATTATCATTAGAGTGTTGAGCAGATAAAGTACTCATTTTCAGAAAGGAACTGGGACAAGCACCATAAAGATATTATAACCTTGACTCAATAAATATGCTCCTAGCAATCTATTCTAGGGAAATAATGGAAGGAAAGCAAAAAGGCGTATGTAGAAGATAAACAATGCATTGTTTCTCTAGTACCTAAAAATAAGAAATAATAATCAAGTATTAGAGAACTGCTTGATAAATTATGAATACATACAATAAAATATTTATAATATTAAATTTTTATTCTAAAAATGAGATCGACATACAAAAGTATCACTGTTATATTTTAAGTGCTTATTCTGGGATACAGCATTGTATGTATATTATTTACAACTGCATAAAAACATACATACATGGAAAAGGCAAATGACAAATATAAAAATAGTTCAATGGCTGTGATTGGTTATCCTTTATCAAATTAAAAATGTCTAATGTTTTTCTATTGTCTTCATATCTATATTAATTTTTCACCTTCATTAAAGCAGAGGAAACTTCTTAAGGGAAAGCCACCTTCCTACCCTCTAATCTCACTGATTATGACTTCTATCATGCACAGTTTTGCCTTATTAGTCTCATTTCTAAGGCAGCACTAACAGTAGCCATTCTTCTCACTTTTAACATTTATATTAACTGGAAATAACACAAATCGCTGTCCCTTTCCAAGACTCTGAGTCTGTCCAGGGCTAAGCCAGGGTGCTTCTACACCTGCATGCCTTCCTTACTTTCTGGATATAAGAGTCCTGCAGCCACATGGATTGGCTTCCGATCAATCTCTTCCTATTTCTAAATAGAGTATTTCTCTGTGCTTATTAGTGGAAAAGCACCTATATTCTCCTGAAGAGTTCATTTTATCTAGGCCATTAGATCCTAGACCTCCTCACGAGGTCAGGAGATCAAGACCATCCTGGCTAACACGGTGAGACCCCGTCTCTACTAAAAATACAAAAAAATTAGCCAGGCGTGGTGGCGGGCACCTGTATTCACAGCTACTCAGGAGGCTGAGGCAGGAGAATGGCGTGAACCTGGGAGACAGAGCATGCAGTGAGCCGAGATCGCACCACTGCACTCCAGCCTGGGTGACAGAGCGAGACTCTGCCTCAAAAAAAAAAAAAAAAAAAAGAAGACAGAATGGACAGGTTTCCAGGCCAGCCTTCACAAGTATACTTAACTCAAACATAGTTCAAGTGCTTCTCACCCTGGCTGTGTATCAGTTAAATAAAATAGATAAAGAATGCCTGACAAAGGGAGAATGAGATTCGGGGAAATAAGAGCTGTGGATGGTTTTCCAGGGAAGTCTTTCCTGTTGCTGGGTTTTTAGAAGTAATCTGGGAGGAATCAGCAGTTATGAGAAGGTTGCAATTGAAACATCTTCTCTTAAACAATTTTTCCAATATTCTAGACTCAGTTCCAGAAAAAAATTCTCAGCCAAAAAAAAAGGTAGTTTTCAAAAAATATTCTAGGTTTTTTTTCTGTGCCTTTGCATCTCTAGAAATAACCCAAACAGTGGTTTGAAATGGGCCAACATAGATCTTGTGGAATAAAATGTAGACAGTATGCAACAGCGGGTGGAGTAAAAGAATGAGCTCCCCCTCGGATCCAGCCGCCTCCCCTCCTGTTTCCCATTCTCATCATGTCAGCCCAACCGCCATTGTTCATTGTTTAACACACACTGTTCCCTCACTCCTTCACACAGCCCCTTTTCTTCAGAAAAGACATATGTCCATGAGAACATATCCGCTTCCAGTCCTCTCCCCTCAGTTTACTGTCATTCAGCTTCCTAAAAGACAGCTCTGTCCACAACACCCTCCTCAAGACCTACGTTAACTTGCCATATTCCTTAGCATGAACTTCACGTCTCTCCCATCTGGTCCATCTATTGTCCCCGCTTTTAGTTAGAATTTCTTTCCTTAACATTCTCTCTGCTTCAATCACCCAGTACAAGGAACTACTTCCTGTATATATGGCTTGGGCTTTGCCATTTCCAAGTCTTTCCCTGCAATTCCCTCTCTCTGAAATATCTCTCCCCTGCTTCACCCCTACGGTCCAAAACCCTAGCTGTCCTTTAGGATCCAGTTCAAATGGTATTTCCTTCAAAAAGCCTTCCCTGCGAGCACTGAAATGCTTTGTCCTTCCTCTGAACTGTCATCCTAATTTGCACCTCTATTTGGCATTCATAATATCTCGGAAATTTTATACTTAATTGTGAATAAATTTTACCCCTCCATTGACAATAGCATTTATTCTGCACTCCTTATGATTGTTGAATCAAAGAAAGTCTGTTCTGGTGAAGTTAAAACTGCATATGCACATTTGTGTGTGTGTGTGTGTGTGGGTGTCTGTGTGTCTGTGTGTATCTGTGTATAGTTCCCACTTGTTTAGAAGATAGAATGGGGCCGGGCGCGGTGGCTCATGCCTGTAATCCCAGCACTTTGGAGGGCTGAGGCGGGTGGATCATGAGGTCAGGAGATCGAGATCATCCTGGCTAACACGGTGAAACCCCGTCCCTACTAAAAATACAAAAAAATTAGCCAGGAGTGGTGGCGGGCACCTGTATTCCCAGCTACTCGGGAGGCTGAGGCAGGAGAATGGCGTGAACCTGGGAGACAGAGCATGCAGTGAACCGAGATCACGCCACTGCACTCCAGCCTGGGTGACAGAGCGAGACTCTGCCTCAAAAAAAAAAAAGAAGACAGAATGGGCAGGTTTCCAGGCTAGCCTTCACAAGTATACTTAACTCAAACATAGTTCAAGTGCTTCTCACCCTGTCTGTGTATCAGTTACCTGAGGTGCTTCTGAGTCTCACCCCTTAGAGATTCACATTTGAGGTTGAGGGACTAGGGCAGGGCCCAAGCATGAATATTTGTTTTAAGCTCTTCAGGTGACTGAATGCACAGAGAGGGAAGATACAGTATTAATAGTCTAGGCCTGAATTTAGGGTTCTAACAATGAGTAAGTGGTTCAACTGCAGGAAGAATACACCCACTCCCACTTTTTAGAATTCTCCTCCCCATTTCCCAGGTCCATATGATGTTCTAAATCTCCTGCTTTCCCCATCCTGACCTGCCTTTTTCCTTAACATCTCCATGCCAAAAGTTCCCAACTGTCCCACTCCTCTCAAAGTGTCACTGCCTCCAGGGAGTAAAGTTCAAGTTGATATTTGAAATAAAGCACATAAATCATAAAAATAATTTATGATATATAGATCATTTAAAAACTTTCAGTTGTTTGCATATACATTAAGAGCTACTGTCTAGTAAGAGCTTAGTATGGGGTCATGTACATTGTATGTATACAGATCTTCATTTAATCCTTAGAGTAACCCTGGGAGGTAGGTACAATTATCCCCATTCACAGAAGACAAAATAGACTTGACAGGTGAGGTGAACCAACCTGCCCAAAGGTCACACCACTGGGAGGTAGTAACGCCCAATTTCAAGTCTGAAGTGTCAGACTCCAAAGCTCATGCTCTTAACCTTTTTGACATATGTTAAAGAAGACGCTTGTTACCCTAAACTTGTTCCTGTGTTCAGTGGCACTTGACAAGGATAAATAAGAAAAACTCCAACAGCAAACAAGAGGGCAGGAAAGCACCAGAATAGGTCCAGATGGGCTCTGTTCCTGGGGTCTGCTCCCCTGGTTACTGTTTCTATAACTTTTCCTCCTTCCTCTGCTCTGACTCTCTCATTCTCTACAAGCACTGACAATGCCTTCTGTGGCAGCAGCATCTGGGCCTGGTTAGATGGGGAAAACTGGGGCAAGAGCAGCAGCCATTTGTATGTAGGGGATGCTTATAATTAGAGACTGCCCTATTTGAAATGCATCAGGAAAAATGCAATTAGCAGATTCACTTATTAGATTTCTGTTATATTTCACTTGTGAAACACTTGGATTAAGACCTTATGCCTTACAAATAATATCCTGCCAGGATTTAGTGAGAAAAGTATTTACTGAATCTGGATCCTGTACTGTGAAATACAGGGCCTATAATGTTCAAAAACGTTTTTATTTATTCAGAGACACCAACATCAACAAAAGTAAATCTTATTTTTTAAAAAAGATTAGCCTGGACAAACTATATAAAGAGCCTCGATTTATTTTCTAATTACCTCACTCTTTTGCCAGATATTCTTAGCTGCTTTTGCGAGGATTTTACATGTCCATTTAAATCAGAGTGAGTTCTGTGAGGACGCCATCCCACATACACAACAGAGCCCGGTCAATCTTTGCTAATCTGTTGCAACCAAGCTAGAATAATTCTTTCCTCTTACTGCATACACTCTGGCATACCACACAGACTCTGAGTGGGTGAACCAATGCCAAGGAACAGGAAGATATTCCTGTTGGGAGATCAGGTACATCTCAAAGTTAATCGCTTTTATCCACAGCCCAACTACACCGCTTTCCAGTCATCTTGACAGCTGATAAATGGAGAATTAACACGCCTCTCTCTTATAGCACCGGGGTTCATGCTGACAACTATGATTAGTAGCAGAGAATGCACACCTCGACGGACTCCATTTCTAACAGACAAAACTGAAATTTAATTTAGTCTTTGTGGTCTCCTAAATGTTCTCATTTCAAGTCTCAGAATGTAAAGAAGCACAGCAGATGATGCCAACACATATATAGGGCAGACCGAAGGCAGGAGAGCTTGGCTTGCTGCCATGAGGCAGGGACAAAAAGGTCTTGATTTTGATGGCTATCCTGAATTGCTCACAATTAAACCAGCTTTGTGGGAAAAGCAAATTCTAAGAGTCATGAACTAGACTAGTTCTGGCTTTGCTACTGAATTCGTTATATGTAAGTCACTGATATTTTCTATGCCTCAATCTTCTTATCGATAAAATGGAAGTATTAGTACCTATTATGCCTAATTCACAGTGTTAAAGAGAGAAAATGAGACAACTGAAGCGAATGTGTTCCTAAAATTCTAAAGGCATGACCATAAGCCATTTAATACAGCAGGGCCAAAATCTTATTATATTTTATTTCACTTACAAAGCCACCATAGTGTTATGATTTAGTAACAGCAAAGTTATTAAGGAAGTTAGAAATGGTTTTATTCTACACTTTGCGTTCTTACTCGTCACTCTTCATTTTGTTCCCCTTCCAGAAAATAACGATAGTGGGAATCGCTTCTATGGTAAGGTTGCTAAATCTCAAGTAACTAAGCACAATACAAAGCTGTGGATTTTTTAAAAATGTACTCCAGTCGGGTGCGGTGGCTCACGCCTGTAATCCCAACACTTTGAGAGGCCGAGGCAGGTGGATTGCTTGAGGTCAGGAGTTTGGCAAACATGGTGAAACCCCATCCCTACTAAAATACAAAAATTAGCTGGGAGTGGTGGTGGGCACCTGCAATCTCAGCTACTAGGGAGGCTGAGGCAGGAGAACTGCTTGAACCCAGGAGGTGGGGGTTGCAGTGAGTCAAGATTGTACTGCTGCACTCCAGCCTGGGCAAACAGAGCAAGACTCTGTCTTAAAAAAAAAAAAAAAGTACTCTACATAATTTTCACTGCCTTAATCATGTCAGTAACTATGAGGGGGAAACTGCACATGAGAGTACTTAAATTCCTACCTCACTTATAATATAACCAAATGAAACACAGCCCAAAAAGCAGAAAAGGTTCAACAAATAAATCCTGCATACAGCATAAAGAGGGAAGTATCAGAAATGGTTCTTTCCATCTCAACACCATCTGTATCACAAAACCAGAGGCTAACAATGCAGTTTATAAAACTTAAGAGTCAAGGCTGTGAGAGAAAATCAATTTTTAAAAAACCTTAAAAGTATAACAGACTTTTAGAAAAGTATACAAATATAAATGACTGATTGACATCGTCTAGAACAAATGCCCCTACCCAGGTCAGTACTGCAAAACTCCCTCCCTCCCAGCCACGCACCCTCCTTGACCAGGGCCCCTGCTTCCCATCCCGTTGGAGTGCATATACTCCCAGTGTACAAGAGCTGGGCATGCCCTAGGGCTTCCAAAGTGTGGTCTTGTGGGGAGGGGAGCAGGACCCCTGGGAATCTCCAGACCCTTTCAGAGAGTCCACAAAGTTAAAACTGTTTTCATTCTAGTTCTAAGATATTCTTTGCCTCTGTCGCTGTTGACATCTGGGCTGGAAGAACTGCTGGTGCCTTGGCATGAACAAAGGCAGTACTAGCAGTCATTGTATTCCTCTCCTCTACATACTAAAGAAAATATGCCAGTTTCACTTTAAAATGTCCTTGGTGAGGCAGAAGAAATATTACTTTTATTAAATGTCTACCCGTGAATATATGTCTTTTTAATATTCCGTGTGACAAAATGGGAGAGCACACACAAAGCCCTTCCGCCGCACACCGAGGTAGGAAGGTTGCCTGGAGGAAAAAAGCAGTGGGGCGGTTGTTTGCTTTTGAGCTGACATAGTTGCTTTTATCACAGAACACCATTTCTACCTGAAGGAATGACAGTCAGACAAACTATGGTTATTCCAATGTGAGTATCTGGCAGACAAGTGAACCTATCACTTGAAGAAAAATAACCGACAGGCTGGATGTGGTGTCTCACACTTGTAATCCCAGCGTTTTGGGAGGCTGACACAGAAGGATCGCTTGAGGTCAGAAGCACAAGACCAGCCTGGCAACACAGTGAGACCCTGTTTCTACAAAAAAAAATTTTTTTTAATTAGCTCAATGTGATGGCGTGTGCCTGTAGTCCCAGCTACTCAGGAGGCTGAGACAGAAGGATGGCTGAGCCCAGGAGTTTGAGATTTACAGTGAGCTACGATCACACCACTGCACTCCAGCCTGGGTGACAGAGCAAGTCCCTGTATCTAAAAAGTTAAAAAGTTAAATAAAAAAATAAAGCTGGAAACCAATTGACAGTTGGTGCCAGTGACAAAATTCAGGCTTTCAAGTGAAAATTAATTTTGGAAAACATGTCTGCCACTACAAGCTTGACAGTTTCCTAATACTTAAACACTTTTCTAGTAAAAAACTATAGAAATGATCCCTGAAAGTATAGCTTTACTAAACACTTTCCTAATGAGATCAGTGGTAAAGTTACAGAATGTGATATTTTAACATTGTATAATGAAATGTGTCAACAATGGAAAGATCTACATAACTCAGTAAACTAATGTTTCTAAATAATCAATGTAGGATATTACAAAATCATACATAAGTAAAAACCTACTCAGCATGCAAGGTAAACCAAGTATTTTAATGTAATAAATATTAAAAGTTCACTGATATGGATTCAGATTTCACACTGCCACCAACCTTTCAAACTACCATTTGTCAAAGTTTTAATTAAGTATTGAAAAGGAATATCTATAATTATTTAAAAGGTTATGAAAATACTCCTCCTTTTTCCAAACTACATAGCTGTGTGAGGCCACATTTTCTTTATATGCTTCAAACAAAAGAACACATCACAACTGTTTGAATGTAAAAGCAGATGTGAGAATCCAGCTGTCTTTTATTAAGCCAGACAGTAAACTGATTTACAAAACTGTAAAACAACGCCACTCTTTCTACTAATTTTTTTATGTTTTGGTAAAATGGTATTTTTCTTTCAAAAATCATTATTTATATTAACACACAGCAGGTTTTTAAATGAATAATATTTTTAAATGTCTCCATTTTGTACTATGGTAGATATCAACAGATATCATCCATATAAACAAAAGTTCTTTGAGGTCCTCAATAATTTTTAAAAGTGTAGAGGAGATCAAGTGTCAAGTGAGATCAAAGGTATGAGGAACTGCTGCTGCTGTAGGGTATAAACCTAGGAGTGAAACTGCTGGATCACAGGGTATCTTATCTCCAGCTGTATGAGACACTGGTAAACACGGTTGTACCAGTCTATACTCCCACCAGTAGTTATTTATATATTCTGAATATGGGTTGTTTGTCTCTTGTGTTCTACATACTTTTCCCAATCTATCTTTGAGTGAATAGAAGCTCATCAACAGAAGTCAAACTTATCAGTCTTTTCCTTAATGGTCAGTATTTTTTGTGTCTTGTTTATGAAATCTTTCTCTATCCCTAACTCTATATTCCTAATACATTTTTCTAAAAGTTTTATTTTAGAAGAATGAGTCATGGAATCATTTAGGTGGGCTACAATCAGCATTTTTAAATAAAAGCTACCTTTGAATACAACAGAAAATAGCAGAATGCTTTGCACATGGTGAGGATGAGCATCACTTCAAGGAAATGTATTGCTTTGCATTTCATAGTTAGCTCCCTGCTACTACTTACTTGTTAGTTATTAAGGATCTCTTTGGGCTTCCAACTATGGCAAGGAACTCCGCCACTCTTCTCTGCATTTTCATGTCACATTCAGAAGTCATTCTGTACTACTGTTACTAAGTTTCCATCTGAATCTTTAAGAGATAGAAGGTTATAGGTTCAAATGTTTCAACAGAAAATTAAAAACTGGAGACCTCAGAGTTCTCCCCCAATTTTTTTTTTTTTTGAGACAGAGTCTCGCTCTGTCGCCCAGGCTGGAGTGCAGTGGCGCGATCTCAGCTCACTGCAAGCTCCATCTCCCAGGTTCACGCCATTCTCCTGCCTCAGCCTTCCGAGTACCTGGGACTACAGGCGCCCGCCACCACGCCCGGCTAATTTTTTGTATTTTTTAGTAGAGATGGGGTTTCACCATGTTAGCCGGGATGATCTCGATCTCCTGACCTCGTGATCTCCCCACCTCGGCCTCCCAAAGTGCTGGGATTACACGTGTGAGCCACTGCGCCTCGCCAGAGTTTTTCAACTGATTCCTGGATAGGTAAAGATATCATCCATCCTTTTATAGTATCACAATGATCAGGAAAGCTGCCCTTCCTGCTGCCACAATAAAGCTTTCAAGAAAGCTGCGTTGATGTTTTGTTTTAAGAGAGAACTGAAAGCACTTTGGGACCTTTTCTAGGTCCACGGAATTTCAGTATTTCTCAGCAAAAGGTAAATCCAAAACAAAGAGGAGGGAAGCTGATAGCACAGGGCACTTGTTTTAACTTGCTTGACTTTAAAAAGGGCTGAGGAGAGACTCCAGAATATTCCTCAGTAGGAAAGCTGCTGCCATCTCCACCATGGGAACTGGAAAGGACATTCACGTCACATATTTGTCACACTTGAGTCCCTAGTATCTTTCTAGAATGTAAGTTATTCCTTCAAGACTCAACAAATATCTATACCCAAATATCTACTGACACATGAACTTACTTGATACTTTTAATGTCTAGCGCAGTATTTTTCAAACTACAGATCATTATCCACTGAGTCATGAGATCATTTAGATGAGTTACAGTCAGAATTTTTTAAAAATGAACTACCTTTGAATATATAGAAAATAGCAGAATGCCTTGTACACAGTGAGGATGAGTATTGTTTCAAGAAAACTTTCCTCAATCAAACCTGTGTCTATATGTGTGTCTCAATGTAAAATACATTTCTTACTGTAGGTTTCTGTCCAAACATTTGAAAGGCACTAGTTGGGCACACTGTACTGAGCATACATGCTGGGTAATTTTCTGCCCAGCAACTATCTGTTATCCAGGGAAATAGCCACCCGGCCACTTATAGTCACACAGGCAAACACACATGTCACCATATTTCTATGTGACCCTCACCTCATGAGTTACTCGCTTACAATTTTTTAACTTGGCAGTCACAGAACTTTTCAGTAACAGAAGCTATAGGATAAATTGCTGGTGGCCATGTTTCCAGCCATACGGAGAAATGTCTGCTCTGAGAAGGAATGGAATAAACATGCAGAAAGAGGCAGAGATGAAAGATGGAGAGAGTTCTGGCCCTACTGAGGCCAGTTGCACTACTGCTCTTCCCACAGTTTGGTGGTCCAATTCTTTCTTAGATCCTGTAAGCCAGTAAGTCCCCATTTTCCGCTAAGTTACTTTCATAGGTTTCTGACACTTTCAATCAAATATATATGCAACGCCTGTTTTTGTCCTAAAGACTTGGGGGCTGAAGTGATGAACTGAAAATTTCAATCCCAATAAATAATGAACACATTATTGTCCTAAAATTCATGAACCTCCCTGTCCTCACCACACTCCATTTATCATGGAAAAGGGAAAACTGGAACAATTCATTAAAAGCTACAAATATAAAAAGATTATTGCTGGCCAGGCGCAGTGGCTCACGCCTGTAATCCTAGCACTTTGGGAGGCCAAGGTGGGCGGATCACGAGATCAAGAGATCTAGACCATCCTGGCCAACATGGTGAAACTCCGTCTCTACTAAAAATATAAAAATTAGCTGGGCGTGGTGGCACGTGCCTGTAGTCCCAGACACTCAGGAGGCTGAGGCAGGAGAATCACTTGAAACTGGGAGGCGGAGGTTGCAGTGAGCCAAGATCGTGCCACTGCACTCCAGCCTGACGACAGAGCAAGACTCTGTCAAAAAAAAAAAAAAAAAAAAATTATTGCTGAAATTCAACTGTCATCTTCACTACTATAATGAAATAAAGAACATTTTGGGGTAAACATGGTAAGTGGAGGTGGAATCCTCAAACCTCCTTTGGCAAAGTTCATGTATGCACTATTTATAATATTTTACTTCTGTCTCTGGCCTGATTTAAAGCCAGTGAGACACATTATGGTAGTTAGGTACAGCACAATGCTTTGTCAATAGAGTGTCTTTATTTTTTAAAAACTAACCCAAAATTGGCCAGGCGCGTGGTTCACACCTGTAATCCTAGCACTTTGGGAGGCCAATGCGGGCAGATCACCTGATGTCAGGAGTTCGAGACCAGCCTGGCCAACACGGTGAAACTCCGTCTCTACTAAAAATACAAAAATTAGCTGGGCACGGTGGTGGGTACCTGTAATCCCAGTGTCTCGGGAGGCTGAGGCAGGAGAATCGCTTGATCCCGGGAGGCGGAGGTTGCAGTGAGCCGAGATCACACCATTGCACACCAGCCTGGGCAACAAGAGTGAAACTCCGTCTCAAAAAAAAAAAAAAAAAAACCTAACCCAAAACCATTCGATACTTTTGAGTTCTTAGGCCCTGGAGAACTAACTGAGGGCAAAATCACCTGATTATAGCCAAATACTGCTGACTGAGAGGAATAAACATGAGTAAATGAAAAGAGGTTGGCTAAAAGGCAAAAAATGGAAGCTGAGTATGATCCACGCAAAGCAAGCAGGATACTGAATGCGTTTTTTTAAGTTAAAGAGAAACTCATTCCTCTAAGAATGTAACACAGCTTCCTCCCATACCTGCTTTATTGGAGACTAGTTTGCCCTTGAAATTTACAATCCAACTGCCTTTGTGTATATCCGAATATTTCAAGCAGAGTACTGTGAAAACTGACCCACTTACACAGTTTGTTCAGTTTGGGAAGCAACTATTGAGAAAGACAAACTTAATTCTGGTGCAAATTAGGTCTATAAAGGCATTCTGTGAGTGTTCATTGGCAAAGTGATCTCTTTCATATAATGGCACTTGTAATTATTCTGATCAATTTTGCATTCCCTATCAATTCAGCTTGACTTGGAGACAGCCCAAATTATCAGGGGTGCATTCAGAAAGGCTCTCCAGGTTCTCGACTGATCAGTGCTCAGGGAAGGCCGTGAAACATGTGGCTTGCTCACCATCAGCTCTTTGAAAATGTATTTTAAGGAGTTCAAAGTTATTAGCAGAGCTTTTATAATAAGATATGAGTAATATGTGATTTTCTAAGTTAAAACTTTTAGGGACAAGACCTAAAGAGAAACTTGGTGCTAACAATCACAGTTTGATTTGCTTTTAATCTTATACTTCAGCTTCTCAGGGATGGGTGACATTATTCCAAAAGTTCCAAAGTGGCCACAGTTGCTATTTTTCTACAAATAGGAGGTAATATAAGAACATATAAGAAAGGGCTTCTTCATAAATGTTTCCAGACAACCAAGACCAAATTTGGATTATCTATGACATTCTTAGTCTTTTAAATGGCTGAAGACTTAGCACTAGGTGCATTTTCTCCTGGATTAAGTCTCTCCCACTAGATCCAAAACTCCTCCAGAACTGGTTCCACACAGGGCTTTTCACAGAGTAGATACTCAGGAATATCTGCCAGAATCTCAAGTCAAATTAGCTCTTGAGACAAGAACTGTACCTCTGTTGAAGGAGGTGTACTTTAAAAGAAAGAACACAATGGTCTGAGTTTGAGGAAGTGGGCCCTAGTCTTTGCAATTAACTGGAGTTTCACTTTCCTTACGAAGGGCTTTATTCTAGATTTAGATATATATACATATTTGAACCAAATGGTCCCTAAGGTTCATTCAGCATGGTTCTAAGTAAGAAATAACAAGGCTCCTCTTTTATTCAATTATTGACTTCAAAGTCAATCAAGAAGCTACCCTTTGACGGTATATATGTTCTTATTGTAAGTAACATGGAATGGCCACTAAGGAAGACTTTTAGATGGTGATTTTCTGTGTAAATATGAGAGTGACAGATAGGGAAGACCAGGAAGCTAGATGCTATCAAAGTGCTGGTTGCATGGTGGAAGGAATACTGGAGCAGGATGGCTCTAATGACTACTAGCTGTATGCCCTTGGACAAGCTGTAAACTCTCGGAAGTCTGTTTCCTCATTTGTAAAATGGGAGACAATACCTCACAAGGTGGTTGTGGCTGTGGGTGTTACGTAGGATAATGCTCATGAGAGCACTTACAAACGGCAAGGCACCATACAAATACAGATGGTATTATTCCTTGTACCAACCTGCCAAAATGGTTTTTTCAACAAACTCTGAAGTATTAAAATAAAAAGCTAATGTTTTCCTGAAGAATTAAAATTGAAATTCTTTGTTTTCTGCTCATATTATATCTATGTGTGGAGTGGACAGCAAGACAACTTAAGAGTTAAAATCTAAGCCCAACGTGGCTCTCCAGCTGATCTACCTCTGACTTCGGTTATCTAACATCTGGCCTCTGCCCTTACTACTATTAGTTTACAATTACAAACAACCTCAGGCAGTGCTGAGAAACTCCACTGCCTGTTAGATGATAAGCTGGGGCACTTCAGGAATTGTTTTGCTTTGTTTTGTTTTTAACTTAAAGCTGGTTTGGGCAGACCCCCTACTGCCATTCCTGTAAGAATAGGTGTGGGTTTCCCCAAGGGCAGTGTTGGGGAAGACCCGGACTGGCATGCATGCTGCACTGGCTGATTTCTGCACTGCATTCCACAAGGTGCCCACAGCACTGTACGGGCTGCCCTCTGCTTGAGCTCCTGCATGGCTACTCCCTGCATGAGTAGCTTATGGCACGGCTGCTCCTTGCGTGGGCAGCTCCAGCAAGGCCAGCACAATGCATTGCATGGGCCGCTCCCTGCACGCATCACTCCACGCTCACAGCAGCCCCAGACTTTGAGACTTTAACTGCAGAACAGAAGTGAGAGGCTTTGGCTGGCAGCTGTTAGTTGCTCCTTATTCTTTGTCACTCACAGAAAAAAGAGAAAGATGGTAAGAAGGCAATGACTTGTTTTCTTTGTTTCTTCATAAATGGAGGCTTTAAGAATGTTCTATATACTTTGTTCCTTCAGCCTGCTGTAATTTTAGTATCATCTTTTAAAGGCAAAACATTTTTTCCATTTAATGCAATAAAATGCAAAATAAATAGCCCTTTTAGATTGTTTTACTTTATTCAGTAAGATACATTTCTTTCACTCAAAAAAAATTTTTTTTTGAGATGAAATCTTGCTCAGTCGCCTAGGCTGGAGTGCAGTGGTGCAATCTTGGCTCACTGCAACCTCCGCCTCCCAGGTTCAAGTGATTCTCCTGCCTCAGCCTCCTGAGTAGCTGGGACTACAGACACACACCATCACGCCCAGCTAATTTTTGTATTTTTAATAGAAGCGGGGTTTCACCACGTTGGCCAGGCTGGTGTCGAACTCCTGACCTCAGGTGATCCTCCCACTTCGGCCTCCCAAAGTGCTAGGATTACAGGCGTGAGCCACCACGCCCAGCCCAAATGCACTTTTTCTCTTGGGTATATTTTAGTCAACTATTGTACAGATGCTAGCTTACTGAGGTTGCTAAATAATTAACTTCTGATTATCACAGTTTTATTTAAAACTCATTTTTTTGAGTGCCTGCTATCTGCCAAAGTACATTTTAATAAGCCGTTTATTTTTTAAAACTACATTTGCTTTAATGTATAGGATGCTAATACATTTTCAGTCAAGGGTAAACTAAAATCAACATAAATTTGTATTCCCTAAACATACATCTCCCAAGTGAGCTGCTCCAAGTTCCGGGCATTCAGCAGAGAAGGTCCACATACTTCACTATGGATAATCCACACATATCTAAGCACTCTTCCTGCCTATTCTTAATGTCACCCTGAAAAACTAACTCAGTCACAAACAGAAAACCAAGAGCTACCTACAACCTGAAGTATTCCCAAATCATATACGCAACTATATAAATCATGGAAGGTAATAGTTCTTTTTCTACTTTTTGTAACTGCCTGAAAATAAACCAGAAGTGGGCACATGAGAAAAGACAACTATTTTATATAACAAGTAAGTTATATTTTCACCAGTAGCTATTCAACTTTCTCCTCCTCCCCCAATAAAATTCTGATTTCTAACTAATACAGCAGTCCTTTCATGTTGGTTTTGTCTCTTCCAGTTAACAACACAAAAGAATTACGACCATTCATCCTCTCAATTTTATGTAGCTTTCAGAAGCCAAATGAGCAAAAGGATCATCTTGTTAATAAATCTTTCCAATTAAGCTGTGAGTGTAGGCTTATGTTAGATTTTTCAAAGGCTCTCTCAGAAGCAGAGGAGTGGGTTACCCTATTGTCTAGGAGTTCCCAAATGCAGAAAGAGTGTATCTGATGTTAATGCACAGATGTCTTGACAGGGGAAAAAAAAGAAAACTCATAAATCATCACCCCACACATTTTAGATGGGAGAGGAAGTAGCAGAATGGAACAATTAACAATTCCTACTCTACAGAAATTATTTAATATAGTGGAAAGAGAGACAAGGCAGGGTTTAGAAGGCCTGAATTTCAGTCACTCCACCACCACTTACAAACTTTTTTATTCTCTGGACTTGAATTGGCACATTTCTAACATAGGAACAGCCACAATTCTCTTGCTGATCACATTGATTTGTTGTTGGGATTACATGTGAAAATTCACAGATAAGTACTTTAAAAACAGTTTTAAAGGGCTACTCCAGTATTTCTGACATTAACAAATTTCTCTGCATTGCGTTCACTCAAGCGTGACTGAAGATGATCAAAGCCAGCCCTTCCACAGTTCTGTCAATTGGGAATCTCTGAAGTGGGTCTGCTATCACCACTGCATGGGGTGACGTCAGGCTGTTGTTTACAGGAGAAGAGAGGCTGCCAATTTCCACTGAGCCCAAGACCTCTATGGCCAGGCTTCTCGGGCTGCACGTGAGCAAGAATGGACTCTTTATGTGTGGCATGTGTGGACATGCACCAGTTCACGTTCAGCGGCACTAAAACAACAAAACTGCTTAACTGCTTGGTGTGTGCACAACAGCATGTACTTTGGATCTTATGATTTCACTAAGAAGACTAAGCAAAATTGATCAAAATGCAACTTTCACTTTTGTTACTCTGAAAGTGGGGAAAACCTGTCATTCCGCAACTTTATCCTCAGTTTGATTTTTAAAAAGCATTTTGAAAGCAAAACAGTTGATTCTAGTTTTTACAGAACTCTCCTCAAGCTCTACATTCACTAACAAAAAGAACTATGGACAAAATATTTCAAAGCATGAAATACATTCAGACTGCAGTAACCAAGTTTAATAGGAACCATTTCATTTTCAGAGTGGTTGCAGTTGCTTCCTCCTGTAAGTTCAGGAAGTACTCACTCAAGTACTAACATAGTCTAACTGAATCCACTTTGGGGAGATATTTTGTTACGTTTATTAGTATAAACGGGAAAAAAATCTGGCTTATTAACATTTGCCCATTCATGAAATTTCCTGGCAGAAAGCAGCCTGTTAAATCAAATTTAGAAGGGCAAAAAAGAAAATAGGGGCTGCATTCATTATAATCTTTCTTCAACTATCCATCACCTTCTGGGATAGCAGTCAAATCAGGAATAATATGGGAGCGGATTGTGTTTATAACTGGCAATGAAACTTTACCTCAGACAATAAATCTCGTGTAAATCCTAACACTGGAACACTGAAGAAGAGATGTGGGAAATATTCTTGGTCCCTGGAAATTAGTTTTTTTGGTCCTGTTTTAAGCATAGCTGAAAAAAGGAGAAACTATGGCTCAGGAATAAAATGAAGCCCAGAAAGAATCCCAAGTTCTGTTTTTGGCTCTGCAGTTCATTACGTATAATCCTAGGTCAAACACTTAGCCAAGATGGGCCTTATTCTCAGTGTCTGAGAAATGGTGATGATAATAGCAAATACTACTTTTCAATTTTTAGGAGGACATAAGAAAAAAAGAAGAAGATAACGAGTGAAAGTTTTATGCAACATTACATTACAGGAACTAGAAAAGAACAGAAACATGGACTGTGCATCCAGCCGGACCCTGGCCAACTCCTCCGAGAGCTGCGGAGGAGAACTCACTAAATAAGGGGGAAGTGCCATGAGCACTTCCTTCATTTTATAGTTAGACCTAACAGGAGCATAAAAAGTATGACACCAGTTCAACTTTTTCAGGGTTGGTGCCAGCAAGTAATATTGGCCACATATCCTAAACACGTCAAGAAACCTAAAGGGCTATCTATCCCAGGGTTCCTCCCCAACATAAGTGCTAACCCAGATGCCAAACACCTTTGTAGAAAAATGTAGAAGTAGTTTCGGATTATACTTGAAAATGGCTGTCATCAGCTTCATTCCCCTTTAAGTGGTGAAAGACACCTGAATACACGAATCAATGATGATGTGAAACAATGATAGCAAAAAGGTGGCAGGCAGGAGCATTAATAGTCTCAGGAATGCTTTAAATGAGCAGGAATTTTATCGACTGAACAAAGCAATGATTAGAGCAGAGCTTCACACATTTGGAGCCAGTACAAAGTTCATGAATTCTATCTTTAAAAGAATAAAACCTCACATAAAGTAAAGCAGTCAACTTGTCAGTCAAAGCAATCAGTAAGAGAAATAGTAAGAAAAACTGAATTGACGGGAACCTTATTCTTAATATTTGCCCCTATCCAACTTTTACTTAAAATTTTAAAACTGGCTATTTGGACTTTACTTTTGTAACCTTTTCTGTTTGTCAAATTGACAGGATCACTAAAAACAATTATAAATGCACACAAAGAAAATATGAGGACATGTGAAGAATAGACATTTATAACTGGGTTGACCAAGGGCCCCCGTTTCCACTTGACACCCTATGGCAAAACTGCATGCTGCACTCCAGTACATCAAAGCATCATGTGCTCAATGGTGTGATAGTTAGAAAAGTCAAAATACACTTGCTTACTACACATTTGCTACATAAACTGCCTCTCCAGGAGCACAAAGGGGTCCAAGAACTCACTACATGAACGCTCATAGGTGACTGTAAGCACTGAATCACTTTAGCTTCAAAGACACACCTAAAAAAAAGCGGGCGGATCACCTGAGGTCGGGAGTTTGAGACCAGCCTGACCAACATGGAGAAAACCCGTCTCTACTAAAAATATAAAATTAGCCAGGCGTGGTGGTACATGCCTGTAATCCCAGCTACTTGGGAGGCTGCCCAGGATATGGAGGTTGCAGTGATCCAAGATAGTGCCATTGCACTCCAGCCTGGGCAACAAGAGTGAAACTCCATCTCAAAAAAAAAAAAAAAAAAAGACTCAGTTCCATTTCAGTAACTGAATAAACAAAACAGAACTTTTCTTTGCCAAGAACTTTTTCCTAGTCATTAAAAATGCCTATTTTTTCCCTCATCATATAATGGTGTAATGAGTTTAAACTGATACCTGCATCTAGCATTCAAAAGTTAAGATTTAAGTATTCCATAGTGCATCTCATTTTGTATTCCTAGGGTGAGAGGTAGGGATACTGCTAGCTGGAATGTCAACAACTTGAACTGAAGAACAATTTAAAAGAGTAATTCTCACACCAACAATGTCAGTAAGTGTACAAATAACTAACATAAAGTGAAGCAAAAGAATCTTAAAGAAAAGGCCTCTATTTTAGGAAATGGGAAATCCATTTAAAAAAAACTCCTCATTCACATCATTATTCAATAATAAAAGTCACAGTTTCTCCAAAATACGTGAACCTAGGTCACCAGAACAGTTGTCAGAGGCCATATGAACTGATTTGTAGATTGCACAGACAAACAAAAGGTAGTGGTAACAAGCACCTCTCCTCCAACATGAAAGTGATCTCTTTAATGCAATGCTTCTTTGTCCATCTCCCTGTCCAATCATCATGTAAGATCAAAACAGAAAAACGAGTGGTCAAATGCCCGTATAACTCCATTAATAACCCTAAATTAGCTCGCATGGAAAAAGTTTCCATTTTTATCATATTGTTCTTAAGATACACAAGCACTACAAAAAATAAAACCAAATCTTCATGAACCATGTCAATCTAGTGTAGTTACCATTCAGTAATCACTACACCAGTGATAACGTGAAATTAGTGGCAATGGAACACAACAGTGCTGAGAAGACAAGAGTGTCTTTGTACCACATGGATTTCATGCTAAGGTAGGAAAGATGGATCCATGACCTGGTACACAATAAAGCTTATGTCTAGGGACTTAGCCAAAGTACAGACAATTTTCTCCAAGTACAATTTCTTTTCCAAATAGTTTTTAAAAATTATTGTAAATACATTTTCCTTAGCTGGTCAACAATTTTTCACTGGTCATCCTGCAGTTTTCAGTCAGAATAAGAATTCCTCGAGAAAAATGAAAACAATAAATGACCTGGAACTATGGCAGTTTGCTCTTAAAATCCATCACGCACAACTTGAAGTTGTAGATCTTGCCCATGAGAAGCTCCAAGAGAGTACACAGGAATGACAGGATCAGGAAAGCAGCAAACACAAAGACAAAGCGCTAGTGATTGCTCTATCATTGGAGTATAAGCCTTCAGTAATAAGTGGCAGATAATATACTCTGGACTCTTTGTTGCTTTCCAATCCACTGAATTAGACTTTTGTTCCATTCTCTCAGGTAGACCAAGAAGTAGGGGCAAGAAACACAGTTAAAACATTTCTCAACAGAGAGGAAAAAGAGAAATTGAGTCAGTCCAACTGCTTAGTCTCGATTGGTTTTTACCTGCTTGGTTGTCTGAAGACAAGAATACACCCTGATCCAGCAATGAGTATGGTCAACTGCACAGCCATGAATAAACGTTTCCCATACAAGACTTTCACAACATGGCAAGGCCAGTCTTATTCTAGTTGGGAAACTAAATGTTAGCTTGTTTGAGCTTTCGGATCTTGATCTTGGCTTTCTTTTTTTTAACACTGGGTAGTGGAAATAAAAATAAAATCAAGCTATTAGATGGGAAACAACAGACATTTCACTTTTCGTTTCAGCCTCTGAGCCATTAGTAACAAACCTTGGCTAAACAGTAAAAGCATTTGTTACACAGCAAAGGGAGTCTTGTCCACAAAACTTTTCTGCAAGGCACTAACATTTAAAATGTGCTCAAATGAAACCAAGCTTCATAAGTTATAATCATATTTCATCCTTCTTAAAAATAACCAATAGCACTTCAAGGAATGCAATATGAATTTCAAAGTTTTATATTCTCAAAACTCAGCACTTTTAACCAAAATTACAGCCACAATGTCCCATTCTCTGGCTTCTTTAATAAAATTATAATTTATCTCAGAGTTTTGCCATCATTGTGCAGCATTACAATTATAGAACCTAATTTGAGATGTGTTAGAATCATCAACACACACTTAAAGAGTTCCTTTAAAAAACATCTCTCTGGCTGAAAAGATTCATGCCAGCAGAAGCTCTGAATTATGGATTGAACCATCCAAAATCTGAGTATTTTCAGTATTCACAGAGCCTAACAGATCAATAGCTACCTCAACACTAAATCTAAAAATTAAAGACATTGAAAAAAAGTAACAGAAAGGAACAGGCCAGGGTTCAGCATCTTCCAAGTCAAGAGAGAGACCAGACTTTTCACCCTTCTTCCATTCTCTTGCCATGGAGGACGGCAGAGTTAAATGTTCTACTTACAGGGATCAACAGGGATCAATAACTTTCCTTCAAGAGTGATCCTGTCATTTTGGAAGAAAATTCAAAAGAGAAGACCATCCCATGTAATTGGGTTGTGGCAATTTTGCAGGAAGTCACAGGTGTTTCAGAAGTGCTTTAGAAATACCATAGGGGGAAAAATATGACAGTCCTTCTGTCTCTATTTTGAAAAGGGCATGCCTGAACAAAGACCCCCCATTGTTCCCACATAGAGTATTGGAAAACATGTCTTTGGAAGATGACTCTATGAGAGGGTTCAAGACCAAAGAATCCAAAAAAGATTTATTGGTAAATTAGACACAAATTTTTTTTTTTTTTTTTTTTGAGACAGAGTCTCGCTCTATCACCCAGGCAAGTGTGCAGTGGTGCGATCTCGGCTCACCACAACCTCCGCCTCCCGGGTTCAAGCGATTCTCCCGCCTCAGCCTCCCGAGTAGCTGAGATTACAGGCACCCGCCGCCATGCCTGGCTAATTTTTGTATTTTTAGTAAAGACGAGGTTTTACCATCTTGGACAGGCTGGAATTAGACACGATTTTTTTTCTAAAGGAAATTCTGTGAAACTGGAGCAGCTACACTACTGTGGTGAGTCTAGATTTTCCTAAAATATCAAAGACCTGGTCTATCCTGGACAAACAAGTTACTATATTTCAAATAGCATTTTATTTTGCTTACCTTTTCATGGGTCATCATGGTTTTCTTTTCATAAAGGGGGAAATCTATTTCAACTCTGTGTTTATGGACAGTAAAGCTGAAGAGATATTTTTCACATTTGATAAATATGTACAACACACTGTTTTTTTAAGTGTTATTTTTAAAATACGGGGTCTTGCTATGTTGCCCAGGTTGATGTCACACTCCTGGGTTCAAGTGATCCTCCTGCCTCGGCCTCTAGAGTAGCTGGGACTACAGGTGCATGCTGGCATGCCTGGCCTTGTACACATTGTTAACAATTTCCCTTCCTTGGTTTTGGAAAAATATCAAGTGAAGTTGAAATTATGTAAGATGTTTCCAGGGATATATTATAGAAAAAAATTTAAAAGAAATATATAAGAAAAAACTAAGATGGGCAAGATAGGTTAATGGAAGGTCTGACCAATTTGCAAAGCTCACATAAAATGCTATACCCTAGATAGTGAGGTGAGAGGTCAGGTAGGAGACCAGCCAAGGGAGGGTCACTTACAAATGCTTACCAGTATGGAGGGTGGCAGCATCAATGGAAGATAGGATTTTATATAAGATTGAAAGGAGAGAAGAAAGAATAGGAATGAACATGTATTAAATATCAGCTTTGTGTTTGTTGCTTTACTTATTTTATGTTGGTAACAAGCATAGAGGTAGATATCATTGTTCCCATTTTACAGCAAAGAAAATGAAGTCTTAGAGACATACCCAATATCCATTCCTCCCTTCCTCTCCCTAAGTGAATGCCATCCTGGCTTTAGGGGTAGGGTTATAGGTTAGTCCAAGCCATCCATGGCAGAATGCTCTCTGAAGACAGTTACTGATCCAGAAGTGGGCAGAGATGCCCAATCAGACAAGAAAACTGACAGTCCATCCCTGTGGAGAGGTTTCTGACTTCTGAATATGGTGATGTATGGCTATAAACCAGCTGGAGGAAGGAGGTGAAACAAAGTCAGAGCCAACAAGGAGCCTGGCAAGGCAGAAAGACACTCAGAACCTGAGCTCCAGAACTGACCAACCCTGAAGCCTGCTGTGCCTCTGAATTTTTTTGTGTGAAAGAATACATTTCCTGACGATTCCAGTGAGCTTGAGGGCAGTTTCTAAAAGCATCTTAGATGATAAAAGAACTTCACTTCTGCAAGGTCACCTCCAGTGAAGGGGCAGAGCAACTATTTGAACCAACACTGTTCCTGCTGACTCAAGACTGAACTTTTTCCACTAAACCACATTGTGGCATGAACTGTGAGAAATGTTTCTTTCTTCTCATTGCTATGATCATGAGTTGGGAGAGCTAGAAAAGATTTTACCTCACTAAACATAGAAAATGTGTTTACCTCGTAAAAATGTTTGAAGTAGTGGCCTCACTTGCAAACACAGAGAAGAAATGCGTATCTTTACCAGAAAATTTCCAGAATTCCATATTCTGTGAAACTTCTCATTTTATATGCATTTAATTTTTAGTAGGATATAAATTCATGTGTCTTTAATGAACTGAATTTTTGAAAAGCATTCCAAGTTATTACCAATTTTCCTAGGGGTGATAATGGCATTGTGGTTATGTAGAAAATGTCCTTATTCTCAGAAAATATATTCTGAAGTATTTAATGGTAAGGACTCATGATGTCTGAAACTTACTTTCACATGGTACAGGAAAAAAGTACTCATACAGAGAAAGAGGGACAGACTCATAAAGCCAATACGGCAAAAGGTTAATAACTACTGAATCTGGGTAGAGAGAATACGGGTGTTTGTTAAATTATTCTGTTAGGTTTCCTACGTGTCTGAAAAGTTCTACGATAGAAAGCTTGGGTATGGAGGAATATGGTATGAGAGACAGCATTACACAGCACGGTGTGGCTATACATTACAATAACCCAGGGCCTCACCTCTGGGCTGTGGCCTGGACATAGGTGATTCCAACGTGTCCTGCTAGTGTTGTAAAAAGAGCTAGAGCTTTCAAATCACTCATTAATGCCCCGATAGCCCCAACCCCAGAAACACAACTCTGATCATTTTTCTAGACTATTTTTTTAATTCATGAAAATTTGCCAATGTTCTAAATCTAACATAAGCATTAATTCCAACAATAAAGAAGCTTCAGCCCGGCACTGTGGCTCACACCTGTAATCCCAGCACTCTAGGAGGCTGAGGCAAGGGGATTGCTTGAGGCCAGGAGTTCAAGAAAAGCTTAAACAACCTGGTGAGACTCCATCTCTACAAGAAAAAATTAAAAATTGGTTGGGTGTGGTGGCTCACGCCTGTAATCCCAGCACTTTGGGAGGCCGAGGCAGGTGGATCACCTGAAGGTCAGGAGTTCGAGACCAGCCTGGCCAACACAGTGAAACCCTATCTCTACTAAAATTACAAAAAAATTAGCCGGGTGTGGTGGTGGGTGCCTGTAATCCCAGCTACTCAGGAGGCTGAGGCAGGAGAATCGCTTGAACCTGGGAGGTGGAGGTTGCAGTGAGCTGAGGTTGTGCCATTACACTCCAGCCTCGGCAACAAGAATGAAATTTCGTCTCAAAAAATAAAATAAAATAAAATAAAAATTATCCAAGAGTGACGGTGCACATCTTGTAGTCCCAGCTACTCGAGAGGCTGAGGTGGGAGGATTGCTTGAGCCTGGGAGGTTGAGTCTGCAGTAGGCAGTGACTACACCACTGCATTCCAGACTGGGCAACAGAGCAAGACCTTATCTCAAAAAAAAAAAAAAAAAATTCCTGATATTATACATACAGAAATTTACCTGATATATATACTGGGCAACATAAGGAATGTTTGATTAACATTAAACCACCAGTTAACAAACTTATATTAAGGTATCTGTACTGTGCTGAAGACCATAGAGGCAAGAATAATGGAACAAACCTGGTTCTTCCCTAAACAAATCTATTCATAGAGTCTATGGCCCAACATGCCAAAATTTAATGTATAACATGCAGGGGAGACAAAGGAATATTTAAAAAGCATTAAGCCATTTAACCTCTTCCAAAAAAAAAAAAAAAAGAAAGAAAGAAAAGAGGAAGAAAAAGACTCACTAAAATCATGCTCTTTACTCCTTGCCAAAGATAAGTCACAATCTGTTAAACTGTAAGAAAAGGATTCCTTGAAGAATACATGATTCCAATTCTCCAAATTCAAATTTGGGCAAATTACTTAAAGATACTCCAGTGAGTCTTACATATGGTAAAAAGCTCTCTAAGGTCCTATATCTAAATTTCAACAGGCACAAAGGCCTCCTTAATTCTATTTGTCTTTCTTACTTGAAATATGTTTCTGGGGTATGAGATATAGGTGAATAAAGGGTGGATGAAATAAAGAAATAAAACATAAATAACAAACTTTAAAAATATAATTCTTGGTGGGGCACGGTGGCTCACGCCTGTAATCCCAGCACTTTGGGAGGCTGAGGCCAGGAGTTCGAGACTCACCTGGCCAACATGGTGAAACCCCGTCTCTACTAAAAATACAAAAAATTAGCCGGGAGTGGTGGCGGGTGTCTGTAAACCCAGCTACTCGGGAGGCTGAGGCAGGAGAATCACTTGAACCCAGGAGGTGGAGGTTGCAGTGAGCCAAGATCATGCCACTGCACTCCAGTCTGGGCAACAAGATCGAAACTTCATTTCAAAAAAAAGAAAATACCTATTATAAGAAATGTGTGCATATATATATAATATATAATGTATATATAATATATAAAATATATATTATATATAACTGTATATTATATAATATATAATATAAAAAAAATATATATATATATATATATTTTTTTCTGAGAGATTTCACAGTGGCCCAGGCTGTAAAGCAACCTCCACCTCCTGGGTTCAAGCAATTCTCCTGCCTCAGCCTCCCAAGTAGCTGGGATTACCCACCTACCTCCCAAGTAGGTGGGATGCCCACCACCATGCCCGGCTAATTTTTTGTATTTTTAGTAGAGACGGGGTTTCACCATGTTGGCCAGCCTGGTCTTGAATTCCTGACCTCAGGTGATCTGCCTGCCTCGGCCTCCCAAAGATAGTAAGTATTTTATCCTGAAAATATACCTTACAATCTGGTTGGCTTTTTAAAAAGTTTTATTGATATATAATAAGTGCATATATTTAAAGTATACAATTTAATAAGCTGTGACATATGTATACACCCTCAAAACCAACACAACTTTCTAGATAATTAACAAAATTAACACCTTTGGTGGCTTTTTGAATCATATAGATTGAGTGATGGTTCTAGGAGAAATAGTTTACAGGAAAAGAAACTTTTCATACAGATTATCCTTTTTTTTTTTTTTTAAAAAAGAAGCATCCACATAAGTATCCCAATACTGTTATTAACAGATAAACATTGAGACTTTGGGTTGTTTTTCTGCTTATTTATTTATTTATTTATTTTTTTGAGACGGCGTTTCACTCTGTCTCCCAGGCTGGAGTCTAGTGGCACGATCTTGGCTCACTGCAACCTCTGCCTCCCAGGTTCAAGCAATTCTCCTGCCTCAGCCTCCTGAGTAGCTGGTATTACAGGCACGCACCATCACGCCCAGCTAATTTTTGTATTTTTGGTAGAGATGCGGTTTCACCATGTTGGCCAGACTGGTCCCGAACTCCTGACCTCAGGTGATCCACACGCCTCGGCCTCCCAAAGTGCTGGGATTACAGGCATAAGCCACCGCACCCAGCCTTTTTCCCCTAATTTAAATATAAGAGACAAGCATACATTGTACTATCCTATCTTAGATTTAGCTCCAAATGAACAAACACCTGTACTATAAAAACAGAGATTCTTACTATTTTCAAATATCCAAGAAAATGAAAACAAAAGTCACAGTCACATAACATTTCATTTGAGAATTTAAACACACACACACACATCAGGAACTTCAGCTAATTCCAAAGCAAAACAATTTAGAGAGATTATATCTATAAATCATAGCAATATGTGCAAACTTCCTAAATTTGTTATGTTAAGTCTGGAGGACACCCATCTTGTAGGCAGGTCTACTCTAGGGAAAACCGAGGAAGAGTGTCTTCAGTAACTGTCAAAAGCCTCCATCCCACGTTTTATTCCCCTTCCAGTGATTCTTCCATTTTTTTTTTTAGGAACTTCCCTTGTCCATGGGGCCCATATTGATGTATCAGGCTTCTCAAAGCTATGAAATAATTTTTTTTTACACAGTGTCTCACTCTGTCACCCAGGCTTGAGTGCAGTGGCTCAATCATAGCTCACTGCAGCCTTGACCTCTTGGGCTCAAGCCATCCTTCTGCCTCAGCCCCCCAAGAAGATAGCTGGGAAAACGGGTGTGCACCACCACCTATAGCTAATCTTTTTTGTGCAGACACAGGGGTCTCGCTATGTTGCCAGACTGGTCTCGTACCCCAGGCCTCAAGCAATCTTCTCAACTCAGCCTAGCAAAGCACTAGGATTACAAGTGTGAGCTACTGTGCCCAGTCTTGAATAATTTTTATTTTCAAGAAACTAAAATATATCCATACTGTGTCCATATATTCTATTCTGAGGCGCACTTTTTGCTTCCCAAGGTGATAGCTAGTAAATGTAATAAATGGGTAGAATGTGTGCTCCATTCCCTTTTCCTCTCCTCTCTTGCTGAGCCACTGCAACAGCTAGCATAGAGACTATTCTACCCTTAGGTGTCCATGGACAAAAAGAAAGCCTGCTAACCATTTTTGCCCAAACTTAAAAGGAAGGATGGATTCCCAGGAAGGCCACTTAGAACTTCTTCTAGAAGGTAAGTTCACTTGATGCAAGACTAGGCTTACTGTAGTGGTCCACCCTAGACTCCCCATTAAGCTAAATTACATATTGCCTAATATAAATGATTTAATTTTCATATGGAGCTCTTTTGTCTCTAACTGGACTGTGAATACCATTATAGGCAGATGCCATGTCTTATTATTAGTCTCTGACAGCCCCAAGCACTTGGGACATGTATTAAATATTAATAAAAATGAAACAATTAATGAAAATCATTATGTTATAGTATACTGTATTAATGCTACTTGTACTGCATAGATACTTAGGTATATCTACTTTAATATCTGAGGTGGAAATGAACCCTAAGGGTTTTATTTGTTTGTTTGTTTAGGAAATTACATAGTACAATCATAGAAACAAAAAATTAGTTCTTAATGTATACTAGACAAAGAAAACTTAAGATTTTCTTGCTAATTGTGCAATATAGCAGAGATGACTCCATTTCCATTGTGCAATTTTCAGTGTTACCCTTTTTCTCAGGCTCTATTACAAAGAAAACAAAGCAATAGGATAAAACAACTTAAAAGTATAAAGAAAACCTAGGAGAAATTTCAGACTCTGTCCACTGTAAGGTTTTCCAGGGTTCAGAAATGAGGATGATTCATGATTTCTGTTGGAAACTACTGACATTATTGTTTTTAATATTTCAACTCAAATTCAAATAAAAATTGTCCATTTAAGTGAAATTTTGTTTTAAGATTTAGGATTCCTTTTATACCAAGTCAGCAGGCATAAAATCCATGAAAAGAATCCTTATTTTTTTCAGGTCATTATTGTACAATATTTCATTATAACTACTCCAAATAGTAGATAACAAGCTGTAAATACCCCCAAAATAGTTTGGAATTTCCATGAAGGCAGGCATATTCATCCCTCTTCTTCCCCGCTATATCATACATGTTTAATAAGAGTAGCTGACCCATAGTAAGTGCCCAATAAATATCTGTTGAATTAACTGAATCAGTAAATGAATAGAAGCCCAAAATGGGACGTATATGTATAAAAAAGATCAAACTTCTTCCATGAGGCATAGATTTTATAAAGTACCATTTCTGGGAAATGTCTTATTTAATCAACTCCAAAACTCAGTTTATCTAATTTTGTATTCAAATTGTTTAAAAAGTAAAAATAGACTTTGCTTTTTAAATCAAAAGGAGGATTTATTTTTGTTTAATCAAATTTAAAGCTTTTCTACTACTGATGTCGAAATAATGTCAGATATTTTGAGAAACTATTAAATATTTTCTCCAGATCAATGAAGTTTGGTCCTTACGAAAACTCTTACTTACAGGATTTTTATGTAAATCTTTTATGTTTAAAAATACATTTTTTTATACTCTGATTTTCTGGATAAAAAGAGCCCTTAAAATCAAAACTAAAGTTAACTCAAAGGGATACATTTCATTTAAGTTGAAGCCACAGAAGACAATGAAGCTGATTGTTACTTCACCAGGGACCATTAATCATTCCACAATGGTGAACCTTGGAAAATGTCACAGCGGACGTGGTCTGATGTTCTGCCTGGCTTTAAGGAGCCAACAACAAAACAAAACAAACTAAACAAAACAAAACAAAAGGAGCTGCTCATCCCAGCTGATGTGATGTTCTCAGGCAAGCCACCCTCCTCGTGGTCAGGTGGCGATGATCATGGCAGAAACCATCTCCAAAGCTCACCAGGGCACCAGACGTGCAATGAAAAAAAAAGCCTGGATGAAACAGTTCAAGATAATGTGAAAAGAAAAAAATCTGTGGGCTCCTCCACATAAAATAGATTAATAGAAAATCAGTAAATAATAAACATGTTACAGTTTTCCCTTGTTACCACCTCACACAAGCTAAAACTTGGTCTTAGGTTTATGACATGGTCCCTTAAGTTTGTGTAGATAAGATGATTAGAGAGCTCATCTTCCGAAACAAGGCAAAACAAATGTTCTATAGAGAAGGTCTTTCCATCAGTCTCATAAAGCAGACTGAAATAAATAAAAACTCCTACTCCATACCTTATATAGAGGCAAATGCAAAGGGAGCTAACAGAAAAAAACCTGCTATGATCAAGGAAAAAGAATTCCTATGATTCTTGGGAGGCAGACAGGATAGAGTAAAATGAAGATGCTGCATAAAAAGAAAAGACAAACGTGGAAATATTAAGAAAACTGAAATACAATGTAAGAACAAAAAGAAGGGCGTGAAAAACAGATGAAATTTAAATAAAAGGTAGACTAGTTTGACCATTTTATTTAATATGTTAAAGGTAAATATTCAATACCAAAGAGTTATACATACCAACACACAACACATTATAAACACCAATGTGAACTTTAAATTCAAAAAGAAAACTGATCATGCTAAGTTTCAATGAGTTGGCTACTGAACAGTAAGGACAATATGTTTTTTAAAGTTGCTTTCTGCTTAGAAACCTCACATTTGAGGATCACTATTCACTCTTTTAAAGTCAGTTAAAAGAAATATTTCTTTACATGCCTTATTTGTTTTAATAGTTGTTATTCTGAGTACACTAGAATTTCATTTTCGCTTAAAAAAAGTGAGTAACATCATGAGGTTGTGACAATTCTGCTAATAATCACAGAGACATAAAACTGAAATTCAAAGGAATGTATATAATGCTAATTATATACATTGACTTTTAAATTTTAATAATTCCTAACTCATTGTTAGGGACAGTTTCTTAAAATGCAGCCTTTCCACATGAGCCTTCCCTAGCTTTCCTAAATACAAAATTAGCTGAAATAAATTAAATCTTCCAAGCCACTGTATTTTGAAATAATGCATATTTCACTGCATTCAAGGTAAAAAAAAAACTTAGTATAAAGAAGGGTCCTTTCCAGGGATTCCATTCTTCTCAAAAAATAAATAAATAAATAAATAATAAAACAAGATGGGTCCTACAGCCAAGCAATCCTTTTGAAATTTAAAAGTAAATAATATGATTAATTTTTCTATTTGAATACACTGCTAATGGAATCTAAGTCTGAACATGTTTTCCTGCAATGCAAATATAAGTTTTATAAACTTTAACTTAATAAAATGTATTAACTCTCAGATACCTGAAGTTTGTTCTCAAAAATATCAACATCTGTTATAACCCAGGATGTACCAAAATCTCAGTGTTAACATTTAAAACCCCATTCAGCTAAACCAAAGTTCATTGCTTCTTTAAAAGGTACCATATATATATATATTTTTTGTGTGTGTGTGTGTGAACATACTAGTAAAAAGTCTCTTCACATATAAAATTAAAAGGAAAAATGCCCATTAGGTAAAAAATCTGAAAGGTCACAATTTTTAAATAATGATGAACAAATATTCATTTATAAATGCTAATGTTTACTTTGTATTTGCTTGCATTGTGTCCTTCTCAAATGCTTTTAAAAAGCACTTACAACTGACCCCTACAACTTCCTCTGTGAGTGAGCAGAGGGTAACTGCCTTCAATCATGGAGAGTGGTAAAGGTTAAGTGTAATGCTCAAGGTCACATGCCAATCAGTAGCATCACTCAGTATAGAACTTCATGGGCCTTAATTTTGAGTTTATGCCATAAGATAATGCATACGTTATTTTCTTCTCCTTTTGATTACGGACAAAGTGTATAGATAGTTATCCATGTTCCTAATGTTAGAAGACAAGGATAGAAATCGCAAGCCTCAAAGGTTATTTCTATCCTTCCTTGCTCTTTCCAAATAATTGTACACAACAAACACTGTTTTAAAAAAAAAACCTGCGGAAATTGTATATGTCTGTAAAATACTAATAAATACCCAAATGTCCTCACAAAAAAAAAGCTGAAAGAAAGAAAGAGGTGTGACCTACAGAATAAATGGCACGCTAAAATGTGTCAAGTGAAAAATAGACTTTCGATCTTGCATACCAAACAAGCATAGTTTCTAAGTGCTTATAAATTATTTTTTAAAGTTTCACTGTAGATTAGCTGTTTTAAATGTATCAAAACAAAAAGGGCAAGTTTTCTAAATTAATTGTTTCAGCCAATGAAAATGTAATATATCCAACTAAACTGGGTAACTGATGATTTGGTTAAACGAAGATTTATATACACAAAATTGCCCACATTGTAATAGATATTTCACATATGTGTTTGAAAAGTTTTAACAATGTGATGGAACACTGTAACAATTCTGAGTAGATTAGTATTCAGATTTTATTACCAAGGATCTCTAATGAAAGATAATTCTGGCTTTTTATAACTTCAGAGGGCTCAGTAATTAGACTGGATTTTATTGACAAGTAAAATAGAATGATTCTATAAATGAGGCAGGTGGTAGGCCCCATCAACTTTGCTTATTTTGAAAAATATATTCCCCAATTGAGTAACCATATTAAGCATATGGTAAAGTTTAAAGTGTGTTTTATTTACTAATTACATATGCTTCCTTTATGATTCCTGCCACACTATTTAGTGCAGCTATTTCAATAGCTAATTATTTATTAAGACCGCTCAAGAGAAAGTTTCACTCTTGAATGGAAAGAGAATAAGGATGTGGTCCCTAAGGAAATGATGCCATTTTAAATTTCACAGGATTAGGCTGATACATTATTATTATTAATCTGTAACAGATAATAACATCATATCATCATTTTTGGGACATTCCAAATCTAATTCATATAATTCATATTAATTATAAACAACATCCAACTTAATGACAGAAAGTGTGGGAGTCAGAAGATTTTATGATTAAAAACTGGACATGTCAGGTATCAAAGGAGGATATGACAGGCATACTTTTCACACTATTTTCTGTTTAACCTTGAAAATAAAAAATAGTTCCATAATGAAAAGTAAATTATACTGTAATTCCTCTCATTTATTCTCTATTTGCAAAAATAATTGAGAAAGTGAAAATTCAATTCAATAATACAAATAATAGCATTCTCTCCAATATCACTTATAATGTCACTCAACTACTATAAACATGAGAGTAGCATTATTTAATTAATTTCACATGCATTAATTAAGTTTCTTTAAATACAAGGTACTGGGCACTGGAGATTAAATTATAAATGAAATACTATTCTTACCCTCAAAGAGCTTTCTGTTTAACAGGAGGGAAAACCACAGATAACAGCAAATATGTGATACGTATTACACTTACAATAGAGGTATGTACATTCTATTATGCAAGTTTAAATGAAAGGGGATCAACTCAATTCATTCAATAGCTAAATTTCTTTTTTTCTTTTTCTTTTGTTTTTTTGAAACAGGGTCTTACCAAGCACAGTGGCTCATGCCTGTAATCCCAGCACTTTGGGAGGCCAAGAGGGGTGGATCACTTGAGGTCAGGAGTTCGAGACCAGCCTGGCCAACATGGTGAAACTGTGTCTCTACTAAAAATACAAAAATTAGCTGGGCATGGTGCCGTGCACCTGTAATCCCAGCTACGCGGGAGGCTGAGGCAGAATTGCTTGAATCCAGGAGGCAGAGGTTGCAGTGAGCCAAGATTGCGCCACTGCACTCCAGCCTGGGTGACAGAGTGAGACTCTGTCTCAAACAAAAAAAAAAAAAAAAAAGAAAGAAAGAAAAAGAAAGAAAAAAAGGGTCTCTGTCGCCCAAGCTGGAGCGCATGCAGTGGCGTAATCACGGCTCACTGCAGCCTCCACCTCCAGGGCTCAGTAGCTGGGACTACAATCATGTGCCACCACATTCAGCTGATTTTTGTATTTTTTGTAGAGATGGGGTTTTGCTGTGTTGCCCAGGCTGGTCTCAAAGTCCTGGGCTCAAAGTCCACCTCAGCCTCCCTAAGTGCTAGGATTACAGGCATGAGCCACTGTGGCTGGTCCAGTAGTTCTATTTCTTAAAGGGTCATACAAACTCTAGATTAAAAGTATAAATCCCATAAAACAGGCATATTGATAAAAATTTTGATTATTTTATTGATAATAATTTTATCTTTACAAAAAATTGTCTAAAAAACATATTCATATTTCAAGATATGCAAAGCACATAAGAGTTAAACTTGCAAAAATGCACCAAAGACTACTCAAGATCTTCGCATATTAACTCATTCTGTGCAATCACAATAACCCTATGAAGTAGGTGCTATTATTTCCATTTTACAGATAAGGAAACTGAGGCTAACTTGGTCAAAATCACAAAAATAATGAGGAAAAGCTGGGGTTTAAACTTACGGAATCTGGTTCTGGAAGCCCCACTCTTTTTTTTTTTAATTATTTTGTAGAGACCGGATCTCACCATCTTGACCAGGTTGGTCTCAAATTCCTGAGCTCAAGCCATCCTCCCACCTCAGCCTCCCAAAGTGCTGGGATTACAGGCATGAACCAGCGTGAGGTCTTACTCTTAACCACTACACTAGACACCTCTCTAAGACTGCTGGTGATGATGGGGTAGCTAACCTGGAGTGCTCTGTGACATGTACTCTCATGCAACCTTACAACAACCCCTTGAGAAGTCATTCTTTCCATCTACAGGACAAAACCACAAAAGCCAGGTTAGAAACGTCCCCAAGGTCACACAGCCAGTGAGGGATGGTGATAAGATTCAAACTCTGGCAGCATGGCTCCCTTGTGCTATATGAAGTCTTTCAATAATTCAGTCTTACACTCATAAAAAAGGTCACATGATAAAATTTACTAAACAACTCAAAAAGCCTTTGTAGAAGTCTTCCTGAAACACTCTGGAAGGTTTTGGGGCTTATGACAAGCATTTCTTTAAGACAGCATTTACATTTAAGTCACTTTTCATCTTTACTACTTTGGGCTGATCATAAACACATTTCTGCTCTTTAAAAAGAAATCTTTCTGTAGCAACTTGGCAGATTTCAGTACAGGAACAGTCTATTCTTTAAAATTAAATTTAGTAACAACTTATTCTGGTTACTCTGAAAGAGAAGGAGAGAATGAACTATTAAGAGGCCTTTCCTGTACTTTAATATTTCAAAACATGTTTGGTTTGGCCTCATTTGAATCTTGTGGACAACTAGCCCAGAACTTGACTCAAAAAGAGTGATACCATTTTAAAACAGCTGAATTCTAAAAAGCAACCTCAGAAGCCAACTCTGAGCAACTATTTCTCATAATTTTTACTTTTACTTCAAACAAAATATGAAAGATGCATATGGCAACATCCTCATAAAGCATATGTGGACAGGTATTTGTACTTCTGAGCTATGGACAACCAAGAAACCAAATTAAAATTTTACAAAATTCTGTAGTATGACATCGCTGCACAAGCAATCAAGTACACAAAAGACGGATATCAAAAGAGAAATAATCCATATTTATCTCATATCCTTAACATGCTCCATTGTGTCCAGTGACTGAGAAATTTAAAACTCTGTGTTGTAATGCCTCCCTGGAACAGAGATGAACTAAAGATGAAGTGTCAAGCTGGATTTCCACCTTACCTTGCTTTCCTCCAACAGGTTCAAAGACTTCATAACCTTTGATACGGACTTGATATTTTTTCAGTAGGGAACCCATAAAACTATTTTCAAATAAAAACACTAAGCAATGCCACTAGACAATCTGTCTTTCTCTGCTTTATCGCCGCTCTATCGTCACGCATTCAAATTAAAAATACCTTTCTGCCTTGCCTTTATTGAATAAAAGTTTAACTTTGAATTGGAAGAAAACGTACCCATCGTCCCTTTTACACTTTTTGCAGGTGATAGAATCTATTAGATCAGATTGGTGGCTATTACTGCCCTCTAAGCATCCTAAAGACAGAAAGCATGCCATTACCAAATGTTTTATAAGCGTTATAATGCCCCGATGGTGGAAGTCTGGCAATACCTAGATATACAGCAAGGCTGGTGAATAAGGAGCTGAGGGGCGGGGGAAGCGGGAGCAAGGGAGGGAGGAAAGGAGGGAGTCGCCACCTTAAATCCACGCCGGACCGGGAACCTGCAGCCCACAACCTGATCCCTGCCCTCCCCAACAGTGGACCGGCCACCACATCTTTTCAGATCCTCCCCACCCAACCCAGCACAGCACTCACCCTTCTGCGAAGAAGTCGGCACCCGGTCCAGCTCCGAGACGGGTCGGGGTGGCAGCGAGGGAGGGGACGTCTGGGCTGTGGGCGGGGGGTGTCTGTGCGTCACTCGAGTACAGGACGGTGAGTTCGAGGGGTGGGAGCGCAGAGGAGCGGGGAAATCAAGTCACGGCCGAAAAGGGAGAAGGAGAAACGGAGGGGTGGGGTGATGGAGCGCCCCCTCCCTAAAATAAACCCACCGGCCCTACGATCTCTGCCCCAGAGAGGGAAAATAAAATCGGGGAAATAATAGACCGACCAATAAATCTCTAAAACGACGAGGAGCGAGGAACAGACTTTAATTTAAAGGGGGGAAAATTGAGCGAGGGCTGGAGGGGAGACAGAGGGAAGCGGTTCTGGGTCTATCCCATGCCTTTGCAGTCCCCAGGCAGAGGAGAAGGCTGGCTGAGGGGAAGTTGCAGCGGCTCCCGAGGAGGAGGAGGAGGAGGAGGAGAAGGAGGAGGAGGATGTTACACCGTAACAAGTACAGACAGCCAGCCATGGATCAGAGAGGCGCTGCAAGCAGGAGCAGGGGCGGCCGCGGCGGGGCGAGCGGCGGCGGGCGGCAGCACCGCCTGCTCGGCTCGCTCAAGACATTTAATTGGATTGATGGGTTGTGCAGTGACTCACAGACTTTACAGAGTCGTACAGCAATCCCCGCCCAGCTGGACAGGGGAGATGCGGCGGGGAAGGGCGGGGTAAGGGGGCCGACGGAGAGCTGGGCTGGGAGGCGGCGACGGGAGGGTGAGGAGCTGAGGGGGCGGAGCGGAGCTACCCAATGGCGAGGCCCGTCGTTGCGACGGGCGTGGGCCTCGGCCTATGGCGGCGCGGCTCATTAAGCGGCTGGCTGCACCCCTGGCCCAATGAGTCTTCTAAGGACACTGCCGCGAGCGGGGCGGGGGCAGTGGAGTGGGGGGTGGGGAGAGGTGGGTGGACGTTCAAGTGTGGGGTGGAGGGAAGGAGGAGGCGCCGGAGACCCGCGGAGGCACTCGGCACTCCTCGCTCCAGAAGTGCGCCTTCTGCCAATCCGAGCGCCTCGCGGGAGTGATGGACGTGAGCGTGTGGCCAATGGGAAGGAGAGGGCTTCCGCAGCCGGCCAGAAGGGAAGGAGCGGGCGGGCCCGGCCTCCCCCTCTCCACCAGCGCCTCTCCGGGCCCGCCCTCCCCTCCCGCGCGGCTCGGGTCAGTCACGCAAATAACAGTGTGAGGGCCGGGGCCGCGCGGGGGGGCGGGGGCCCGCTGCTGGCTGCGTGACAGTGATAGGGACTGGCTGTGCCGCCTACTCTGATCCGGCAGGAGGAGGCGGCGGCAGAGGCTGGCTCCTTACTCTGCGTGCAGGCGGCTGCTGCTGCTCAGCCTCTGCCTGGCGCTGCCGGGGAGCCCCTGCGGCCAAACCCCACTCCCGGGGGACAGCCAGATTTGGAGTGAATCAGATCACACAGTGCCCACTCTTGGATACCGCTCTGGGGGAAGTCTGGCGGGGCTGTGTGCTGGGATCTGAGGAGGCTGGAAGCCGTAAGCGGGAGGCTTGGCCGTGACATTTGCCCCTTGCTTACTTGCCTGTTTTCTGGGAAAGTCAGGGTAGGGCGTGGGCAGGTCGAAACAGCTCCTGAATAGTCCTGTTTCTTTACTGAGTTTCTGGAAAAGGCACTTCTTAACCTGGTATGAGCGAAGCTGTAAATGCGTGTCGATACCTCAGCTTCCTCCAACCCTCCCTCCCGCACCGCTCTTCCTCCCACTGGCTCACCTTGAACCCTGACGGCCGTGCTCCGCAGCACCCACTACTAGATCTTCTCCTCCCTGCTGATTCCCAGGAGCTATGGCTTTTCTGTTTCTTGGCTACTGTCCAGCAATCATTTTACAGACCTTAACCCTTTCCACACCCTTGTACTTGAAAGTACTGTAACTGTAACCACCAATAAACCTGAATGGAGATGTTCACTAAAGCAAATATACTGGCAAGAACCCACCTTCTTCCCCACAGGTGCATTTCTGCACGTTGTTTGAGACTTAAAAGACAATTGCTTCTGTGAAGAAACTAAGGAAAGGCAAATTAGACATTGTATCTCTATTCAAATTCACTTAGAATACCCGACATCCCCTTTCCACAAAGGAGTCATCTGGAGAGACCTAGGAATAATTTAGCTTTGGAGTCTTGAAGTGAGTGAAATCTTTACGTGCGTGTGTGTGTGTATATATATATATATATATATGTATATATTTCAAATATATATATGAAATTGAAACCTACAGTGTTCTGGAATTCAGAAGAGAGATACTAAGTGAACACAAAGGTTTACTTTGGTCATATTGGGACCTTCCTTGATTATTGTCATTTTAGGATACAGATCCTTCCCCTGGGCCTGTTAAGACATACAGCCTGACACTTCTTTTCTCTTCCCTTTCTGATTTTAGCCCTACTCCATGATTTCTTTCAGTAGTCCTGAGTCCACTTACAAAAATGAGCTGTGCCACAAACTTCTTGTAGCACACAGCTTGTGTATGTGTTGCCTCTCAGTATGTTGAAACTCCTTTGGAATTCCACAGTGCAGGAAGGCCAGTGTCCTCATCCCAAGACATGATTTGCAAAAAGTGGACAGTGTTCCCTTAGCCAGGTCACCCTGTGGTAAGTGAAGCAAATTAGATCCCTTGTGTGGGAAAAATTCACTTCTTTTCCAAAGTGGGTTATTGAACTACATTTAAGAATGTGCTGGCTGGGTCCAGTGGCTCATGGCTGTAATCCCAACACTTTGGGAGGCCGAGGCGGGCAGATCACCTGAGATCAAGGGTTCGAGACCAGCCTGGCCAACATGGTGAACCCTCGTCTCTACTAAAAATACAAAAAGAAAAAAAATTAGCTGGGCCTGGTGGCGCACACCTGTAGTCCCAGCTACTCCGGGAGGCTGAGGTAGGAGAATCGCTTGAACCCAGGAGGCGGAGGTTGCAGTGAGCCAAGATCGTGCCACCGCACTCAAGCCTGGGCAACAGAGGGAGACTCCATCTCAAAAAAAAAAAAAGAATGTGCTAATGATACATTTTGGAAGCCCCTTTCTTATTTCCTCCACTGTGAGGTCATTTCATGACTCAGGTGACTATAATTGATCAGAGTATTATTTTACATATGAATAACCCTGAAGATTTTGAATCTTCTTTGTACACTAGAATGTAGTACGTAGTATGTAGTTGAGTAGACATTCACTAGTATCTTTCAGAGGATCTGTAAATACCTAGGGTTAGCATCTTGTGGCAGAAGCTGCCCCTGTGTCAGTTGTTACTGGCATGCCTCCAGGCCCTACCATGTGCCGTCTAATTTTGTGCACTCCTTATTCCAGTGTTTCTTAAAGGGAAGACATACCCAAATTCCTGGATCTGCTGAAACCTATTATCATCTCTGTAGGCTCTACCTGGACATCTGCTCTTTAAACAAATATCCCAGGTGACTTGAATAAATATTAACATTTTAAAATATTAAAATACTAAAATAAATATTTGATTTGAGAACCCTTGTTTATTCCTTCGTTTTGAAAATTTGAGAACCCCTGTTTATTTCTTCCTTTCCTCCTCTTCCTTTCTTATATGTATCTATTTCTATTTCCTTTCTCCTTTTTTTTTTTTTTTTTTTTGAGACGGAGTCTCGCTCTGTCACCCAGGCTGTAGTGCAGTGGCACGATCTCGGCTCACTGCAACCTCTGCCTCCCAGGTTCAAGTGGTTCTCCTGCCTCAGTCTCCTGAGTAGCTGGGATTACAGGCACGTGCCACCACGCCCAGCTAATTTTTGTATTTTTAGTAGAGATGGAGTCTCACCATGTTGGTCAGGCTGGTCTCGAACTGCTGACCTTGTGATCCGCCCGCCTCGGCCTCCCAAAGTGCTGGGATTACAGGCATAAGCCACAGCGCCTGGCCTATATTTTCTACCTCTCATTTTTGTGCTCACTTCCCCTTCTACACTGCTTGCACACAGGCTTTGCAGGGAAGGAGTGATCCCTAAAAAAGAGGATGAAGCTGGCCAATAGTCTTCTATAAATGACATGAGCATACCTCATAACTACAGCACTAAGAAGTATGGGCAAGTCAAATAAAAATCATATATGCCTGAAAAAAAATCACTGTAATTGATGTTGTATATGAATTGTAATATGTGAGAAGCTTACTAGTTTATGATCTCAAAATACACAGATACAGAATTTTTTCTATGTAGGAACATTTCAAAATGCAAATTTCAATGTATTAATTTCAACAACTATAGTGTTATTGTCATTTTTCTTCCAAACAGCGAGATGTACTAGTGATGTGCTGGTAGTATACTAGTGATGTAGTAGTGATGTACTAGTAGTGTAATAGTGATGTGCTAAGGCTGTGATAGTTATTTAAAAGATAAAGTATTATATGAGATTTCTGGTGTCTCAAATGGCTTACAATCTATTTGAGAGGCTCAAAAGTACACACAGGCAACATTAAAACAGGAACCTGAGGAAACGTGTAGGGAGGCTTTAAGTGTGTTTGTCAGCGATAAGCAGAATTTGGTTCATTTCTATCTCGTTTTCCTCTTGCTTATCTCTACTTTCTAATCTGTTGTGATTATGAGTTGGATGTCTTTTTTAAAATCTGAAAAACAAACAGTATGTCATAATAAAAGATTTCCTTTTTATTGTTATTTATATATTTATGATTGTAGCTGATCAGTCTTGCTCTGTCGCTCAGGCAGGAGTGCAGTGATGAGATCTCGGCTCACTGCAAGTTCCATCTCCCGGGTTCAGGCCATTCTCCTGCCTCAGCCCCCCGAGTAGCTGGGACTACAGGTGCCTGCCACCAGGCCTGGCTAATTTTTTTTGTATTTTTAGTACAGACGGGGTTTCACTGTGTTAGCCAGGATGGTCTTGATCTTCTGACCTCGTGATCCACCCGCCTTGGCCTCCCAAAGCGCTGGGATTACAGGCGTGAGCCAAGCTCCTTTTAAACAGGTTTGAACATATACTACCCACATAGATCAGGAAGCAAAAGCAAATCCTCCATCAAGGATAAAGGATTCCACCCAGACCTCATAGAATTTCTACATGTAAAGCCTAGGCAAACATGAGCTCACAAGCCAAATTACAAAACAAATGAAGAAAAAGGCCATTGTGAGCAAGAGAAAGTAGAGGGAAAAAAATTTTTTAAAACCTACACAGCCAAATTAGATTCTCAATCTGAAAAAAGAACAGATCAAGAAAAGAATAGGCCCATTTCACTTATGAATATAGACGCAAAAATTATAGGTAAAATACTAGCAAACTAAATCCAACATGCTTATTACAGTGAGCTAGAAGAAACCTTAAAATGTATTTCCCTGTCTTTAGAATGCACTTATCCGACTAGCCACCTATCTAGTCCTCTATCATGAAAACATAATAAATTAGGTAGAATTTACTCCAGAAATTCAAGTATGATTTAACATCAGAAAGTCTATCAATATAATCCATCTCAAAAGACTAAGAAAAAGCATTTGAGAGAGTATATCACTATTAATGATAAAAACTTTTATAAGATTAGGAATAGAAGGAAATTTACTTAATCTTACAAAGGACCAAAATGTACAGCAAGTACATTACTTAATGGATTAACTTTAAACACATTCCACATAAGTTTGAGATCAAGATAATGTTGCCTCTACTATTTAATATGACGCTGAAAGTTCTGGCTAACAGAATGATATTTTTTAAAGGAGGAGGAAATTAAATAGAAGAATTAGAAGGAAGGAAACAAAATTTGGATTGTTTGCAGTAATATGATCAACCACATAAAACATCCAATAGAAACAGCAAGCTATTAGAAATAATAAGCGTTCAGCAAGGTGACAGAGATGTTGTTCTCCCCTTCTTCCATAATACTAGGTTTTTTAGCAGGGCACAGGGCCAACCAGAATAAAAACATTTGCCAGCCTCCCTTGCAGCTAAGTATTGTCATGTCCCAGGCAACGGGTTGTAAGCAGAAGTAGTGCATACATCCTTAAAGGGAGAAAGTGTGCCTTCATCCTCTTTCCTGTCATCTGGAATGCAGACATAATGGCTGCAGTGTTAGCAGTCATCTTAGATCATAAGCTGACCTTGGATAGGGAAGCCACACATGGCAGAGCAACAAGACAGAAGACACCTGCTATAGCAGTACCAGCCCTGAGGTATCTACTCACCAATCTTCTTGAATTTCTTGAATAAACTTCTGTCTCATCACGACACTTTTATTTTAGTTTGTGTTTGTGTGTTTGCATTACTTATAGCCAAATCTAATCCCAACTGATATAGCAAGATTCCCAAATAGAAAATCAATTCATGGCCCTGCATGGTGGCAACACTTTGGGAGGCTAAGGCAGGTGGATCATCTGAGGTCAGGAGTTAGAGGCCAGCCTGGCCAACATGCTGAAAAACCCTTTGTCTACTAAAAATACAAAAATTAGCCCGGTGTGGTTGTGCATGCCTGAGTCCCAGCTACTCAGGAGGCTGAGGCATGAGAATCACTTGAAGGATCAGAGGTGGAGGTTGCAGTGAGCCGAGATCACGCCACTGCACTCCAGGCTCGGCAACAAAGTGAGACTTGGTTGCAAAAAAAAAAAAAGAAAAAAAATCAGTTCATGGAAACTGAAAGTATTCATTCACACTTACACTAACAAACTAGAAAATAAGATACTATTTATAAAAGCAACAAAACTATAAAGTATCCAGGAATTAACATATTTAAATTTATTGAAGGAATTCAAAGGAAACCCAAATAAAGGTATATATAATGTTTATGGATAAGATGATGTAACATTATTAAGATCTCAGTTATCTCTAAATGTGTTTATAAATTCAATGCAAACCAAACTTGTAGCAAGATTTGGGGAATTTAAACATATTCTAAAATGCACACGGAAGACTAAATTTCTTTATAAGTTGGTCATTTTTGATAGTAGCAGACATACAGAACCATGAAACAGAATAGAGAACTCAGAAACAACTCATTTACGTAAGAGAATCTGATATGTGATCATGGTAACACCACAAATCCATGAGGAAATCATGTTGAGTTAGTCAGCTATTGCTTGCTGCAATAATAATATTATATAACAGATAATCCCAACTTATCAGTGGCTTATGGTAGTCATTTATTTTTCTCCCTTACGGGTCTATATATGAACTGAGATTCAGCTCATCTCATCTGGGCTCCTTAAGACTTGGCTGGGTTCAGCTGAATTCAGCTGGACTTGGCTCCAGGACGCAGGTCAGGTTCAAGTCTTCACCACATGTCTCCTTCTGGCACTGCCAGAAGCTCAAGAGGTCAAGCCAAATCATTCAAATACATTTAACACCTCTCCTCTCATCATATCCACCAACATTCCATTGGCCAAACAAGTCATATGGCCAAGTTGAACATCAATAGTGGAAGGTAGTGCAAAACTTCATGCCAAGGGGCACAGGTGTATAATTGTAGAGCCAGGAGCACAAGAAAGATTGGGAACAATAATCCAATCTAACACAGAGATTTAGTTTCATAGATAATGTTGGGGAAATTGGTTCACCATGAGAAAAATATAAAATTAAACCACTATCTCATACCATACGCAAATGTGAGCTCTACATTAACATTAACAACAACCACAAAAAAAAAAAACCTAAAAGTAAAAGGTAAAACTAATAGAAATTAAAAATAGTAGAATAGCTTTGTAATCTTAGGGTAGAAAAAAGAAGAAAAGCATTTAAACAAGACTCAAAGCATAAACTATAAAATCAAAAAAAGATGAACTTGATGACATCAAAATTTTAAACTGTTCTGTTCAACAAAAAAACATCATAGACAAGTTTAGAGAAAGTTGATAGATTGGAAAGTATTTTCAAAGTCTGAAGCCAACAAAAGATTAATATCTAGAATATACAGTATTAAGAATTCCTACAAATAACTGAGAAAACAAAGAAATGCAATAGAAAAATAGCCAAAGGATATGAACAGGCAGATTTACAGAAGGGAACCTTGAGAGACTAACAAATAGATGAAGAGATATCCAACCTCACTTATAATCAGATAACTGTACATTAAAACACCAAAACACTTACTTACATCTATTAAATAGGCAAAGATGTGAAAGTTGAGTAATATCAAGTGTTGCCTAGGATAGGAAGAAATTTGAATCCTCCTGCTTTATTATTGGGAGTTAAGTCCTGGTACAATCATTTTGGAGCATTAACTAACAATACTTAATGAAATATAGAATGTAGTAGAATGTATTTTTCCCGATGACCCAGCAGTTCCACTCCTGGGAATGTGCACCCCTAAGAAGCTCTTGCACAAGTCCATAAGTGACCACAGTTGAGGTGTTCATCACAGCAGTGCTTGAGCTAGCCAGATATTGAAGGCAACCTTAGCATATACATCACCAGCACAATGGGTAAGTACGAGGTAATGGATGCCATGGAACAACATGCAGCTGTTGGAAGTAATGCACTAAGTGTACATTTTGCAACATGGATACATTTTTTTAAATGTTTTATGAATTTTTTAAAAAAGGTAAACAGAACAAGATCAGGTAAGCCCCAGGCCTTTGAATGTCTTTCCTTATAGGGTACATCTCTTTGTTTTTCATTTCTGCTTTTAGCTGGGACACTTTGAGGGAAGAGTAGGGTAGGTATTGTTACAATTCATTTCTGACAAATATTTTCTTCCAGTTCTCACATGACGTTGAGGCAGATTTTCATGCAGTCCCCAGGCCCCCATGGTTTCTACCCTCATAGCATCCACCATCATCTTCCTGCTCCCCTTTTGCTTGTTTAAAAGACATTTATCGATTATATGTTTTCTTCCCAGGCTGGGTGCAAGATGAGTGATGGCTGTTGAGGAGTGGGCCACAGTCCAAGATATAGAAAACAATCCTGCTACTCTGCTACTCGTATCTGCTCACGTCCCCATTTCTGAGTTAAAAACATACAAACAGACCAGGTGTGGTGGCTCACGCCTGTAATCCTAGCACTTTGGGAGGCCGACGTGGGCAGATCACTTGAGGTCAGGAGTTTGAGACCAGCCTGGCCAACATGGTGAAACCCTGTCTGCATTAAAAATACAAAAATTGGCTGGGTGCAGTGGCTCATGCCTGTAATCCCAGCACTTTGGGAGGCCGAGGCAGGTGGATTACCTGGTCACGAGGTCAGGAGATCGAGACCATCCTGGTTAACACAGTGAAACCCCGTCTCTACTAAAAATACAAAAACAAAATTAGCCAGGCGTGGTGGTGGGCACCTGTAGTCCCAGCTACTCGGGAGGCTGAGGCAGGAGAATGGCGTGAACCCAGGAGGCGGAGCTTGCAGTGAGCTGAGATCGTGCCACTGCACTCCAGCCTGGGCAACAGAGCGAGACTCCATCTCAAAAAAAAAACATCCAAACAGTCCTGGATTTTTAAAAGTTGTAAGACTGATCTAAACATATATTTGCTTATATATCTTTGTACACCTCTTAATGTGCTATCAGTTCTAATAATAACCATAAGGATAAAACAATAACAGTGATTGTAATATCAACTTCGTGTCAATAAGCAAGCAGTAGGCACAAGGGCCATTTAAAGTTGAGAAGCACGAGATGAAAAAAGAGAGTTAGCCAAAGAAGTTTAGTTAAATATCAGAAATAGCTCCCTGAAATCAGGATTGATGAACAAATGGAGTTACCAAAAGGCTGGGGATACATGGGTAGCTTTCTGAAAAAAAAATTTAAGGGTTTTCTAGCTAAAGACAGGGGAATGGATGAGATGGTTCTTGAAGTTTCTCCCAGCCCTGTTAGGTTATGAGCCCTCCGGTAGGCATGTTAAAAACAAAATCGTTTCCCACAAAGATACGCTCAGAATAACGCCTGTTGGAATTATGCTGCTTTAAAAGCCAGTCTCTGCCCGAAGCTTTTCTTAAGGGCTATTACCAGTATACTAAATTCTGACCCTTAGTAACGGCTAGGATTTCATGGCCCTCAAACTCTCACATGCAGGAGCTTGCCTGAGCTCAGGTAGGGAGCTCTACAGGAAGGCCCCTGTTGTGAGGCCCAGCTGCTCACACCCTTTCCTGGTGGACTAGCAGCAGCTGCAGGCAATTCTCCAGCAAGCTTTGGGTCCCTGAATCTTGCGGAAGCCAGAATATGATCCTGCGGGGATGACTGTTCTTGGGATCTCATTTCTTACTATTCTCGCCTAGGGTCTGTAACACTCACCACTAGCTCCCAATACTGGGGCCTTAATGTTAGCTTGCATCTGTTTCATAAACTTGACCCTAAAATGTCTAATGATTTATCCAACTGCAGTTTCTGTAACTCCTAGGAGCTGTTGATCAGTCATTCCATATTTGCTCAATAATTACTTACTGAGTTCCAGGGAGCCTTGGGAGACATATTTGGAAAAGTAGACTGAGTCCAGATTATAGAGCATTAGATGCCTGGTTAACAGTTTCAATTTTGGGGATAAGACAATAAGGACCCTCTGGTGGTGGTTGAGAACTGTAAAAGCACAATGAAGAGTGTTTTAAATTTAATTGAACAGTCTGGTCACAGTGGCTCACGCCTATAATCCTAGCACTTTGGGAGCACGAGGCAGGCGGATCACTTGAGGTCAGGAGTTCGAAACCAGCCTGGCTAACATGGTGAAACCCCATCTCTACTAAAAATACCAAAAAAATGACCAGGCGTGGTGGCTCACGCCTGTAATCGTAGCACTTTGGGAGGCCGAGGCGGGTGGATCACGAGGTCAGGAGATCCTAGACCATCCTGGCTAACACGGTGAAACCCCGTCTCTACTAAAAATACAAAAAATTAGCCGAGCGTGGTGGCGGGCGCCTGTAGTCCCAGCTACTCGGGAGGCTGAGGCGGGAGAATGGTGTGAACCTGGGAGGCAGAGCTTGCAGTGAGCCGAGATCATGCCACTGCACTTCAGCCTGGGCAACAGAGCGAGACTCTGTCTCTTAAAAAAAAAAAAAAGAGAAAAGAAAAATTAGCCGGGGTTCGTTGGTGGCGGATTCCTGTAATCCCAGCTACAGGAAGCTGAGGCAGGAGAATTGCTTGAACCCGGCAGGTAGAGGTTGCAGTGAGCCAGGATTGCACCACTGCACTCCAGCCTGGGCTATAGGGCAAGACTCCGTCTCAAAAAACAAAACAAAACAAAACAAAACAAAAAAATTAATTGAACAAACACTTGTTGAGGAAAGGGACAAACAGCTATTAGGTCCTTATTACAAGAAACAAGGAAAGCACTGTGGTAAACCCAGGAGGAAGACAAAAAAGTCCTTGCCTTCAAGGAATTTACAGCTGCTAGATTTTGTTCTGTTTTTGTTTTTAATATAGGGGTGTAGTGTTTTGACGTATTAACCAGTGTGGCTTTCCTGCATTTCCTATACTCCTGTCTGTTTTCTTGGGGTACAGAGGTAGCACAGCAGAGATTTAGAAACAAAGAAAAGAATCGATTCTTGATTTATAGTTTTCAAAATGAACTTTAAGAACTCACAACAGAGACAATAGTTTTAAAGAAGAAGCATGGGTTTTCATAAGTTACAATGCAACATAAATGACAGATTTGGAAGCAGGACCAGCTACATAATTCGTGGAGCTTGGAAATAAAAAAGGGCTGTTAAAGTACTAGAATATAAAGATGTTCCCTTTCTTCTGTAGTGTGTCTCTGAACTTGTGGTGTGGGTTTTTTTCATTTATTTAACGTCATTCTAAGTTAAAAAAATGGGAAATTTAATGTATTAGCTTGACTTTTATTGTTCATTTTTATATTGTGCACTACCAGTTTTAAGTGCAAATAGAAGAGCATTTACTTTATATGTGGAATCACTGAAATTATCCAGTTCATATTTCATAGTTTGTACATGCATATGCATTTTGTTCTTACCAGAATATTGGAAACACTGCACAACCAGCTCAATTGCTTTTATTCCTTGACATGTAAGCATTCTACCAACACTCCATCTTCAGCTTAGTGATGAGCAAGGAACGGCTGAAAGGAAAAAGAACTATACAGTGCCCAATATTTCCCATTTCTTCTATGTCTTCATGTTCAGCATATGTGATTAGCTAATACAGGGATATATAACAAGTAAAGAAAGATATATGATCCATTTCCCTGGTCATTCACATTTTTTAGAATGCCATTGCCTTTTTTTCCGCATTCAAAACAAGTTCTGGTTTGAATGGAAAATGTGACCTCTCAGGGCTGTCAGCACCCCCACTTACCAATCAAAGATGAAACACACATGTCACTGAACCTCCAAACCTTGTAAGACAACCAGAATTCTGGGCTTGTGGGGCAGCAAGGAACAGCAGATGTACAGCTGATGAATATCTCCTCTGCTCGTGCGCCATTGTCTCAGCAGACATCACCTACAAATCATAGGTTCAAAAGTAAAATGAAGACTTTCAAGATAGCACAGCAGAGTATTAAAACAAACCTGGGCCCTTCTGAGTGTGAGGCCCTGTACAACTGCAAGGGATCTGTAATGCTAGCCATGTCTGGAAGAATAAATGAAGAGCCAGGCTACCTAGCTGCAGACAAGATAATGATGCTGTGGACTGAGGGTAGGAAAGAAAGCCGGGGGCTCTGGATACGAATGTATCTCTGAGGAAGCGGGACCTGAGTCGTGATCTTGGCTTCAACACTCCCATCTACCCATAGGTCATGCCCCAGAAACCCCTGGGAGGTTGGAAAATGAAAGCAGGAAAGAGCTGCTGTACCTTGCTGCCAAGGCTTTATATAATCCATTGAAACCTTGGAAAATATAGAAAATCCCAATAAAATAATTAAACTATCTATAATCTTACCGTTCGGAGAGAGTCACTTTTAGAATTTTGGTTCATAAGTGATTTGAAATATATTTGTACAAAATTTGTAAATGTAATAATATATGGTAATCATTTCCCATAATACTGCATGTGCTTCTGGAAAATGATTTTTAATTCAACATTGCTTTTTAAGGTGAGTATTTGGTGGTGGTTTGTACAATGAATTCTGGAGGAAACAATCTGACAACAGAGAGCCTGGTCAGGAGAGAAACACAAGAATCCAAGAGGGGAACTATGGAGGCTTGCAGTGGGAAGAGGAAGGAAAGGACTGGATGGGGCTTAAAAAGATAGTGAAAAAAGCAAGTCACCAAAGCTTCTATCTATATATAGTTCAAAAGCAGACAAAATTAAACACCATGTTATTCAGTAATATATATGTAGGCAGTAAAACTACATAGAAAGATGAAATCCAGGATGATAGCTCCTGAGGTGGGGCCAGGGAGGCAAATGTGTTCAGAAATGGGCTCACAGTGGCTTCCAAGAGGCCAGTAATGTTCTATTTCTTAAGCTGGGTGATAGACACACGAGTGTCGATTTATGATTATTTTTTAAGCTGTACACTTTCATTTAGTATACTCTTTTGTGTGCATGATATAATATAGGCCTATATATCTTAGGCCAATTCCAAAAGATAAGGTTTTCCCCAGCCTCAGTCTCTGCATCCTGAGGTTTTGCCAGACAGGTTACAGAAACTGAGGCTCTTCCGGGAAAACACCCAACTTCTTCACCACCCACAGAATTTAATCTTGTTGCTCTTAAGTAGCTGACTGGAATATATTTGTCTGAAAGGTTATGTCTGAGCTGAGGCCAGCACCAACGCAGGAATGCACTAGAATATAGATATGCAGACATACATGGATACACAGCAGACCTAACCATGTGTGGCCAGGACTGGAAAAGCTTTCTGCTCTGGAAGTGTCTTCCTTGTAGCACGAACAGCAGGTACATGGCATGCTTTTCCAGCCTCAGGACAGCCACCCCTAACCAAATCTAGGATGTGGAAGGGGAGGAGTAGCTGCCAAGTATGTTATAAAGTCCTCTTCAGGTTATAGCATATCTGCAGGATCCTCAAGGACAAGTACGTTGTGATCTTGCCTTTCCCGTATCCGAACTGGATAGACATGCTACATGAGATACTTTCAGCAGCCTTACAAACGTTTCTTATTCTAATATACAGAATATGTTTTATTCTAATATATGAATATTGCATACTCACATATAATATATTAAATATATAATCTACATATCACTGACACCTAAAAGCCATGATTATTGCTTAGAGCAAAGCTAAACTGAAGTAGAGAGCAAAGGTAGCCTGAATTAATGTTTTTAAAAGCTTTCCAAAAGAAAGGTCCCTATAAATAGTATAGCTGGTGCATAGAGAGAGTACAAATCATGAAAGTGGTCTACTTTGGTAGAAAGTTTGCACAGGAATTTTGTGGTTCTTAAGAAAGTGGAATATGGGCAGTGAGCAGCCCTACTCCACGACCCTAAACACAACTTGTGACCCAAGAGACTATTGTAAATCTCTCCCCATTCCAATAATAAATCTATTTTGAGCTCTTCTTATCTGCCAGGCTCTGGCAAAGTGCTCTGTGTACATTAGCTCATATACAGATACACTCAAAATATTTCCATTTATTCAAATATATCCCTCCTCCTCTTCTTCCTCTTTGTCTTCATCAAAATCTTCATCACAGGGCATTAATGCTGGGTCCTCTGAAGGGAAACCACCCTGGCAGCATCAATCCTGCACCCTTTCCTATTGTACTGAAGAGTAACAACACTAACTTATATAAACTTACATAAGAAACACCTACAATGGAATTGAAAACAAATCATTTGGCTTATTTCTGGCACGACTCCTGTAGTGCACAACCCCTTTTCTATCTCGATGCCTGTGCTTTTTCACTTTTGTAACAGGCAGAAGCACTGTGTACACATTACCTCACTGGAATATTTTGGAATCCAACTACTTGATCTCTAGTACAGAAAGCCATTGTAGGAAATGTGAATTCTGATAAACAGATCTTTGTTTTAAGTTACACTCTGGTGTAACATAAAATTGATGTTATAAATTTTTTTACATAATTATTTTATAACAGATACCAGTAGACCTTCAACTCTGCCGTTACTTCCATTCATAACATGCCACAAGAATGGAGGAAAAAATATGAACAACAGAACACTTTTTAAAATGCTGGTAACACAGGTCTACCAAGCTTTGAGCAAAGGATTTCTATGGTGATTCATAGATTAGGTCCAGCTAGGTTGAGAGTGCTGAGAAAGAACAGTACGGAGGTTCCTCAAAAAACTAAGAACTACCATCTGATCCAGCAATCCCACTACTAGATATATACCCAAAATAAAGGAAATCAGTATCTCAGTGAGATATTTGCACTCCCATGTTTATTGCAGCACTATTCACAATAGCCAAAATTTGGAAGCAACGTGAATGTCCATTACCAGATGAATGGATAAAGAAAATGTGGTACATATACACAATGGAGAAGTATTCAGCCATAAAAAAGAATGAGATCCTGTCATTTTCAACAACATGGATGGGACTGGAAGACATTATGTTAAGTGAAATAAGCCAGACAAAGAAAGACAAACTTCACACGTTCTTACTCATTTGTGGGAGCTAAAAATTAAAACAATTGAACTCATGGAGATAGAGAGTAGAATGACGGTTACCAGAGGCTGGGAAAGGTAGTCGGGGATGGCAGAAGTGGGGATGGCTAATGGGTACAAAACTAGAGTTAGAATGAATAAGATCTGGTATTTGATAGCACAACAGGGTGATTACAGTCAACAAAAATTCACTGCACATTTAAAAATAAGAGTATAATTGGAATGTTTCTTTTAGTATAAACTAAAAGAAAGTTAAGTGCTTGAGGTATACCCTATTTACCCTCATGTGATAAATATGTATTGCATGCCTATATCAAAATATTTCATGTACTCCACAAAATATACACCTACTGTGTACCCATAAAAATTTTTTTAAAAGCATGCTAAGGATGAAAGATTAGCTTTGTTTGTTTCCCAGTAAACTTCTCTAAAATGATAATCCCAAAACAGAACTTCTACAAATATTGAGTGTCTAGTATGTACCCTCAGGTCTCCACAGACAAGCAAAAGAGGAAACTGAAGATTTCCCTCCAAAGGTTAACTCACCTATAAATTAAAGAGAGATCTGCCTGCCATATGTGCCCAAATTTAGAAAAAAAATTAAGGGTATTTTTAGTTAAAAAAATTTTTAATAGATGATACATACTCAATTCCAAGATACAAAAGGATAGATCATGGAAAATAATTTTCTCTCCCATCCTAGCCTCTCAGTTACCTCCCAGAAGGCAAACGTTGTTACAGGTTTCATATATATAATTTGAATATATATACAAGTTCATATATACCATGTATACTTATTTTTCTAATGTAAATCATAGTAGTTTATATTGTTTCTGCTCCTTTCTTTTTTCACTTAACAATATCTTGAAGATACTTCCCTATCAGTACAAAAAGGGATTGTTTTAATCTTCTTCAAGGCCATATAACAGTTCCTTATGTAGATGTACCATGATTGTGGGACATTAATATTGTTTCTAACCTTTTGCTAGTACACACATCGCAACAACCAATGACTTCACATGTAAGTACTGCATCTGTAGCATAAACTTCTAGAAATGAAATGACTGCATCCAAGGGTAAGTGCAGTTGCCAAATTGTCTTTCATGAGGGTCCTACCATCAAATGGGTGTTTTATAATGCACTGTAACAATTGCTATTGTGGTTGTTCTTTAAGTACTCATACAGTGCTAGGGCACAGTACTCTCCTCAGCAAAACCATGTAATAATGCTGTTTTTACAGACACCCCCCACTTCATAGACTAGTTGTTAGCAAGAACAGTACATTGTATGCTACTCTACTTGAATTTTGTGGTTATACAATAATTGGCATGGTAACCAAGCCATGGTTTAGCTAGGCTTTTCAAAACAAACCTATATCTATATATGTATATCCAATCCTTTTTCTTAATAAATCAAAAAGGCAGTCGACTCTGGAGTATGTGGAGTTCAGAAAGTGAAACTGACTAGAAACCAAGATGAAAGATCATCAGGCTTCCTCTTCAGTGCTGACTGCAGCAGACCAACCAAATTATAAGAAATAAATTACCGTTAAAAAATTCCCCGTTTTAATTACTGCAAATGTTAACGTGACTAGGTAAGAATTATTTTTAATCACCTATAATTACACGGTTAGTGTACAGCTAAAAGCACGAAGTCAGTATCCAAAAGCCACAATTAAAAAAAAAAACCACTAAGACAAACTTTGCTTTTATTTGAAATGTGCAATATTTTTCCTTTAGTTGCTCTCTCTTCCCGAATAAATTCTACGTTTAGAATTGCTAGGGTTCCGCAGATACAGAAAGCCAGCTAGAAACATCCCTTCCCTGAATTCGATGGGTTTACGTCTTATCCAGCCTGAGCAAACTCTTGGCGAGTATTTCATGAACTCACAAGAGACGAATTTGACATATTTAGAAGGGATGTAAAATAAAGTAGAGTAGGTTTTAAAGCTTTAGAAAATTGGGGAATTCCTTGGGCCAGAGAGGGATCATTAGACCTGCAATTAATACTTGGAATTACAAAGGGATACACAAAATTGAATTCTTCCCGATCATTGTGTATTAGCATCTCCCATTCTAGGTAGGATTTTTCGTTCACGATGAAGGCAAGGAGAGGGAGGGCGAGCTAGGTCTGCGGTTGGAGGAGAGGAGTGTCTATAAATAGAAGGTGAAGTGTGCTAATACCGACAGGGTGCGTCATAGCGTCCCTCCCCCGAGCCGAAAGCGCCCAGGCAGCCCGCGGGAGCCACTGCGCGGCACCGGGACGCCCGCCCGGCTTCCCGCTCCCCGCCCTGGCCCGCGCCCGGCTCCCTCCTAGGAACTGGAGACTGCAGGCAGGGGCAGGGGACCCGGTCCCCTGCAGAACCCGAGCTCAGGGTTGCGTTAGACCCACTCCGGGGCACACGGTCTTCAGCGGAGGGACGGCGGAGCGCGAAGGACCGGGGCGCCCCTGCTCGGGTGGCAGCCGATCGCCGCCTCCCGCATCCCCCGGCTGCCTCCCCCGTCCGGTCCTACCCTCCTCCCTGCCTGCGAAGGGAGAACAATAACCCGAGCGCGCCTGGGAAGCGGAGACACTGGGAGGCGGGCAGACAATGCGAGGGAGTTGCGAGGGGACAGCCCCAGCGCACCGCGAGTTCACGCTGTGTCCCAGCCGCGCCCGAGGGCTTGGCCTGGGGCAAGCGGGCCGCGGGGGCGCAGTAAGAGGCTACGTGGAAGATAATTTAGGTCTCTTGAAATCTAAAATCTCACAGCGTCTGTTCAAGGCCGGGGAGAATTTCCTCTAGTCTAGATAGAACATCAGCAGTTGGTTAAAATACACACAGACATGTGTGTATTTGGGTCCTTTTCTATTTTGGATCTGAATCTCTAAAGTCACTTGGAATTTCCATAAGCCTGTCTTTTTGTAAACAGATTTTTCTGGGATTCCCCCACCCCGACTCTTGTCTTACGCTGCTTGTTCTTCCAGCTTGACCCTGTCCAGGTATCCCTCCCTCTCTCCCTCCCTCCTTTTCCTCCTTCCCTCTCTCCCTATACACATACATTTGCCCCAGTTCGCACCATTTTTTTTTTTTTTTTTTTTTTTTTGGTGCTGCAATTCTTTCTCCCTTTTGATTGGCGCTTTCTTTGGGTTCTTCTGCCGTTTTCGAAGTGCTGGTTTTACTTCCATCCCTCTCATAATTTGTTTTCTCCAATTCATTTCCTTTTTTTTTTTTTTGTCACAAGTAACTGTATCTGCATGAATTTTTCTTCCTACTGCCATAAGTTCTGTCCCCTTAAGGACTCAAGCCTTCCTGGGGGGCGGAGGGGACAAGAGAATTTCATTGCATTTTATCTGAGGGAAATAATGTGTTGTAGTTCCACTTTCAGGGAGTCAGGGATACTGGGATTTTATACTTATATGTGGGTCAAACCATCTTAGCTGAATAAATCACAAACCTCTGTGATATCTAGGGTGCATGGGTGCTTGCTTACAATAAAAAGGCATGCAGGAAAAGCGGGCGGGGGGGAAGTATTTTCAAATTAGGTCTCTAAATAGAGATTTTACAACATCCGCTTATTATTATTATTATTATTATTATTTAGAGATGGGATCTCACCATGTTGCTTAGGCCGGTCTCCAACACCTGGCCTCAAGGGATACTCCCAACTTGGCCTCTCAAAAGTGCTGGGATTACAGGTGTGAGCCAGCATGCCACCCTCCACTTATCTTAAAGCAAAATTTTGATTATGTAGTATGTGAAAGAGACTGGCATCTTTCATTCACCCATGAAGTGCCATCTCCTTGGTCTCATTTTTTGCATTTGTCCTCATCTGCGGAATGTCTGGCCACTTTGCTGTTTCCTCTGGGTGTGGCTTAGAGTACAAAGTACAACCCTTTATCAACCAAGCAAATCAGAAATAGCTCCTAGATGTGGGACCTGAGAAAAAAATCAGGCAAAAGAATGGTTAACATTTTAACAAAAAGCATGCCGTTTGTGGCTAAAATATTTGGAGGTAAGAAGGCATGTGAGTGGTCCCGGGGTGAGGGGGCGAGGTAGGAGTGGGGGTTGTGCAATTATGATAAATATCTAGGAGGCAGTTCTCTTTGCCAGGGCTGACCCCCAGGTTGGGCAGGGCCTGGACATAGCGCAGATCACGTTTCTCTGCAAGCGATACCAGATAGAAATGAATGTGGTGCAGCCATGACAGAAAAACCTACAACCAGTGGCAGCAATGACAACATGCAGAGACGAGGAAGAGTCATCCAGCTGAGGAGACAGAAGTGCAGGGTAACTGACAGGTTTGTCTTTGTGGGCACCAGCTGTGGATCGGGGGCCCTTCCTCCATCCTGCCATCTCTTCTGCCTGCCTGAGTTACCAAACCTGCTTTCTGCCAGCCAGGACCTAGATTGAAAGGGGATCAAGAACAAGCTATAGGTCATGAGCAATCCTAGCCCCACATGCCAGCCTCATACCCTTCAAAACATTGTAAATATATGGGCGTCCAAAAGTCAGGTTCTAGCCAGCAGGGTTAAGACTCTAAAATAATAATCATATTGTATCAGTATTGAAATTTATTTTATGCTAGGTACTCTGCTATGTGCTTTAACACAGTATCTCATTTAATCTATGTGCTTTAATAAATCTCAATATCTCATTTAGCAACAAGAGGACTTTGAGATATATATTAATACTCTTATTTTACACATGAGAAAACCAAAGCAGAGAGTAGTGATTAAGGGTTTATTTGCCTTTGGTCACAAGGCTAATGAGCAGTAGACCAGGACTCAAACCCTTGTCTTGCTCCAAAGCCTGTAATATGAACCCCTCTGAACAAGGAGGAGATAAAGGCAGTTCCCAACCACGAGGACCTGAAAACTCATCCTCTAGTGAGGGACAGTTGCAGTAGCTCTCTCTTATTTATCAGTTAGGGGCCCAGGTCTGTGTTTACAGAGGTCTACAATTCTGCAAAGAGAGCACTATGACAATCACCTTTGTTCCTTTGGAACTTGATTCAGGTCCTTTTAAGGAGAATCTGTAAACCTGAAAGAGCAAGGATTTCTGAGAGGACCCTAAACTGTCCTAAGCTGTGCTATCAAGTTTGGGGAGCCAAGCCTTTATCCGCACAGAGCAGGAGAGTTGGCTCCTTCCAGCAGCAAGAGAGCAGATCCATTACCAGGAGCAGTCGCAGCAACAGTAGCTGTCAGCAGTGATGAGGCAGGCCCCGAGCAAGACGCCGCAGCTTGGGCAGCAGTGGCAAAAGATGAGGGTGGGGAGCAGTACAGTTGTAGTGGGAAGAGCCTTGATCAGAGACAGGTTGGCAACAGCCCCAGAGATGAGCCAACACTTAGGTCAGCAGACATCGGAGGAATCCCAGACCCTACCGGGTTGAGTGCAGGCAGCCACAGGCTGGAGGTGTTTGACTAGAAAAGAATAGTAGAACTGCAGTACTTAACAAGGACTCTGGAGCCAGCCTGCCTGCATTCACACCCTGCCTCCATCCCTTCCCCACTCTGTGACCTTAGACAAGTTCATTAACCTCTCTGTGCCTTAGTTTTCTTATCTGCAAAATGGAGATAATAATGCCACTAATACCTCCCTCATAGGCCTGCTGTAAGGGCTAACTTACGGAAGGCTCACAACGGACCGTCTTGGGCACATTGTAAGTCCTCTCTCAGTGTAAGGTGTTCTTATGATAATTATTCAGCATGAACAGGCTGAGCCCCCTGGAACTGACAGGGTAGGAGGGCAACAGGGAGAGTCCCACTTGGGGTGTCCATTCGCCCAGTAAGAAGATAAAGCAAAACCAGATAAAAGACTGGTGGAGTTGGAACTCCAACAAAAGACTGGGTAGAAGTTTAAGTGTAGCGTAAGACCCTAATTCCTCCCCACCACTCCACTCTAGCCCCTGCCTTTTCTGTGCTGAAGACCCTGAAATGCAAATTCCACAGAATGAACAGCAGTCTGGGTGAGTAAACCAAGCATTGGACTAAGTGACAGAAGAGTTGAGTTTAAGTACAGGTTGTACCCTTGAGTAAGTCACTTAACTTCTTTGAGCTTAAATTTCCACGTTTGTAAAATGAATTAGGATGAACTCTGGGGTTGGGGTGGATCTTCCCATCATCCTTCCCTTCTTCCAGAAACTGTTTCTCTCCAGCCCCCAACTATTGGGATTACCATTTTCTTACATGACTCCATCGCCCTGACCACAGTTGATCGGTCCATGAGTGGGCACCTGACACAAGCTGGGCCAATCAGAGGACTTCCCTGGGATTTTTTTTTGTTTTGAACTGGTACTGAGAAAAATCAGCACCTCTGTGGTGGTGAGTCTATAAAAGTAGGTAGAGTGGAGCTCAGGACCATTTGGCAGCCCTATTTTCACCCTGTGAAGTCTAAGAAGCAAACATGCAGTGAAAAGCAGAGACAAGAGATAGGTCCCTCTGATGGCATTTGAATCAAGTGTTTCTGAGACCCACGTGTACCCTTGCCTTGCCTGCAGTTAAGTGGGACACTCAGATGTCCTTCCAATTGATTCGCCCCTTTTACCTAAGCTGGATCAAGTTTGTTTTCTGTCACTTGCGAAACGCTGGTTGATACAGACTAGTTTATTTCTAAGATACCTTCAACTCTAAATGTTTATGATTTATATAAAAAATTAATGAATGGTGTTCAAATAGAACTATGTCTCTGAATTGTGGATATTCATGTGGAATAAACAAAGGTTTGTTAAAAAAAAACTCTCATTTAACTCACTTAAAAGGGTAGACTAGGTTAAAGATGATCTCTAGTCTTTTATTATATCTAAATGAAAGAAAGAAATAGGTCAAGAGCTGGTGTTTTGGGGAACTGTGAGGAAATCAGCCATTAAGTTATAAAAATTGATTTCAAAACTGTTGATGTGGTGACCTGGTTTTGAAATGGAATTCATTTTTTCCTGTGACCAGTATAACACAAGAGGAGATTAGTAACTTTGGCTTGATGAAGACCAATAATTTAGAAAGGCTGGGTCACAATGTGGGTATTTTGACCTAAGTTACCTACATTGACTGTCTACACTACATAATTAGTAATGAGTGAGTAAAATCTCACTTTTGGTTTAAACAGATAATGTAAATAACTAGCTAAGTCTCCCACTTCTGGTTTTTACTCTAATCTATCCACCTGTCTGTGTATTATTAAAAATAACTTACATTTTAGCTTTTGGTAAATAATTTTTATTTAGGCTTCTTGAGCATTTATGGATTTCAATATGTAAAATTTTACATTTTTCCCATGGTAAAATAACTCAGTTATCTGATAACAACAATATCTATTTCATATTTTAAAATGTCCTAAAAATGAGCCCCCAAAACCTTTCTATTTCTAATGACCTCTTCTCAATATTAAATTTGAAATGTATACACATGTGTCTATACTTACATCTGTAATGTGTCTCAATATTTTCATCCTACTATAGTAAATTCTTAGTAATTAGTGGTAGTGGGGGATGGTGCTTTCATAGGTAATGTTAATTGAAATCCATAGAAAATTATGAGTTCTCATTTTTGCTGTTATTGTGATTTTAATCTCCTCCCCGGGGGGAAAAAACTTTAAACCAGAGTTGAAATGTGTAGTAGAAAAATTAGCTATTTGGGTTTCACCCACTCTTGGCCCACTTTTCTTAGTGGATGACCTCCCAAGATGTAAAACTGTAGGTAAATGAGAAGTGGGAAGAGGCAGAGGAGACTGGAGATTGTATATACCATTACTGAAATGTTAATACATTTGAATAACAAAATATTGGTGATGTGGGCTAAACCCAGGATATAGTGGCACCTGTTTACTAGCCTCAGACTCCCAAGATCCTCATCTGGAGCCGAGCGCAAAAACCCAGCGCTCCACATCATCCTTACTTACAAGTCGAAGCCCATGTAGCTGTAACTACTTTCGCTTTCTTTCCGCTTAATAACTCTTGTATAATCCTTCCAGTCTGGGAATTCCTAACCAGCAGTCAGCTGTTCTCAGTAGCCTAAACTATATATAATACAATAACCCTTTCCACCTCTACTTCGCCCCTCGCCCTTCTCCACCTTGAACTGCTCAGGGACCTTCTCACTCTGCTCTGATGTCCATCATGTCTTGGCCGCAGAGTGTCTTGCTCAGTTGACTATTTCTTGCCTTATGTTTTGGTACCACTTCGTTACAGAGGATCACTGCAGGACAGGTTTTCTAGGAGACAGCCCGTGGGCGGGGCCTGAGCAGGGAGCTCTTCCAGATTCATGGCTGATCTTGGCTTTTAATCTTCTTTTGCTCTGATTACTGTGTATGGCCACGGGTGCCAATCATTTGTGCTTGTCCTTGGTACAGTTCCTGTTTTTGCCCGGGACACTTTGGATCATTCTCAGTACCCTTTATCCACCCTTTCCTACTCACACAGCTAGAAATACCCAGCTCTACCTTGCAGATAGAAATACAGGCATACCTCAGAGATATAGCAGGTCTAATTTCAGACCACTGCAATAAAGCGAGTCATCCTAATTTTTTTTGTTTTCCCAGTGCATATAGAAGTTGTATTTACACTATGCTTGGTCTATTAATAGTGCAATAGCATACATCTAAAAAACAATGTGCATATTGTAATTTAAAAATACTTTATTGCTAAAAAAAATGCTATGATCATCTGCGCCTTCATTGAATCACGATCTTTTTTGCTGGTGGAGGATCCTGACTTGATATTGATGGCTGCTGACTGATCAGGGTGGTGACTGCTGAAGGTTGGGATGATTGTGGCAATTTCTTAAAATAAGACAACAATGAGTTTGCTACACTGATTGACTCTCCCTTTCAGGGAAGATTTCTCGATAGCAAGCAATGCTGTTTGAGAGCATTTACCTACAGTAGAATTTCTTTCAAAATTGCAGCCAATTGTCTCAAACCCTGCCACTGCTTTATCAACTAAGTTGATGTAATATTCTAAATCCTTTGTTATCATTTCAACAATGTTCACAGAATCTTCACCAGGAGTAGATTCTATTTGAAGAAACCACTTTCTTTCCTTATCTGTAAGAAGCATTCATTCAAGTTTTATCATGAGATTTTGGCAATTCAGTCACATCTTCAGGCTCCACTTCTAATTCCAGTTCTCTTGCTATTTACATCACCTCTGCAGTTACTTCCTCCACTGAAGTCTTGAACTTCTGAAGTCAGCCATGAAGATTGAAATCATCTTCTTTGAAACTCCTGTTAATGTTGATATTTTGGGCTCCTCCCATGTATCATGAATGTTCTTAATGTCATCTTGAATGGCTAATCCTTTCCAGAAGGTTTTCAATTTTCATTGCTCAGATCCATCAGAGGAATCACTGTCTATGACAGCTATAGCCTTATGAAATGTATTTTTTTTAATATTAAGACTTGAAAGTCAGGCCAGGCGTGGTGGCTCATGACTGATCCCAGCCTTTAGGAGGCTGAAGCAGGAGGATTACTTGAGCCTAGGAATTTGAGACCAGCCTGGGAAACATAGGGAGACCTTGTCTCTACAAAAAAAAATTAAAAATTAGAGCAACATAGTGACGCATGCCTGTGGTCCCAGCTACTCAGGAAGCTGAGGTGGGAGGATGGCTTAGGCCCAGGAGGTTGATGCTGCAGTGAGCCATGATTGCACCACTGCACTCCAGCCTGGGTGACAGGGTGAGACTTTGTCTGAAAAAAAAAAAAAAAAAAAAAGAAAGACTTGAAAGTCAAAATTACTCCTTGCTCCATGGGCTGAAGATGGATGTTGTTTTAGTGAGCATGAAAACAACATTAATCTTCTTGTACATCTCCACTGGAGCTCTTGAGTGACCAGGTACATCGTAAATGAGCAGAAATCTTTTTTTTTTTTCCTCTCTGAGCAGTAGGTCTCAACAGTGTGCTTAAAATATTCAGTAAACCATGCTGTAAACAGATGTGCTGTTCTCCAGGCTTTGTTTTTCCATTTATAGAGCACAGGCAGAGTAGATTTAGCATCATTCTTAAGGGTCCTAGGATTTTCAGAATGATAAATGAGCATTTGCTCTGACTTAAAGTCATCAGCTGCATTAGCCCCTAGCAAGAGTCAGCTTGTCCTTTGAAGCTTTGAAGACAGGCATTGGCTTTTCTCTAGCTATGAAAGCCCCAGATGGCATCTTCTTCCAATAGAAGGCTGTTTTGTCTACATGGAAAATCTATTGTTTAATGTAGACATTTTTATCAATGGTCTGAGCTAGATCTGGATAACTCACTGCAGCGTCTCCATCAGCACTTGCTGCTTCACCTTGCAATTTTATATTATGGAGATGACTTCTTTCCTTAAATTTCATGAAGCAATCTCTGCTAGCTTCAAACTTTTCTTCAGCAGCTTTCTCATCTCTGTTAGCCTTCATAGAATTGAAAAGAGTTAGGGCTTTGCTCTGGATTAGGCTTTGGCTTAAGGGAATGTTGTGGCTGGTTTGATCTTCTATCCAGACCACTGAAACGTTCTCCATGTCAGTAATAAGTCTGTTTCACTTTCTTGTCATTTGTGTTTTCAGTTGAGTAGCACTTCTAATTTCTTTAAGAACTTTTCCTTTGAATTCACAACTTGGCAAAAGAAGCCTTGCTTTCAGTGTATCTTGGCTTTTGATGTGCCTTCCTCACTAAGCTTATTCATTTTTAGCTTTTTATTTAAAGGGAGAGATATGTGACTCTTTCACTTGAACACTTTGAGGCCATTGCAGAGTTACTAATTGGCCTAATTTTAATATTGTTGTGTCTCAGAGAATAGGGAGACCCAAGGTGGGAGAAAGAGGGGGGCGGGGAATGGCTGGTCAGTGGGGGAGATCACTATAACAAATAGAATAACTACAAAACATTTGAAATACTGTGAGAATTACCAATATGTGACACAAAGACACAAAGGGAGCACACACTGTTGGGAAAATGGCACTGATAGACTTGCTCAAGGCAAGGTTGCCACAAACCTTCAATTTGTAAAAAGAAAAATACTCAATAGAAGAAGCCAAAACCCTGTCTGCATCTACAGAGAATTACATACCCTCACTTTATACATAGACACAAATTCAAAAGAGGAAACAGAGCACCCATGTATGTCAACCGTGGCTCTCCTGTTTGGTTCACATTGAGCATGGGAAGACAGACAGTCAATAGACTAGTACAGAGGTGTGCAAGTGGTGGCCTACAAATCCTAAACGGTGGGCAAACAAATTTAGAATAATCTGTGAAATGCGTTTTCACTGCACGGTAACATACAGTCACTACAATGACGTTAGCCAGGGGGTAGTGCTACTGGGTGAGAGCTGTGTACAGCTTGCTGCCAATACATTAAATACTAAAGGAGTTACACCTAATACTAGAATATGGGTAGATGCATGTAAATGTATGGCCAGGGAAATAAGCTGGTGACACCCCAGAGAAAACTGTAGACACTTTTATAGTTAATGTGAGACGTTGCTTTGTAATTACTTCTCACTTTTTTAGTCCTGTTTTGAATCTTTCAATCTCTTCCAGTGCACAACCAAATTTTCAGGAATTTGGAAATGTGTCACGAGCACATTGGATTTGAACAAATGTGAGTTATCATATGGTGTGGACTAAAACCATGTGAAACCAAGAGCAATAGCATTAAGATGGGTGATGAGGAGCAAGGGAAAATGGAAATGGCGAGACTGTGGCCAGTGTTAGGCAGACATTGCAGCAGATCTACATTCCGCCGTGAGAACAGACATGGGGACAAAAGCCCAGACCTGGTAGGTTCCTTAACCTATGATGCGAGTGAGGACTACAGGAAATCATTCATTCATTCATTCATCTTTAAACCCATTAAATAAGTGTTACTGAGCCTCTATCATATGCCACATGTTGTGTCCTGGGAGATGAAGACATCACAATAAGAAAAACTGTGTCTGTCCTCATTGAGCTGTTGTCCTAGCTGGGGAGATGGACACAAACCAAGTAAACTGAGAAAACAAGGACAAGTAACAGTGTGTTATGAAGAAAGCCAACAAGGGGCTGAGATATAGAATGGTGTGTTTGGGAGATGTTATGGATTGAATGTTTACATCCTCCCAAAATTCATATGTTGAAGCCTTAACTCCCAATGTGATGGTATTTGGAGATGAGATCTTTGGAAGGTAATTAGGCCATGACCATGGAGCCCTAAGGATGGGATATGTGCCTTTATAAGATGAGACCAGAGTGCTCTCTCTCTCTCTCTCTCTCTGTCTCTCTCCAAGCAGGCACAAAGAAGGGGTCATGTGTGCGTATGCCTACCAGCCTGAAAGAGGCCTCACCCAAAACTGGCCATGCTGGCGCCCTGATCTCAGACTTCCAACCTCTAGAATGTTGTGTAAGCCACCCAGTCCACAGAATTTTATTATTGCAACTTGAGCAATAATACAGGAGGGAAGACTTGTAGTAGAGAGGGTAAGCTGGGAAGGCTTCTAAGACCTCCTAAGTTTGACTTCCCTCCTCAGCTCTTAGCACCCAGCAAAACAGCCTCTGGAGTTACATGAAGACTCCAGTTAGAGAAGCTCTGTATGTGGCCCTGTATCAAGTAAAAGGTCTTTATATTTTTTCAAACGGATGAAGAGTGGTAGGGGATCACCAGTGCAGTTCAGAATAACCTCATAAAGAGAGCTCAAAGTCTCTCAGAGGTGAAAATAGAAAGTCTATTACTTAGGAGAACCAGTAGTGAGTGGTGTCAGAGACGTAAAAGGAGGGGATTTCAAAGACTGTAGTTATTAGACCCACCATTAGATCATGTTACTTGATGTTTTAGTAAAGAAGCAAATATGTTACTATATCACAATTTACATGTGGATACCTTCCATTCCTATCTCCCTTCTGCCTTTACATTTCTCTTTACCCTATCGCTAACATGCTGTGTATTTTAGTGATTTTTCTCTCTGTCCTATGAGACTATAAACTCCCTGAGGGCAGAGATTTTTGTCTGCTTTTTTCACGGCTGTATCTCAGAGCCTAGAACAGGCCTTAACCAGCACATAGTTGAACAAATGCTCAACAAACAGCTGTTGATCAACTGACTGATTTTTCAGTTGACCGACTGACTCTTTTCTGAATAAAGCCATAAGCCCCTTTGTCATACAAATTCCCTCATGTCCCTTAAAACACACCTAGCAGATGTCAGATGTGTTGCAGATGACCAAGTGGATGTTGGTGATTGAACTGTCTGTCCAGAGTCCTGGACCTGACCTTTCAGGGCTCTTTTTTTTTCTCCTATTAACCCACGACTTACTGACCCTGAGAGAAATAGAGTCTGGATTGAAGACAAGCTGGTGTCCTGTAAAGAATGAGCACATAAAACAGTTCAGCAAGTGGCTTCTTTGATTTACTTGTGAAAAAAAATAACAACAAAACATTTCAGCAAGGATACCACTCCTAGGTGGCTATGCAGGCAGCACTGAAGTGTAAAGGCACTCCTGAGGCCACGATTGTGCCAGATTTCCCCCTTTGTGAAATGAAACAGATACGACCCTACCTTGCAAGGTGGTTGTCAAAATCAGGGCATGGTAAATGCAAAGTATCCATGGCAATGCTTTTATACACAGGATGTGTTCACTAAATGATGATGATTTGAGAACAAAGTTGGGCAGCCCTCATCCAGTGCAGCCTCAGCATTGCTGGTAATAAATATGTGACCCATTCTAAAGCTCACTCGGCAGCCTTATCTGATATAGATTCTGAGGTCACAGTCATTTCTTAAGGCCACAAGACCATGCCAAGACCCATTCAGGTATTTCACGCAGCTTATTTCCTTCCTCATCCAGCAGCATCGATGACTTTAGACATTAAACATTGGAAGAATGCTTCTGTGTCGTACTTTAAAACTGATTAGGACTGTGTCCAAAAATAACGTCAAAAGAATTCTCCAGTTTCCAGATAGGAGCCAGTGCTGTGAGCTGTCCTAATACCACAGATAAAACAAGAGGGGTACTGCCGTCTTTTCTGGGAGAGTGAATTCTCCTCTTTATATATGGAGGAAAAATTGTCTGCAGTGAGGAAATCATTGATTAATCCCACATTGGTTGCCTTTTCCTCTGAAAGTTTTACTTTTCCTTTCCTCCCTTTTTCTTTTTCTTTCTTTCCTTCTTTTCTTTCTTCTTTTTTTTTTTTTTTTGAGATGGAGTTTCTCTCTTGTTTCCCAGGCTGGAGTGCAATGGCGTGATCTCGGCTCACCGCAACCTCCACCTCCCGGATTCAAGCGATTCTCCTGCCTCAGCCTTCTGAGTAGCTGGGATTACAGGCATGCACCACCATGCCCGGCTAATTTTGTATTTTTAATAGAGAAGGGGTTTCTCCATGTTGGTCAGGCTGGTCTCGAACTCCCGACCTCAGGTGATCCATCCGCCGCGGCCTCCCAAAGTGCTGAGATTATAGGCGTGAGCCACTGCACCCGGCTCTTTCCTCCCTTTCTCAAAAATTCCCATCCAATTATTACTTCCTCTCAGCTCCTCCCTATTAATCACTTTCCTGTTTGCTGACTTTCCTTTTCTCTCTCATGTTTGCCTGCTGTACTTAATCTTTGGTGAATCACTTTATTTTTTCACTTGCCTACTCCACAGTTCTTCCGAGTGAGATCTGAAGTTCTTTAGCTCCTTTTCTCTCCTGTGTGGCTCTTCTGACCTTTAAGATACAGTGGCTACCACTCTGGCTCAGAATGCTCCAAACCTCTCTTTTCCACCAAGTCCACTTAGTTTAGAAGAAGCTTTTTCTTGTTTTTTGTTTTTGTTTGTTTGTTTGTTTTTGAGACGGAGTCTCGCTCTGTTGCCCAGGCTGCCGTGCAGTGGTATGATCTCTGCTCACTGCAACCTCTGCCTCTGGGGTTCAGGTAATTCTCCTGCTTCAGCCTCCTGAGTAGCTGGGATTACAGGCGCAAGCCACCACGCCTGGCTCATTTTTGTATTTTTAGGAGAGGCAGGGTTTCACCATGTTGGCCAGGCTGGTCTCGAACTCCTAACCTCAGGTGATCCGCCAGCCTCTGCCTCTTAAAGTGCTGGGATTACAGGTTTGAGCCACCGTGCCTGGCCTAGAAGAAGCTTTAGTTCCTTCTACTTAATGGCCAAGGCCTCAGAGAGACTCTCAGACTGGGAAAATGGCATGCTCAGTGAATCCTTGTTTCCTTACAGCCTGAAAGAGTTAACATGCAAACAGCACTTTATGAATACAAAGGATAGGCCGACATATTAGGGAAAATAGAGTGCCTTGTATGTTGCTGCCTCCTTCAGAACAATGTGAGGCCAAGAGAGCTCGTAGGCCTTGGCAGGTATTGTTAGCGCACACAGGGAGCCAGGAGAGCCCCTTGGCCTCAGGGCCATAGCTACATGCCCTCTGAGTTTTGTTAGGAAGGTCCTGCCCCTCCGTTCTTTTTTTGTTTTTTGTTTTTGGTTTTTTTTTTTTTGTTTTTTGAGATGGAGTCTTGCTTTGTTGCTCAGGCTGTAGTGCAGTGGTGCAATTTCAGCTCACTGCAACCTCTGCCTCCCGGGTTCAAGCAATTCTCCTGCCTCAGCCTTCTAAGTAGCTGGGATTACAGGCGCGTGCCACCACACCCAGCTAATTTTTTGTATTTTTAGTAGAGACGGGGTTTCACCATGTTGGCCAGGCTGGTCTCAAACTCCTGACCTCAAGTGATCCACCCACCTCAGCCTTCCAAAGTGCTGGGATTATAGGCGTGAGCCACTGCGCCCGGCCCCTGCACCTCCTTTTGTTATGGCCCCCATGAGTACCCAATTCACCTCTCACCTCTGCTCCAACTTCTTGGGGCCAACACAACACACCAGAGAGAACTGGACCTTGGCTCTTTCCTTTCCAGTGGCCAATCAGCCAAGAGAACACCTGCTTTTCATTCTCTTCAGGGAAGTGTGAACTTTTCCCTTGGGGCTATAACCTGCACCTATGCTATAACCCCCTTCCCCTCCACCACCACACATCTTGTAGCCTAACTACAGAAGGTGACCAAGAAACCCCCAAAGTTTGCTCTTCACAGTCTGGGGTCACCCCTCAGCTATTACCAAGCCAGGGAGGGAGACTCCATGGTGGACAATTTATCTCTATAATTTTGTTTTCCTTTGTCTACATTTGGTTGGCATAAACACTTCTGAAAAATGGGCTGCAGCTGATGCCTTTTAGTTTAGTTCCCTTTAATGGGAATTTATAAAATGACTCTTACTATGCGGAACACATGTTCTAAGTATTCAGTTACTTGATGGATTGAAACAGTGCTGAGGGATATAGAACACATGCTTAAAAATGTTCCTAAAATGCCTAATTACCCTGTGGACCCATCAGATACATAATATACATTTTAATATACCATTTAATTGTTGTTTACCAGGAGACAGGAACCTTTCTGGTCTCTTGGGTTAAACTACAGATTTTTAGAAACTGTCTAAACACATATTTACTTGATTCATTCTGATCTCTTTGGTGAAGAATCCTTTTTCCAAAGAAGTGGCTTTACATGCAAAACAAGACAATTAAATGCTCTGAGGTGGTGGTCACTCATGGAAAGACAGAGGCTTTATCTTTCATGATTCAGGAATAAAAATCCCAAAGCTCAGCCAAGCCCCAGAGTCCTAAAAATAATCTACACTGGTAACTCTACATCACTGAAGCTCACCCCACTCTGAACACCTGAATATTTTTTTATCATAACTGTCTCTGATAAAAAATGTTTAAATTGCATTATGCTGCCTTCTTTAAAAGAGAACATTAAGGATTTATGACTGGATATTTCTACCTCCAGAACCCAGCAAGTTCAAGGGAGAACTCATTATCTCCCTATCCGAAAATCCTGTTTCTCCTCCCCGATTCCCAATCTCAAGAAATAGTACTATATCCACCCAGCACTGATGTAGGAAACCAAAGCGCCCTTCTTGACTATCTTCCCTCTCTCTCTTACCTTCACTCAATCAGAAACTATTTGGGCATGTTATTTAGCTCCTCTGCATCTCAGTTTCCTCATCTGTAAAATGAGGATTATAATAGTTCAAACTGGGCCTGGTGCAGTGGCTCATGCCTGTAATCCCCAGCATTTTGGGAAGCTGAGGTGGGAGGATCGCTTGAACCCAGGAGTTCGAGACAAGCCTGACCAACGTAGCAAGACCTTGTCTTTATTATCTTTAAAACAATAATTTTAAAAAATAGTACAGACCTCATAAGGTTGTCATTGTAAGTTTTCAATGTCCAGTGCTTGTGATTGTGCCTAGCACATCGTAAGTGTCATATATGGGTGTTCTTTCTCCTTCTCCCACCACATTAAACATCTCTAGAGTCAGTTTCCTTCTCCCCATTACCACCTGCCAATGCCCTAAATCAAGCTACTGTTGAATTCCTCTCACCTGTTTCTCAAACTGGTTTCCAAGCATTCACTGTCTCTGACCTCACCCAACCCCTTTCCAATCCATTCTTTGCAAGGAAGAGCCATCTCCCACACTCAAATCTGAGCATATCTTTTCTATGCCTGAAAGCCTTCCATGGCTCTCCCCAAGTTCAGCTTCTAGAAATGGCTTTCAAGGCCCTATGTGATCGGCCTCTGCTTCCCACTCCAGCCCTGTGTTCCGGAACGTTATGGTTAATGGAAGTCTGACTTCAGCATGAAGCTTCATGGATCCTGCCCCCCTTCCTAGTAACAAGGGAATCCTCCCAATGAGGTGGCTTCCAAAGAGTGAGGAAATCATGTTGCCTCCCCTAAGTCCTTCCTCTACCCAAAGCCTGAGGTTACATATTTAGTTTTCTTGTCCTCTTAACACTACAGTACTCCCTGGGAGGGCCAATACTCTAAGCTTCTTTCCTACTTAGCTTTGGTAGGTAACCAGCTTCTCATGAGAGATGACAAAAAGGTTTGATTTATGGCCCAAGACAGGCATGCGCTAGCAAGGTGGACCACAGCACCTAATCGAAAGTGACAAAACACAACTACATGGGAGAAACCTCAGTCTTGTTGTGATGGGAGGGAAGTGGATCTGTTTCCTCCTAAGACAGCAAGAGGATCAGGAGTCCTAAGATAATGTTTCTCAAATTGGAGTGTGCATGAAACCCACCTGGAGGGCTTGTTCAAACATATTGCAGGGTCCCACCCCAGAGATCCGGATTGAGTGGGTCTGGTGCGGAGTCTGAGAATCCGCACCTCTTACAAGTTCCTCAGTTGATGCCAAGCTGCTGGTCCCAGGGTCCCATTTGGAGAACCACTGCTCAGGGGGACTGTCACAGGAAGCCTACAGTCCTGGGCAGAGGGAGCAGGATCTTCCTTGCTTCCCCCATCTCTAAGTCCAGGGCTGGGAGGGGAAATGTAATGCAAAACATTGTTATTCACCACAATGCTTAGGGAGAGCTTGGTGTTTGTTTGGGAGGGATACTTTGATAAACCACTGGGATGGAGGGTGACCCTAACAACTTGTTTCTGCTACCAAAAGTGGACACTAAATGGCTTACCTACAACAAGTAGAGAGATTCGTTCTGGTCTTAGGGGAAGGGAGAAAGGAAGGCGAATGAGGAGAACTAGTCAGATAACAAAAGGCAGTAGGCTTCAACATGGGCCCTTCCCAATGGCACTTCCACTTTCAGAAAATTTGACTACACTCACAAAATGCCTGGGGGAGAGGCCTGTTAGTAGGTGGAGGTCTGAGCTTTTCCCAAGTGTGTGGAAACAGGCAGGAGCCACAGGACCCAGAGGTGGACAGAACTCACAAAACATCAGCCCCAGCAACTCTTGGCAATCCTGCCCCAGACTTTGGGTTACTTAGGTGTGGAAATGAGTATTTAAGCCCAGCACACACAGGCTGCCAGGGGACAGGGAGCCACAGGGGATCTGCTGGCCTGTGGGAGGAGCGGAGGTCCAGACAGGGCCTGCGGCCAGGTGGAGTGGCCTTTCCCTGCTCTGAGAGGCCTTGAGGGGTGAGCAGTTGAAGCAGGGAGGCCGGGGGGTAGGTGCCCCCACTGTCCCGAAATCAAGGGCCTGGAGGCACTCACTCTGCCACCTGCTGCTCATGGCATCACCACCGAGAGAGAGGCTACAGCATGGACAGAGCAGAGGGACATGGGGCACTGTGCGTCTGCAGCAGCAGGGCCCAGGCTGGCAGGGCAAGCAGGTCCAAGTGTTCACGGGCTCACAAAGAACCACCTCTGCCTGGGCTGCCTCCTGAGACTGTGCTGTGTCTTTGTGGCCAGTGTGTGGGAACCCCTTTGTTTTTCTTTGCACTTTCCTCCCTCTGGCTGCTGGGGCCTGCGGAAACTCCTGTTGCAACTAGGCCAGAGGGCGAAGACTGCAACCGGACTGACCAGGAAGACCAGCTTTGGGGAGGGCATGGCGCACGAGCAGGGCTCACCAGGAGCAGCTGCACCAAGGAGAGATGGGCAGCTGAGGCCTTTATCCTGGCACCTCAGAGCATTCATTTGGTCCTGCCCTAGGGACAGCCTTTAGCCTCCGAAGGTCCGGGGTCAGACCCCCAGCTCCAAATTCTCTGAAGAGAACTCCTCTCTACCACAGGAGCAACTGCCAACATCTATGTCTGACATTCATGAGGGGGCCATCCACTCTCATATCCAAGTCCTTGTTCTTCCTGAGGGCGACTCGAGACTATGGGCTCAGGGTCCCACATTATAGCCACTTGACTTGCATGTGCACAAGAGAAGTTTTTGATGGGAGGGAGGGATGGAGGCAAGAGGGCAAATAGGAGGGAGAGTGCCACCTAGGAGGTGAGCACCTGAGGAGTGGGGGCAGGCAGAAAGGAGGATGCATCCCTTTGATGGCATCTGTTTCCATGGTTACAGCCCCAGAAAAGGAGCAGAGTTCTCACCAGGCCCTTGCTGCCTGCTCTAGGCCAAAGGGGAGACCCAAGACAAAAGGTTGACATAGGCCCCTGACCATCACAAAAACTTTCTATTTGCTACAGCAGCAGAGGGGAGCAGTGCCCACTCAGAGCCCCAGGGGAGGGTCTAAAGCCACCGTTCATGACTAGATTTTCAAACAGAAATGCCAGGCACGGTCAGGTTATCTGAGCAGGGGCTACAGATGCTTGGTCAAACCCTTTAGGGCTTCAGAGCACAAGTGTGGAGGCTGAGAGAAGATTAGGCAAGGAGTTGGGACTAGGGCAGGTACAACCTCTGGAATGGAATTGAAGGATCCTTCCGGCACAAGCCAGCCAGGGCACCTGGGACCAACTGTTCTACAGGACAGTCAGCAGTCCAGTAGCCAGGCAGACCACAGCAGCTTCTGGGGAAGTCTAAGAGGTGGTGATGCAAACATTGAGCTTACTTGGTGCAATAGCTGATGCAGTCCCCAGTGGAAGGGCTGTATGACAAGGGCTTACAAGAATGTCTATGGCAGAGGCTGGGCACGGTGGCTCACGCCTGTAATCTCAGCACTTTGGGAGGCCGAGACGGGTGGATCACGAGGTCAGGAGATCGTGTCCATCCTGGCTAACACAGTGAAACCCCGTCTCTACTAAAAATACAAAAAAATTAGCCGGGCATGGTGGCGGGCGCCTGTAGTCCCAGCTACTCTACTCGGGAGGCTGAGGCAGGAAAATGGCGTGAACCCGGGAAGCGGAGCTTGCAGTGAGCCAAGATCGCGCCACTGCACTCCAGCCTGGGCGACAGAATGAGATTCCGTCTCAAAAAAAAAAAAAATAAGAATGTCTATGGCAGAAACATAATCAATAGCAAAAGAAGCTAGCAAAAATTGAAGTCCTACCTGAATCAGTAGGACCAATCTGGGTTCAAATCCTAGCTCTGCAACTTATCAACTTAGTGACCTTGGGCAAGTCACTTAAGCTCTCTGTGACTGTTTTGTCAACTTTAAGAGGTGACTATTATAGCACCTGCCTAATGAGATGGTTGAGAGGTGACATGAAATAAAAAAAATTACAGAGCTTGGTATATTGCCTGGCACAACTGAGCATGAAATTTGGTATTATTATTGACAAGCAACAATGTCTATGATATATTATTAAGTCAACAAATAAAATACACATGTATGACATAACTCCATTTATGCAAACAGGCACCTCTATATTTTCCTCTGTCTGTGTGTATTTATAAAGAGGATAATCAGGAAGGATCAAACTTCACAGTGGTTAATTCTGGGGAGTGGAATTGGGGAAGTAAGTGAAAGGGGATTTCTTTGTTCCACTAACAAGCATCTAGACTGTTTGGTATTTTGGGGGAATGAGGGTGAGGATGGTAAAAGATGTGGGGGTGAAAGGCACCCTTTCTGTCTCAAGGGACTGTGACCTGCTCACAGAAACTTGCCAAGGCCTCAGTATGTACTTATTGGTCTGAGAACCTCATGTGTCCTCAGGTAACACTCATGGAGCTTTCTCACTGTGGATGATGCAGTTTACCAGGCACCAACTACCTGGCTGCTTGCTTCCTCTGCGTAGTGGCCCTCCATTCCATGGCAAGGCCGTGTGTGCCAGCCAGGACATATCTCTGCCCCCAGCCTCCATACCAATCTAGAACCCAACTGGGAGAACCTGAAGAGCAGGAGACTGTCTTTGGTACTCAGCTTTGGGTGAGGCTCACTGCAATGACCAGAGTTTCCTGATGTTGATTGCTGGGTACTGCAGTGGCCATTCTCTCCTTCTTCCTCTTGGTAATTGAGTACCCACAGTATGCTAAACAACACCCTCCCAGAATGTCACATCCAAATCCCTGGAACCTGTCATGTTATCTCATTTGGAGAAAAGATTTTTGCAGATGTTGTTAAAAATCTCAAGATGGGGAGATTATCCTGGATATTTAGATGGGCCCTAAAAATGCATTCACACATGTCCTTGTAAGGCTAAAGTAGAGGGGCATTACACAGACAGAAGAGGAGAAGGCAGTGTGACCACAGAGGCAAGGACTGGAGTGATGTGGCCACAAACTAAAGAATGCCAGCAGCACCCAGAAATTGAAAGCGACAAGGAAGGGATTCTCCCCTGGAGCTTCTGTTAAGGACTACAACCCTCATAACACTTTGGGTTTTGGCTGACACTGATTTTGGACTTCTGGCCTCCAGACCTCCAGAACTGTCAGAGGATAAATTTTTTTGTTGTTTTAAGTCAACAAGTTTTTAGTAATTCATTATAGCAGCCATGGGAAACTAATACAACCCTTCTCCTTGGATTTTAGCTGGACACATGACCATATAGGTAGAGACTACATTTCCCAACTTCCCTTATAACTGAGAGTAGCCCTGTGACTAGGTATGGCCAATGACTGGAAGTGACGTAACTTCGGCTTCCCGGGTTTCAAAATCGTGTCTTTGTAAGCTGAGACTGCTATGATAACACCCACACCATAAACTGGGTGGCTTGTAAACAACATACATTTTTAATTTAATTTTTTTTCAACTTTTATTCTAGATTCAAGGGGTACCTGTGAGGGTTTGTTACATGGGTATATCACATGATGCTGAGATGTGGGGTAGATTCTGTCACCCAAGTAGTGAGCATAGAACCCAACAGGTAGTTTTTTAGCCCACACCCCTCCCTCCTCTAGAGTTTGCACTATCCATTGTTTCCATCTTTATTTCAATATGTACTCAGTGTTTAGCTCCCTCTTATAAATGAGAACATGTGATATTTGGTTTTCTGTTCCTGTGTTAATTTGCTTAGGATAATGACTTCCAGCTGCATCCATGTTGCTGCACAGGACATGATTTTGTTCTTTTTTTATGGCTGGGTAGTATTCCATGGTGTATATGTGCCACATGTTTTTGATCCAGTCCACCATAGATGGGTACCTAGATTGGTTTCATGTCTTTGCTATTGTGAATAGTAGCCTGTAGATATGGTTAAGAATCTCAAGATGGGGAGATTATCCTGGATATTTAGATGGGCCCTAAAAATGCAATCATACATGTCCTTATAAGATGAAAGTGGAGGGGACATTACACAGACAGAAGAGAAGGCAGTGTGACCACAGAGTTTCTGCTTGCAGTGTCAAGCCAGCCAGTGACTATATAGGGCTTTTGCAATAGAGATACAGTGTGAATAGCAGCTACAGTGAACATACAAGTACATGTGTCTTTTTGGTAGAAGAATTTATTTTCCTTGGAGTATATTTCCTCAGTAATAGAATTCCTAAGTTGAATGGTAGCCTTAACAACAGAATTTGTGTGTGTGTGTGGTTCTAGAAGCTGGGAAGTCCAAGATCAAGGCACCAGATTCTGTGTCTCATTTGTCCTCACATGGTGGGAGGGGCAAAGGGTTTCTCTCTGGCCTCTTTTATAAGGGTATTAATCCCATGCACGAGGGTTCTATCCTGTGACCTAATCACCTCTCAAAGGCCCCACTTCCTAATACTGTCACCTTAGGGATTAAGATTTCAACATAAGAATGGGCATTGGGTGGAAGACATTCAGTTCATAGCATAAAGTTTCTTGCCCTCCATATTCTCTTTCCTACAGGTTGGAACTCCAATATGGTGCTGGTAGCCAGCTGTGACCAGGAAGAGGACAACCGGAGCAACAATCTTAGACACAAGGATGGAAGCTGTAAGGCAGAGGAGGAGTTCCAGGGTCCCTGGAGAACTTCATGGAGCTGAGGACGTCCTTCCTGTTTTGTAGTGTTGCATGAGAGAGGAATAACATTCTGTAATATTTGGCTGGGCACGGTGGCTCATGCCTGTAATCCCAGCACTTTGGGAGGTCAAGGTGGGCGGATCAACTGAGGTCAGGAGTTCAAGACTAGCCTGGCCAACATGGCAAAACTCCGTCTCTACTAAAAAATACAAAAATTAGCCAGGCGTGGTGGAGCATGCCTGTAATCCCAGCTACTCAGGAGGCTGAGGCAGAAGAATCACTTGAACCCTGGAGGCAGAGGTTTCGGTGAGCCGAGATAGTGCCACTGCACTCCAGCCTGGGTGACAGAATGAGACTCTCAAAAAAAAAATCTGTATTAGTTAAGCCATGTCATATCAGATCTCTTTGTCACAGCAGCTAGTTTATGCTCTAGCTAAACCACTGTGCTTCTGTCTTATTCTGATAATCTAGGTCTCTACCCACCCATAAATCCTCCCTACAGCCTGTGCCTGGGTCCTGGTATCCTGCTGACCTACAGATATCTTCCTGGATTCCTGAATATCACCACCTCCAGGATTATTGAGCCCCACGCTCTGTCTGTTGGGACACTTCCACTGCTCTGTGTGGAGCTGCCTTATGCAGACTGCTGGCACTACCAGAGTTTGCCTGTCACCACACCCTTCAGATTGTCAAACTCTAGCTTCGCTGTCCCTTCAGCTGGCTTTGTCTCCCTGGAGTCTCCCCACTCCGGATAGAAAGTTGGCCTTGAGACCCTAACTCTTTCTTGTCCATCCTTTCCTGCAGCAATTAACTAGGCCCCTCCTCGCTATGTCCTGAGTTAATAGGGAAAGGTTTGCCTGGCTCCTCACAGGAAGCATACTGTGGAAGTACAAATCCCTACCCCAAATACCTTCCCTGGCTTACCCTGAAGCTGAGTAGAATTTCTGCTTGCAGTGTCAAACAAGCTAGTGACTATATAGGGCTTTTGCAATAGAGATACATTTCATTGTTTGCTAGCTTACACTTATGTTTGTTTTCCTTCCTGCAACTTTACAGCGGACATCAGATACTGATGTTTGCCTGAGGATGTGTACTGCTTCGGGAACACAAATTTCACATTTGGAATGTGCACAAGTCTAACTTCAGGTTAACAATCACCTGTGCTCATAGTAAGAAATGCTTTTGATTAACACTGGGATGTGGAACAAAACTCATCTGGTATCCTAGATTAGGCAGCTACTATTTATTTATGCAAAACAGTAAAGTCATTAAAGCCCCCATTCCTGGTAATTGTCTCAGAAATCGCATTCCCTGGCCTCACAATTCATTTTATACAAAGCAAGAAGTTATTTGGGTTAATAACCTTGAGTTTTAATGACTCAATCAATATTTTGGTTTCTGCAGGCTGCTTTGCTACTGTAAATTTTGAGTACAGTGCTTGCGGGGTATATAAATATTTAGCTAGTCATTGAAGCATCAATTAATGAACTAATTTAATCTGTTCTTTAATTTAGAAAATACTGTTGGCAATGAACTGGTATGAGGTGTTTATTTCAGCTGCTCTCATAGACTGGGAAACCAAATTGCTGCTGTGCTGTATGGTTTATTACTTTGTCACATTGCAGATCCATACTGCAAGTATCTCTTTTAGATTAATCTCCTTCAAATAGATCTTGAATAACCTAGTCACTTGCCTCAGATGGTTTTATCTTGATTTTAAATTTACAACCATGCTTCTCTGTCTGTTTTAAGATTTGCAGTATTGTGTGTTTGTGTGTGCAGTAAATTTACACATGTACTAGGAATCACAACCAAGACTGATTACAGATTTCTTCCTTTTAGAATGTGATGACTTTGAAAAAGAAAAACCTACATATTCAGAGTTCAAATACCAAATATAGCTATCAAATACCAAAATGGCCATGTGAAGCTTTCTTTCAACTGGTTATTTTGTCTGAATCAAAGCTTCCAAAAATGTGTTCCTCGGCATACATATTCCTGGGATGCTAAAAGGATTCTACTTTGTTTCTGTTTGGAAACTCAAATGAAAACAAAAAAGATTATACAATCAGTTATTAGTCTCTTCACTAGCCACAGGGAATCTTGAGGTTGAAGGATTGTACATATTTAGTCCTTTATTTTTCAAGCTGAATTATTAGGAGGGATTGTCTTGGTCCGTTTTGTGCTGCTTGAACAGAATACCACATACTAGATAATTTATAATGAACAGAAATTCATTGGCTCACAATTCTGGGGTCTGGGAAGTCCAAGATAGAGGGGCCAGTGTCTTATGAGGGCCTTATTGCTATGTCATCCCATGGCAGAAGGGCAAAGGAGGGTGGGGAACTCATCCTTGTATAAGGAATCCACTCCTGAGACAACAAAATTAATCCATTCATAAGGGCAATGTCCCCATGACCCAAACATCTTCCACTAGGCCCCACCTCCCAACACCACTGCACTGGGGATCAAGGTTCCAACACTCAAGAACTTCGAGGGACATATCCAAATGATAGCAGAGCTTTAGCTCTTTAACAGTGACCTAGAAAATAACTACCAATGATTGCAAGTTTTTCTAATATGTGATTGGTTGGTGCCAGCTCTTAGTAGTAAAATTGAATCAATAGAATCAGCAAATAGTTCCAAAGGTTTTTACTGAAAAAAAAAAACAGCTCTGACTTTTTAAATCAAGGACTTTGAATATAAACTGAGTATTAAATTATATTAAGGAACTATTTTAATCTTGATGGATGTGATAATGACACTTTATGTAAGAATATCTCCCCATTGTTAGATGCATACTCTGTACAATAACATATGCTGTCTGAAATTTCATTTAAGATACTTTAGGAAAAAGAAGTGACTATAGATAAAACAAATAGGACAGAATAGTAATGGTTAGTGATGGCTGGTGAAGCTCGGTGATGAGTCCAAAATGCTCTTATATTCCCCAGTTTTATTTATGTTCAATTTTCATAATACAAAATAGAAAAAGAGTTCTCAAATAAGCTTTGAGAAACCTGGTTTTAATAAAATTAAATTAGGCATTTTTTTTTTTTTACCATATGCCTTTCTAGGTATATGTCACTGTGTGTGTAAATCTTTTAATTTTTTCTTTGATTAAAAGAAAACATTTTTTTAAAGACTAATATTCTGCCAAATATGCTAACTAACTTTAGGAATGACTGCATTCTACCTAACAACCAGTTTGGATTGAATTGTCTACACTGACCACTACTGGACTGCATGATCAAAACAGGTGGCTTATGCTTTTTTTTTCCCCATCTCTCTATTTCAGTCATAGGCAGCAGATCCCTGTGGATGAGCTTCAACTTCAGGGAGGTCAGCCACTTACCAGCTCTCTAATCCAGGCGAGTCATTAAACCTCTCTGCCCCTCAGTTCCTTCATCTGTAAAAAGGAATAACAATATTACCTACTTCACAGGATTACCATATAGAATGAATGAGATAACACCTGCAAAGCATTTCACATCCTTCTTGGAACATGGTAAGTCCTCAATAAAATCTGGAATTAAAGAATTAAACTCATTCTTTAAAGGCCAGCTTACATAGTATGTGTAATGGAACTTTCTGAGTTTCCTCCACTCAGGATTAATTCCTTTATCTTCTGCATTCTGGCAGTTCTATACCTCTATATGTATGATTTAATTGTAAATGTCTCAAGGATAGGGACCATGTCTTATTCATCTCAGTATTACTCCAGCATTCTAATACAGGCTATCAAGCCCCAGTGGATAAAAAAGAGGGTGGGGGGTCATCTTGGCAGATTCAGCTTCCTTTAATCCTTGAAACACCCATACAATACCACTTACCTACCAATGCACAACCACATCTAGCTGCAAGAGAGGCTAAGAAATGTAGTCTTTATTCCATATATTGAAGCAACACCCTATCTATCTATCTATCATCTATCTATCTATCTATCTATCTATCTATCTATCTATCTATCTATCTATCTATCTATCTAAGATGATGCCAAAGGATCAAGACTAGTTCTGTAAAGAGTACATTGCCTGCTTTCAGTGACTCTTTCTGCCTTTAATATACTGATTTCAGGATAAGAAAAACAACAGCTTCCTGATATTATAAATATCGTTGAGCTTTTGTCATACTAGGAAATATCTTTTGTATTGACACACTCAAATACTATTCAGTAAAAAAGCCTTCAAATCCAGAAAAGAAATAACATAAGTGCCTCTGTAGCAGTAACGTCCCCACTGAGGCACAGCAAGCTCACACACTGAGCATTTTGACAGGAAAACACGCAGATATTTACTTTGGCAACAGCTAGATTTCACAGTTATTACTTTCTAGGTCTAAGCTATATAGTCATACATCTTCCAAAAGAACACGCAGGCAGCAATATGAAACCCTGGCTTTAATCAAATTATACCTGTTTCTTTAGTGTGAGCAAAGCTCTCTGCCAATACATAAGCATCTTTTCATTTGGTTTGCCTGATGTGGTATACGAGTGAGAAATCGGGTTAATCCAGTAGTGAGGACATACCAATAACAGAGACCTGATCTCAATAAGCTTTTGGCAGGGAAAGCTTTATAGCATATCTGTTCCTTTCTAGTTGAGGTAGAAAGGAGTTCATACAGTCAAGAGTGCAGAGCTCTTCAGTTCTCCTGGGAATGGCTAACTGATTCATGGTGCATAACAAAAAATCTGCAGATGACCTAAACCATCATACTGACTGTCAGATTACGTTTTCTTCTTTGATAATATTTTACCCAAATGACTAACAAGTATACACAATGACTACTTGTGTATTTTTCCTTTGTCTCACTTCCCTTATCACTTAGGACATTTCTTCTTATTGAAATTCATCAACAAATATTAATAGAGACATTTAATTAACAGTAATTGAAGCATTTGCGGTGCAATGTAAGAAAGACAAACTATATAAAGGCACTGCGCTCACTGAGTTTAGTTTACAATTCAATTGATTTTGTTTGGAGTTTTTGTTCATTTTTTAACCCAAATTGTGGCATATTATATAACTACTGTGTACCTTGCTTTTTTTTCACCTAATGTATCTTGGAAAGGGTTTCATATTATTATAGAAATATGGAATACATGGGACTATGGGATATTCCTATTACAAGAGTATAAAATATTCCATATATAGGAGTGTGGAAAATTCCATTTATAGAAATATGGAATTCAAAAGAATAGAACTGCCTTATTAGCCTTTTTAAACAGCTACATAATATTTCACTGTATGAAAATAACATAATTGACTTAAGTCCTTAAATAATGCACATTAAATCTTTTGCTGTTACAAATAATGCTGCAATGAATAACTTTGTACATTCACTACTTCCCACCTGGGCAAATATATCTACAGGATAAGTACCTAAAAGTTGAACTGCTGGGTTGAATTGCAGAGAGCATGTGCCCTTGTGATTTGGTACTTGTTGCAATCAAATAGCTATTGCCAGACTATCCTCTATGAGGGAAAACAATTTACACACTCTATAAACACTCATAAATTTACTTTAATGTATTTGGAACTTTACTGTTGAGTGTCCTCATCAAGAGAGGCAATTATCAAATTTTGTGAATTTTGCCAGTCAGAAAGATAAAAAATGTCACTTCCATTTTTAATTTGCATTTCTTTTATTATAAATGAATGAAGCTGAGCACTTTTCATATGTTGAAGCAGGTATTTAAGTCTATTTCTGGATTCTCCATTCTGTTTCATTGATCTGTCTGTTATCTGTCTTTTTCAGAATTGAGAAGAATGATTCTTAATTTAAAAGGTAGAAGGTAAAACTGAGTTCTACCAGTCACTAGCTGTCTGATCTTGAATGAATCTCTTAATCTCTTTGATCTTAGCTTCTCCGTCTGTAAGACAATAAGATTGAACCCCATGGGTTCATTAACTCAGATACGTTTGTTGAGCTTTAAACTCCTTTGCTGGGTGCTGGTGATGTCAGGGAGAGCAAAAGCAGACACTGTCCCTGCTCACATGAAGTTTACCGTCAGCGCAGGAGGGTCCAGCACTATTGGAATAATGACTTAGAGCACTGACAGTCCTAACTTAGGAGACTTGGAGAGGAGAAAGCAGGGAGAGGGCTGGAAAGTTTCCCAGAGGAAGTGAAGGAAGTAATGTGGAAACTGAGATCAGGTGGGAAAAGAGTTAGCCAGGTGAAGCCAGGAGATGGTGGAGAGGAAGGCGTGTGAGGACTTGGCATGAAAAAAGAACTCTCTATTGTAGTTGGAGATAGATAGGAAAGTGGTAAGTGAGAGACGAGAGAAGCTAACGAAGTACACAGGAATCAGTTAGTGTAGAGCTTGGATAGATATTATGGTTTTTATCCTAAGCATTTGTCTTGCCTGGGACCTCTAAGAAGTAAAACCTGAGTTAAAGACCAAAGTGGTGACACTTTCTTGGAAGGCAAAAGCCAGGACAGTGAGGGTGAGGAAAAGGGAGGTAAAGTGAGGAGAGATGTGGAGCAAGGCAATGCTGTGTTATCACTCTGGTTACTGCACCACAGTGAGCTCTAGCTGCAAGGAAACACAGCAGGTTGGTTACCAGGTGTGTTTGTTAAGCACACAGGACTTCTCCAGAAAGTTAATGTGGAAAATCATATCTCAGAGCAATTCTTAGCAGGCAGAAAGGAAGGAATAATTTATCTGCCTGGTATTCTCCCGTCTTGCATTGCCCGTTGTTCATGTTTAATTCTACAGAAGCTAACTCCCATGTCCTTCCAGGGTGCATCACCCAGCCTCTCATTGGTTGTGCCTGCGGTGTGGCATTTCATCCAAACCTGGAAGTGGAAGTGCAGGTGGAAGACCAGTCAATAGAGAAAAAAGGACACAGTCAAGGGAATCTGAGAAGGCACGCAGGGTTTGTGTCCAACATACCATTAAAGAACTCCATGCAAAAGAGTGACATGGTCTGGCAACACTGGGGGGGACAGCTTAGAGAGGGTTGAGAATGGATGTAGGGAGACCAGTGGCGGAGTATTGCCGTGATCCAGATGAGAGAAGACAGTGTCTGGGGCTGGCATTTGATGTGGAGATGGAGAAAGTGAATAGACATCAGAAATTTTAGGAGGTAAAATTGCCAAGGTTGAGGGATAGGTTGAATTTGAGAAATAGAGAAAGGCATCAAGGATGTCTGGGTTTCTGATGTGAGCAGCCCAGCGGATGGTGGTATCATTGGCTGAGAAAAGAATCTGAAGTAGGGAGGCAAGTCTGGGAGGAAAGATCCTTGGGATTTGAACTTGTGCCTATGAAAAGCCCAACTGGAGACTTGGCATAGGCAACTGCAAGTAGGAGCCTGATTATCGGAGTAGTGGATGTGGGTAGCAGGGATTGCGTATAGATGAGAAAAGGAAGCTTAAATAACCTAAACATTTAATGGCTCTGTAGAGAAGATTGGGCCTGCAAAGGAGAAAAAGAAAGAGCAGGCAAAGAGGCAGGAGGAAAATGAGAAGGGCTTTTGGTCCTCGAAGCCCAGGGACTTGGGTTTTAGGAGGGAATGATCCCACAGAGGCCAGGGGAGGTAAGGACTGAGTTCTTTCTGGCAACGTGGTGGTCATTAATTATTTTAGCTAAAGTGATGAGGCTGAGGAGTGAGGGGAGCAGAGGAAATTGAAGTGGAGTATAGATGACTGATTTGAGAAGTTTCACTGGGAAGGAGAGAAGAAAGAATAGTTGTAGGAAGGGGCTGTGGTTTCAGAGAGGTGTTTTTGTTTTGTGCTGAGAGAGACTCAAGCATGCTTAAGTGTAAATGGGAAGGATTCAGGTGTCAGAGAAGCGTTGGAAATAGGAGAGGAGACATTTTCTAGTGTGGGGCTCTGGGGGCTGGGATCCAGAACACGGGTGCAGGGCTTGACCTAAGGGCAGGACACATCCGCCAAGGGATGGGAGGAAAGGAAGTGGGGATGGAGCCAGGGAAGGTGGGGCTGCAGCAGGAAGCTGGGGGCCTGGCTCTATGGCATCAATTTTTGAAAAGTAAAGGCAGGTCGTATGCAGAAATGTGAGGTGATTCAATTGTAGGCTGTTATGACAGGGGAAAGAAAAAAGAAATGTGAGGTTGGGGTAGGGAGATGTTTAAGGAGAATAGAAAGGATTTGAAAGAGAAGAAACTCTCGACCTCGTGATTTTTTTTTTTTTTTTTTTTTTGAGACAAGGTCTCGCTCTGTCACCCAGGCTTGAGTACAGTGGTGCAAACACAGCTCACTGCAACCTCAACCTCTTGGGCTCAAGTGATCCTCCCACCTCAGCCTCCCTACTAGCTGGGACTATAGGTGTAGTCCCAGGTGGCCAATTTTTGTGTTTTTTGTAGAGATGGGCTGACCTAGTGATCTTGAGAGAACTTCAGTTCATGGGCAACTTGGAGGAGCGGTAACTGGGTGAATGGATGGGGGAAGTGCAGAGGGAAGATTGGATGGGGTCACCTGCCGACCCCACAAATCCTGCCTCCCCAGCTGACCCTTTAGCCAACCTTAGCTCTGGCCTTCCAGCTCAAAGACAAGGAAGCAAATGAGGTGGATCTGATACAACAGCCACAGCTTTTGGCCTTCAGATAACTAAGAAGGTGTCACTTTTATGACTCACAAACATTCACTTAACAAAAGAACCAATTCATTTTTGAAAAATCTTTTATTGTGGCATACTGGTGATACTGTCAAATGTGGATGTTGGAAAACAAAACATTGTGAGCATCCACTAAAATTTTAGCACAGAAGTATGGTAAAAGTCTTTTGTTTCTTGGGCTTTTCGTTCAAGCAAGCACAGGACCTAACTGTTTAACTTGTGGTTAAGGATTATTTGTGCAGGGCACCTCAGTAGGTGAAATGTAGTGGATTTGGCATTTTGCCTGTGGAACACTGGGCAGGAGCTCCAGTTACAAATTGCAGCTGTATAAAATAACAGGAAATGTGGGGCTTTGAAAGATTCCACTGGAAAGATTAATTATTTGGAAAAGAGTTATGCATCAGCTTCGTGTGTTTTTAGAGAAAAGGTGGCCCACGCCATTTTTAATAGTGCAAAAGAAAATTCTGCTACCAGGCAAAAGAGGGGAAGAGAGAAACTCTTGTTCAGTCTTTTTCTGGAAGGGCTCACATTTAGTTTTAAAACCATCTTTATTCTCTTTGTTAGAAGACAAGGGGTAAGAAATGAAAGCCAGATGGAATCCTGGAAAGATTTGAGGCTTATAAAAGAAAAGATCTGGATTTCTTAATTCTCTGAGATGACCTCCCTGGGTTTTTGGGTTTTGTCTAATTCTTCTACCATCCCCCATCCTGCCCCTCAACATTTAACAATTTCCTACACATCAGTTCACCACGGACATTCATTTTCCTGTAGGCATAAGCATGTTATTCAAATAAACTCAAAACTTCTGGGTGGACGCTGGCTCTGGATTTAGTGTCTCTGTAATGGCCAAAAGGATAAACCAACATTTATTGCACAGCTGGGACCCTAAATGATCAGACAGGCTGATACTCAGATAGACTTCAGCAGTTTTCTGAGAACAGTGTGTTTCTACACATTTGAAGTAAAATAATTCAATCTCTCCAGTGCACTCTAATTGTGAACTGCCAAGAAAATGTAGGGGAGTTGGTACTTTTTTGGGGGAAAAAAGGCATTTTCTTGAGTTCCTAAGACATCCATCCATAAATGTATATAGAGAAGGGACATATGTTTTCATGTAGGTTCATCACTTTCTTTCAGCTTGAACATCCTTCATCTGAAGTCGGCCCTGGAGAGATTTATTTGACATGAACGTTTACTTGAGCAATGGAGGGAGGAAATTTTCTCTCATAGTTGAGCCTGACCACCAAATATGATCAATATTTATTCTCTGACATGACTGGGGAATGAGATCGTCAGGTTAGTCAATTATTTGGGCCAATAAAAAGCAACCATTTGAAGACTTTTATGAACAGAAACACACTTCAAGCCCAATTTTGGCTGCTGTGGAACTCAGACTTTCTGAGATGACCAGGACTTCAGAATCTTTCAGTGCCTCAGGTCTCAGGCCATCACTAGAAACAAATCATCCTTGTGTAAAGTAGATGTGTAGTAAACCAGATATTTCCAGTTAGGAGAAGGCCAGAAAAACTTAGTTTTTACTGTAGCTCTGTTAAGTTTCAGATTTTTTTTTTTTTTTAAGATAGGGTCTCGCTCTTTCACCCAGGCTGGAGGGCAGTGGCATGATTTTAGCTCCCTGCAGCTTCCAACTCCTGGACACAAGCGGTCCTCCCGCCAAGTAGCTGGGACTGCAGGTGTGCACCACCATGCTTTGGCTCTTTAAAAATAAATGTATTTTAGAGACAGGGTCTTGCTATTTTGCCCAAAGTGGTCTTGACCTCCTGGGCTCAAGCCATCCATCCTCCCACCTCAGCCTCCCAAGTAACTGGGATTACAGGCATGAGCCACCACATTAAACTCCTCAAATTGAATTTTTAAAGGTCAGAGAAGTGTGGCTTTGGAGACATTATGATGGAAGTCCATGGTTTTCTTTATCCCCGAGACCTTATAGCCCAGAGAGGGCTGTCTCAGATATGAAGGGAGAGAAGGAGCTGGCACCTTGCCTATTGAATGCATCACTTCCATTTTCCACACTCTCCCTCTTCCATCATCTTCTGTATACCTTGATGCTGATGCCCAGCGTCTTTCCTCCTTTTCAATAATAAACTTTTAATAGCCTTTGTGTTAGGGGCTAAGGAAGAGAAGAAACACAGCCCCTGGCTTCAGGGGACCTTCATTTTAGCTGGAGAGACATGAAGCACATGCCAATCCAGGGAGGCAGCTGCTCAGAGCCAGGGGCAGGTTTTCCTGGCCTGTGTTCAGAAGGAAAGAACCTAGAGAGGGAGAGGCCAAAGCTGCACTGTCGACTACCAGGGTCGTCACCCTGAGTCACTGGGCTGAGCAGTGGGCCTGAAATCTAGAGATGGCTTTGTTTTTCTCACACCTGCTATGTTGGGTCCCCATCTGGGGATGATGTGAGAAGGTCAATCCCACCGCTTTTCCAGTCTCACTCAGAAATTCATCAACAGTCAGCTACTAGCCCAGCTGCAACCAAACCCATCCTGTATTTCTCATTTTTTTTCTACCCTAGTCTTCTGTTCCTCCTTCAGCCTCTGACTCCTCCAGGATGTGGCATGGGGAGCAAAGACAGGTAAAGGACAGAAACTGCCTACCTGACTGGGGCCGTTGTAAAAAGCCATTATGAAGTGGTCCAGGTGACCCCTCATACCTCATTAACTTTTCTGAAACCTGGGGAGGCAATGGCCATGCACTAACTGCTACTTAGCCAGGGCTGCAACCCTGCAGCCCACCACTTTAACCTTATCGTGACTTTGGTTTTTGTTGATAGGTTGATATGCACCATTCCCTACCACTGTGGTCAGCCGCCCCAGCAAGCAGATCTCTTGCCCTTGAAAGAAATTTGAAAACAATTCAAGCCAACTCTCTTTCCAAGTTGTCCATTCTGCCCGAGAGACACTCCCAGATGCCCTGTGGGGCATAGGCTCCTTCCTCTGCAGCATTCTCCTTGCCCAGCTGTCAGGAGCAGGGCAGCCAGCACCTCACCTTTCAACTTTCCCAGTCCTCCCAAGTGCAGGAACCCCATGTCAAGCACTCTGGGTCCATCTCTCGGGTCCTCTCACTAGGCTTCAGGGCAAGGGAAATGCCTATGAATCCAGGGCAACTCTGTCCCCAGTATTTTTGTCAGAGGCATTTGGACCACAGCAACTCCATCTTGAGTAGGGTCTGTGTAAAATAAGGCTGAGACCTACTGGGCCGCATTGGCTAAGGCATTCTAAGTCACAGGATGGTGTGACTTAGAATTAAGGCATTCTAAGTCACAGGATGAGATAGGAGGTCAGCACAAGATAAAGGTCATAAAGACCTTGCTGATAACACAGGTTGCAATAAAGAAGCCAGCCAAAACCCACCAAAACCAAGATGGTGATGAAAGTCACCTCTGGTTGTCCTCACTGCTACACTCCCACCAGTGCCATCAGAGTTTACCAATGCCATGGCAACATCAGAAAGTTACCCAATATGGTCTAAAAAGGGGAGGCATGAATAACCCACCCCTTGTGTAGTGTATCATCAGAAAATAATAAAAATGGGCAACCAGCAGCCCTCAGGGCTGCTCTGTCTGTGGAGTAGCCATTGTTTTATTCCTTTACTTTTTTAAGAAGCTTGCTTTCACTTTATGGACTCGCCCTGAATTCTTTCTTGTGCAAGATCCAAGAACCTTCTCTTGGGGTCTGGATCTGGATCCCTTTCCAGTAACATTTCACTACCAACATTTAGAATGAATCGCAGAACTAACTCTGTTTCTGTTTTGTTTTTTTGTTTTTGTTTTTGTCTTTTATTTAACAAGTGCTGCCCAGAAGGCCGAGAATGTTTGTTTTAAAAGGTGTTCTTGTCACCTAATTTATCAATGTAGAGGCCTCAGCTGTGCCTACAGCAACAATAAAAGTCCTATATTATCTCTCTGTTATTCTTAGTAAAAGTAATAACTAAAAGTTTTATAGAGCTTTCTCAGGTACCACCAGACATTGTGATTTACAATGGTGATTTACAACTTAACGTGTAACTTACGTAACATGAAAAAAAAATCTATGAAATAGAAATTAATGTGTTTTGTTGTTTTTTCAGGGTTTTTGTTTGTTTGTTTGTTTGTTTTGAGACAGGGTCTCATTCTGTCACCCAGGCTGGAGTGCAGTGGCGCAAACATGGCTCACTGTAGTCTTGATGTCCTTGGCTCAAGTGTTCCTCCCAACTCAGCCTCCCAAGTAGCTGGGACAACATGCATGTGTCACCACACCTGGCTAATTTATGTGTTTTTTTGGAAGAGATGGGCTTCGCCATAATGCCCAGGCTGGTCTCAACGTCCTGGTCTCAAAAGGTCCTCCTACCTCAGCTTCCCAAAGTTCTGGGACTACAGGCTTGAGCCACCATGACTGATCTTCTATTCGGTTTTGAGGGTTTTTGTTAGTTTGTTTGTTTTGTGAGACAGAATCTCGCTCTGTCACCCAGTCTGGAGTGCAGTGGCATGATCTCGGCTCACTGCAACTTCCACCTCCCGGGTTCAAGTGATTCTCCTGCCTCAGCCTCCCTAGTAGCTGGGATTACAGGCATGCTCCGCCACGCCCAGCTACTTTTTGAAGTTTTAGTAGAGACAAGGCTGTTGGCCAGGCTGGTCTCGAACTCCTGACTTCAAGTGATCCACCTGCCTCGGCCTCCCAAAGTGCTGGGATTACAGACGTGAGCCACCACCTCCAGCCTGTTTTGTTGTTGTTGTTGTTTTTCAAAATGAACCTTAACTTTTCCACACTATATTCATTGTTCCCATTTCCTCTCCTTTCAGTCTCTCTTGAACACCCTCCAGTCAGGCTTTCGTTCCTGTATCTCCACCAAAACTGCTCTTGCCCTAAGTCCCTAACAACCTCCATGTAACCAGATCCTGTGGTCATTTCAGTCTACATGAAAGACTTTCTTCTTGTGACCTCTGGACTCTTCTTCCACCTCATTGATTATTTCTTATTAGTTTTTGTTTAACTTTTTATTTTGGAATAATTTAAGACTTACAAGAAGTTGCAAAAATACTATAGAGAGATCCCATATACCTATTCCCAGCTTTCCTGTAAAGATAGCTTTTGACATAACCATGGTATATAATCAAAAGCAGTAAACTGACATTGTCACAATACTCTTAGTGAAACTACAGAACTGGCCGGCTGCGGGTGGCTCACACCTGTAATCCCAGCATTTTGGGAGGCTGAGCCAGGCAGATCACTTGCGGTCAGGAGTTCAAGACTAGCCTGGCCAACATGGTGAAAATCCATCTCTATTAAAAACACAAGCATTAGCCAGGCATGGTGGCGGGTGCCTGTAATCCCAGCTACTCAGGAGGCTGAGGCAGGAGAATCCTTGAACCTGGGAGGTGGAGGTTGCAGTGAGCCGAGATCATGCCACTGCCCTCCAGCCTGGGCCACAAGAGTGAAACTGTGAAGAAAGAAAGAAAGAGAGAAAGAGAGAAGGAGAGAAGGAGAGGAAGGGAGGAAGGGAGGAAGGAAGAAAGAACAGAAACTATGGAACTGAACGAATTTAATGAAACTACAGAACTATAGAACTAGTGGATTTCACCAGTTTTTATATATGTTTACTTTGAGGGGTGAGTGTATAGTACAGATTCATGTAACCACCACCACAATCAGGACACAGAACTAGTCCATTGCCGCAAAGAAACTTCCTTTGCTACCTCTTTATAATTATACCCTATCCCTAGCCCCTGCCAACCATTAATCTGTTCTCATCATTAAAATTTTATCATTTCAAGAGTGTCATATAAATTGAATATTTTGAGAAACAACACAGCAAATTGTCCTTTTTCACTCAGCATAATAACATGAGAAAACATGAGAAAAAAACATAATTCAAGTTGTTACATGTATCAGTAATATATTCCTTGTTCTGCCCGAGTAGTAGTCCACTGCATGGATGTACCAGTTTACCTATTTGCCCATTAAAGGGCATTTGGCTTGTTCAGAGTTTCTGGCTATCATAAATACAGCTACTATGAACATTACTTATGGGTAATGCATCGTTTTTCTCTGACTGCTTTCAAGAATTTTTTCTTTGTCATTACTTTTCAGAAATTTGATTATGATGTGTCTGACTGTGGATTCCTTTAGGTCTATCCTGTTAGGATTTGCTCAGCTTCTTAAGTTTTTAGGTTTATGTCTTTTACTAAATTTTGTTATTGTCCCATAGGTCCCTGAGGCTCTGTTCATTATTTTCCAGTCTATTTTCTCTCTTATTCATATTGGGTAATTCCTAGTGATCTATCTTTAAGTTCACTGGTTTTCCTCTGTCATTTCCATTCTGTTATTGAGCCCATCAAGTGAGTTATTTCAGTTATTGTACAGCTCTACACTTCCCATTTGGTTCATTTTTATATCTTTTATTTCTTTGCTGAGGCTTTCTATTTTTTCATTAGTTTCAAGAATGTTCATGACTGCTTGTTGGAGCACTTTTATCATAGTTGTTTCAAAATTATTGTCAAATAATTCCAACGCCTGTGTCATCTCAATGTTGGCTAGTGTTGGTTGTCTTTTCTCATTCAGGCTGAGATTCTCATAATTCTTGGTATGATGGGTCATTTTTATTACATCCTAGACAGTTTGAGTATTATTTTATGAGACTTTGGTTCTTATTCAAATCTATTATAGCAGGCAGTCAACCTGTTTAGGTTAAGAACACATATCTTGGCCTATGTGTTAGTCCATTTTCACACTGCTGATAAAGACATACCCAAGACTGGCTAATTTATAAAGAAAAGGAGGTTTAATGGATTCACAGTTCCACATGGCATGGGAGGCCTCATAACCATGGCAGAAGGCAAAAGGCACGTCTTACATGGCAGGGGGCAAGAGAGAATGTGAGCCAAGCAAAAGGGGAAACTCCTTATAAAACCATCAGATCTTGTGAGACTTATTCACTAGCACAAGAACAGTTAGGGGGAAACTGCCCCCATGATTCAATTATCTCCACCAGGCCCCTCCTACAACACATGGGAATTATGGGAGCTACAATTCAAGATGAGATTTGGGTGGGGACACAGCCAAAGCCTGTCAGCCTACTTTTGTAGTTTTCAAAGCCTTTGCAAATACTATTTTGGTCTGCTCATGTGTGTGCTACCCACAGATCAGTATGAAACCTGGGTGATGTTCCAGACCATTGTTCAGTCCTGAAGCTTTTTGTTGTGTTATTCCTAGTCAGTTTCACACGAGTTGTTCAGAGGTCTGCCAAGGATTTCATACACAGATTTTAAAGATCACTTTCTTTAGCTCCCTTTTCTCAGTAATCCTCTTTCCACTTTCTAGTTGGGAGAGAGAGGAGTGAGGCTTTACTTGCGGTGTTCACCTGGAATAAGGCAGGTATAATCGAAATGTTCCTGTCCTGCTGAGCCACCCTTTTCCTGATTTTTTTGGCAAAGGAAAGTGGGCTTTTCTTGGGGCATTTTTCTGGTCTGTGCTCACTGACATTTCTGGAATGTGGGCTTCTCCAGGGAGCAGGCTATTGTATATAGGAGACAAAACAAAACAAATAAACAGGAAAGTCACCTCTGGATTGTTTCTTAATTCTCAAGGTTCCCAATCATTCCACCTTTTTTATTCACATTTCAGAGTCTTCTGATGGGTGCTTTATCAAATTTGTATAGGCTTTTTGTATGTTTGTTTTGTTTTCGTTTTTGTTTTTTGAGGTAGAGTCTCACTCTGTCGCCCAGGCTGGAGTGCAGTGGCATGATCTTGGCTCACTGCAAACTCCACCTCCTGGGCTCAAGAGATTCTCCTGCCTCAGCCTCCTGAGTAGCTGGGACTACAGGCACGCACCACCATGCCTGGCTATTTTTTGTATTTTTTGTAGGGGTAGAGTTTTGCCACGTTGCCCAGGCTTGTCTCAAACTCCTGAGCTCAAGTGATCTACATGCCTCAGCCTCCCGAAGACCTGGGATTACAGGTGAGAGCCACTCCCATTTTTTAAATTAATGGGAGTGATAGGGTGGAACATTCCACCCTATCTGAAACCTGGGTGAAACCCTATCACTCCCATCAATTTGGAGAAAACCCAGACAGCCAGTCTAGGTTTTTGGTTTTGGTCCTTCTTCATATTCCCCGTGACTCTCTCTTGAGACCTCTTTTTTTCTGTAGCTGTGTTCATCTCTATCTAGTCTCAGCAAATGCTGTGACTTTAATTGCCATCATAAGTAGCTCTCAAATAAACATCTTCAACTATGACCATTCTCTCGAACCCCAGACTCACATATTCAACCACCTTAGTTGTCTAGTAGACACCTCAAACTAAACACTTACAGAACCAAATTCAACTTTTCTGTTTGAACTTGCTCCTTAATTCTTACTCATCTCAGTAAATAGAAACCTTATTCTGCTAGGTGCTTAGATTATCTTTGATTCCTCTCTTTTTCTCATACCCCAATCTAATCCATCAGGACTTCTTGTTGGTACTACCTTCAAAATAAAACCAAAATCTCATCATTTCCACAGCTACCTTCCTGGTCCAACCTAATATCAACTCTTACTTGAATTAGTGGAATAGCATGCTAACTGGTTGCCCTGCTTTCTTTCTTGCCTTCCCCATATGCTGGTCTTCGCATCAAAGCAAGGCTTTTACGTGCAAATCAGATCACGTCACACCTCTGCTAAAAAATTCCTGAGTCAAACTCAGAGTCCTTATCATTCTCCTCCCTGATCTGGTGCTGCTACTCCTCTGCCTTGATCTCCTACCAATCTTCTTTTTGCCCACTGTGCTTTTGTGCTGTTCTTAGACTAAGCCAAATATTTCCTGCCTTTCAGCGTCAATATTTGCTGTCTCTTCCACCTGGAATGCACTTGTTCCAGATAGCCAAATAGCCTGGTCACTCAGTGCCCTTAGGTTTCTGCTCAAATGACTCTTCCCTTATCAGAGAGGCCCTCCCTGATCATTCTATCTAAAATAGTACCCTTACCTGTCTTTCTTTCTTTGCCCTCATTTATTTTTCTCCTTAGCATTTGTCCCAGTTAGCTACTATTGCCTAACAAGCCATCCCAAAACTTAGTGGTTTTACATAACAACCATTTTACTCACAATTTTGTGGGATAGGTGTTCAGGCATCCTGAGGCCAGGAGCGGTGGCTCACGCCTGTAATCCTAGCACTTTGGGAGGCTGAGGCAGCAGATCACCTGAGGTCAGGAGTTTGAGACCAGCCTGGCTAACATGGCAAAACGCTGTCTCTACTAAAAATACAAAAATTAGCCAGGAGTGGTGGTGGGCACTTGTAATCCCAGCCGCTAGGGAGGCTAAGGCAAGAGAATCACTTGAACCCGGGAGGCGGGGGTTGCAGTGAGCCGAGATCGGGCCATCGCACTCCAGCCTGGGCGACAGAGTAAGATTCCGTCTCAAAAAAAAAAAAAAAGAAAGAAAAAAAGTTCAAGCATCTTGGGGCCTCAGTTGGGATGGATTTAATGGCTGAGAGTGAGCCTCACGTGCATTGGGTCTCACTTTTGCTGTATCTGAGCTCCTCACATCTCCTGCATAAAGGACTCTCCATGTAGCTAGCTTGGAATTCCTCATTCCTCACAGCGAGGTGGTCTCAGAGTAGTTGGATATCTTACATGGTGGCTGGCTTCTCTCTTAGATGAAGTGGAAATTGCCAGGCTTTTACAGAGGTGGGCCCAGAACTGATATAGCAACACTTCTGCGACATGCTCTTGGTCAAGGAAGGAAACAAGGCCAGCTCACAGAAGAAGAGAGAAAATATATTCTACCACTTGGCAGAAGGAACAGCATGCATGTGCAGGAAGGGAAAGAACTGATGATAGCCATGGCTATCTTTGGAGATTATTTATAATACCACAGAATTTACCACCTGACATTATTCATATTAGGTTTTGTTTGTTTGTTTGTTCTGTTTGTTTGTTTGTTTGTTTGTTTTTGAGATACAGTCTCTCTCTGTTGCCCAGGCTGGAGTGCAATGGTAGGATCTTGGCTCACTGCAACCTCCACCTCCCAGGCTCAAGTGATCCTCGCACCTCAGCCTCCCAAGTAGCTGAGACTACAGGTGCACACCACCATGCCTGGCTAATTTTTGTATTTTTTGTAGAGATGGGGTTTTGCTCTGTTGCCCAGGCTGGTCTCAAACTCCTGAGCTCAAGCGATCTACTAGTCTTGGTCTCCCAAAGTGCTGGGATTGCAGGGTGAGCCACTGTGCTTGGCCCTCATATTTGTTTATATCACTAGGTCTGTGAGAGCAAGAGATTATCTATAAGTTCACTATTATACCCCCAGTACCCAGAACAGTACTTGGCACATAGTAGGTGATCAACTATTTTGTTAATAAATTCAAGAGGTAAACTTTGGTGATTCCTTACTAAACACACACACACACACACACACACACACACCAAAAAACAATTGAATTACTGTTCCTACAATTGTTAAGCTCTACTGACATCTGGTTCAATATTTTACTATATATCTTTGATTACAATTTTATGGGTTGGGCGTGGTGGCTCACACCTGTAACTGCAGCACTTTGGGAGGCCAAGGCAGGGGGACTGCTTGAGCCCAGACCAGTATGGGCAACACAGGGAGACCCCATCTCTACAAAAATTGTTTTTTAAAAAATTAGCCAGGCATGGTGGTGCACACCTGTGGTCCCAGCTACTCAGGAGGCTGAGGTGGGAGGATAGCTTGAGCCCAGGAAGTGAAGGCGGCAGTGAGCCATGATCGTGCCACTGCACTCCAGCTTGGGCAACAGAGTGTGACCCTGCCTCAAATAATAATAATAATAATCATCATCATCATCTTACAATACAAACAGAAGTTTATAGATTTTACCTGTGGTGAAAACATGCACCATAGAAGAATAGAGGTGAAGTCCTCAGGGGTTTGTGGACCTGGAAAGAGGCACACTTCTGTCTATACCAAAGCTTAAGGATATTATTACATAAGCCTCCTCTTCAGAAAAGTCATATCCAGAGTCAAAGGGAAATTTTCTTGTTGCCAGTCACAGTCCCTACTCATTCTTAACCTTTCAAGTAGCCCCCAGATTTCTGAGACACTTTATTGAAGGCAAGCAAATAAGATATATGTAATAACCAGTAACGAAATCAGCCAGTTAATTGAGTACAAGGAGGCAGAGGACTTTGTATCCACAAGTGAAGTATACTGTAGGCCCCACCCACAGCTCCTACTCAAGAGACAGCCATTAGGCTTGTACCATTTCCCCAAGATGTCTTACTAGCCACATGTGTCACTCTAAACTGAAGGTCTGGCCCAAAAGCACCAAATCCATAGACATGTGTGTAATCTATGATTTCGCCTGCAAAGAAGAGATTAGCTGAGTCACAATCCGCGCTCAGGCATTTCACTGGGAAATGCCAAAGAAATTGGATGACTGGTGTCTATGATGGGCCATATGTAAGGAGAAATTATGAGAGAACAGAATGTAGGAATAAAAGAAGCTATGAGGCCAGGTGCAGTGGCTCATGCCTGTAATCCCAGCACTTTGAAAGGCCAAGGTGGGCAGATCACCTGAGGTCAGGAGTTCGAGACCGGCCTGGTCAACATGGTGAAACCTGGTCTTTAGTAAAAATACAAAAAAATTAGCAGGGAGTGGTGGTGAGTGCCTGTAATCCCAGCAACTCAGGAGGCTGAGGCAGGAGAATCACTTGAATCTGGGAGGCCGGAGGTTGCAGTGAGCCGAGATTGCGCCATTGCACTCCAGACTGGGCAACAAGGGTGAAAATCCATCTCAAAAAAAAAAAAAAAAAAAAAAAAAAAAGCTATGAGGTACTGAAAAGATGTAGAGTGAGAAGGTAAATGGTAGTTAGATAGAAACAAACAGACATGTGGAGAGTAGCTTAAGCATAATAACAGTGGGGCACTAGGATAAAGAGCCACAAATGCTTGCTGTCTCTCTTGTCATCTTAGATTCCTCCCACTCTAACCTCCAATAGAAGCCCAAGGCAAATGCTTCAATAATGTATTTGGAAGGAGCTTTCCCTATGCTCATAAACAATGCATGAAGGGACTTTTTTGTTATTATGGTTACAATATTTAATCCAATAACTTTTCTGCTTATTTTCTAATGCTGATAAGAACCACAAAAGGTGAAAAAAAGCCTTATCCTCTTGGTAGAATTCCAGGGAATAGGAAATGAACAGTGCTATTGTACTACACATTTAGAAGACGAGTCAAATTAGATCCCCTACACTTCAAACCAACAAAGAGAAATATGGGGTGAAAATTAAACTTAGATTATTTTGATTATAGACAGTCATATTAAGTTTGCTCAATTCTTCTCTTTTTCTGACTCAAGGCGACAATACACCAACAAAGCTACAAAGGGAGAAAACATATTAAATACTTCTTTTCTAGATTCTATAAAGGGAGTTTTTCTGGCCACCCAGGAAAGGAATCTGGCTACTATCATAACTGCAATGCCAACTGAATGGAAGCCAAATAGAAACACTTTGGTACATGGAATATTGATTCACAGAAGAGCTGGCTCTAAACTGGGGTATGCTGACTTGGCTCCTTTTCCCTAAAATCTTCCTCCTTCTGCAAATACTTCAGAGAGGTTGGGACAGGTTTGGCTATTAACAATCAACGATGGGCCGGGCACGGTAGCTCACACCAGTAATCCCAGCACTTTGGGAGGCCAAGGTGGGCGGATCACTTGAGGTCAGGAGTTCAAGACAAGTCTGGCCAACATGGCAAAACCCTGTCTCTGTTAAAAATACACGTCTTACATGGCAGGGGGCAAGAGAGAATGTGAGCCAAGCAAAAGGGGAAACTCCTTATAAAACCATCAGATCTTGTGAGACTTATTCACTAGCACAAGAACAGTTAGGGGGAAACTGCCGAGACTCCATCTCGAAAAAAATAAGAATAAAAATAAATAAATGATGAGTCCTGGGGCTGGTCCACCCACATCTTCTGGGTCTTGCCAGTCCGAATAACAACATAGTCTGCCTTTTGCTGTTGTTCAAAATAAATCTACCAAGATCAAAAAGCTCAATAGCATTTTTCAGACCTCAGTTTAGAAAACTGAGCAGGCTAAAATTCTCCATTTTACATCTACTAGAGAGTGCTTTAACAAGATGAAATAGAAATAGCTAATTGACCAACATATACTGGAAATTTAGGATTTTCTGAACTTGGAAAGGCAGAGGTGGAATAAGACAGTACTGTCAGTGAGTGTAGACACACACACAAACCCCATCAATCCACTGTGAGAGAAAAGTATCTGGGTGGTTGAGGCAGTAATCACAGGCCTCCCATTGCCTCCTCCCCTTCTGAGACTGTGGACAGGAAGGTAGGAGGGTGGGGAAAAGGAGGCTTCAGAGGCAACACAGACATGGGCTGCCCAGCTCCAATGCCCTCTCTCTACTTCTATATACACTGGCTCTCAGGAATGCATGTCATTGGCTTGTACCTGTAGTATCATCATCTATCCTTTTCCTTTGTTCATTAGTTTGCTAGGGCTGCCATAACAGAATACCATAGACTTGAGTGACTTTGAACAGAAATTTATTTTCTTATGGTTCCAGAGGCTGGAAAGTCCAAGATCAAGGTGCCAGCAGGTTTGGGTGCTTCTAAGCCCTCTCTCCTTGGCTTGAAGATCACCACCTTCTCACTTTGTCCTCATGGTCTTTCCTTTGTGTGCATGCATGTCTGTGTGTTACCTTCCTCCTCTTATAAGGACACTGGTCAGACTGGATCGGGGCCCACCCATGTGACCTCATTTTACCTCATTTTAAATGCCCTATCTCCAAATAACAGTCATATTCCAAGGCAGTTGGAGTTAGGACTTTCAAATATGAATTGGGTTGGGGGGGGGCACAATTCAGCCTATATATACCAACTTGCAAGAGTGTTTATTTTATTTATTTTACTTCATTGTAATTATTTTTTAGAGACAGGATTGTACTTTGTCACCCAGGTTGGAGTGCAGTAGCATCATCACAGTTCACTGCCACCTCAAATTCCTGGGCTCAAGCAATCGTCCTACCTCAGTCTCCCAAGTAGCTGGGTCTACAGGCATGTGCTACCATGCCCAGCTAATTTTTTACTTTTGGTAGAGACAAGATCTTGCTATGTTGCCCAGGCTGGTCTCAAAATCCTGGGTTTAAGTGATTCCCCCACCTCAGCCTCCCAAAGTGCTGGGACTACAAGCATGAGCCACTGCACCCAGCCAGTGTGTTGATTTTATGCAAGAGGATGTCAGAAGCTTCCTATCACACCTTCTTGACTTCATACTAGTAGCTGCCCAACATTACGGCAATGTTGAGAAAGTCATAACAGCTTTCCATTTTTCTGAGACAAGGATGTGAGAAACCTTTTTGTGGCTTGTCAAAGTTAGAACTCTCTTAATACTCCTTGGTGTGCAGCTCCCTGAGATGGATGGTTAGAGAACCTTGTCACTCTGGATCTGGGTGGCTCCAATTAAGATTTACTGGAAGGAAAGGATGTCAATGATCCCAAAAAGGAATTTACTGAGAGGAAAGGAGAAATTGGGATGGGAAACCCCAGCCCAGCACTAGGGGTAAGGGTTGATAAGGCTGACGCTAGAGGCCTCCCAAGACAAAACCATCCTGGTGTGGTGTTTCGGTAGAGGCAAGTTGCTCAGCATGCGACTGTGAACCACAGAGCCATAACCTTTGAGGCTATGAGAGTGACATCATCTAGGTCTATAGGGGGACCCATCTGAAAATGAGCATCCTTGCTGAGAGGACAAATGTCCATATGACTGGCCAGGACCAGGCTTCAAAAGCCACTCTGAGGACCATTGGAAACAAGAGCAGTAGGGACCTTACTCCACTTTCTAGTTCTTGCTGGAGGCAGCCTATGTAGTGGTTTAGAACAAGCTCAGAGCCATGTGCCAGGGATCAGAGCCCAGCTTACCCACTTACTGTGCAACCTTGGGCAAGTTATGCTCTGGGTTTCAATCTCCTCATCTGCAAAACTGGAATAATAAGAGTCCCTCCTCATAGACTGTTTAGAAGAACTAAATGATTTGATAACTTGGAATTGTGTTTGCCACATCAAGAGGTCAATAAATAGTAGTTTTTCTTATTATTCTTGTACCTGGTTTCAAAATTGTTATTAGGGAGTGGGACAGAGCAAGACTGCAGAATAGATGGCTCCACCAATTTTCTCCCTCTCCTCCTGCTACAAGGAAACTAATTTAACAACTATCAACACACAGAACAAGCATGTTCATAAAAAACAAAATCAGGTGAGCACTCACGCTACTTGGTATTAATATCATTAAAAGAGGCACTGAAGAAGGTAAGAGACAGTTTTGCACTGCCGATGCCACCCCTTCCCCATCCCCTGGCAGTGGCCATGCTGTGTGCTTTGGAGAGAGAGAGCACAGCAATTGCAAGACATTGCAGTGAACTCAGTGGTGCCCTGTCACAGCAGAAAGCCAAAACAGGCTGAAATCAGCTGATGCCCACTAACGGAGAGAATATTTAAACCAGCTCTAGCCAGAGGGGAAATGCCCATCCCAGCAGCTGGAACTTGAATTCTTTCAAGCCTCACCACTGTGGGCTAGAGTACTCTGAGGCCCTAAATAAACTCGAAAGGCAGTCTAGGCCACAAGGACTACAACTCCTAGGCAAGTCCTAGTGCTGAACTGGGCTCAGAGCCAGTGGACCAGGGGAGCCCACAGCCTACTGAGACAATAGCCAGGGTGGCCAAGGGAGTGCTTGTGCCACCCCTATTCCTACCCCAGGCTGCACAGCTCACAGCTTAAAAAGAGACCCCTTCCATCTGCTTGAGGAGAGGAGCGAGAAAAGAGGACTTTGTACTTTGTCTTGCATCTTGGATACTAGCTCAGTCACAGTAGGATAGGGCACTGGTCAGGGTCACAAGGACCCCTTTCCAGGCCCGACCTCCCAGACAACATTTCTAGACACATCCTGGGCCAGAGGGGAACCTGCTGCCTTGAAGGTAGGACCCAGTCCTGGCAGGATCTATCACCTGCTGACTAAAGAGACCCTGGGCCCTGAATAACAAGCAGCAATACCCAGGTTGTACACCATGGGCCTTGGGTGAGACTCTGAGACTTGCCAGTTTTAGGTGAGACTCAGTACATTCCCAGCTATAGTAGCTTAGGGAGAGACTCCTACTTGAGAAAAGTGGAGGGAAAACGAAAGAGGACTTTGTCTTGCACCTTATGTACCATCTTGGCTATAGGGGACAGAGCACGAAGTAGGCTCCTTAGGGTCCCCAATTTCAGGCCTTGGCTCTTAGATGGCATTTCTGGACCTGGCCTGGGCCAGAGGGGAGTCCGCTACCCTGAAGAGTGAGTCCCAGTCCAGACAGCATTCACCAAGAGTTGACTGAAGAGCCCTTGGGCCTTAAGAAAGCATCGGCAGTAGCTTGGCAGTACTCCCTGTGGGCCTGTGATGGTGGTGGCTATGGGGTGAGCCTCCTCTGCCTGTGGAAAGGGGAGGGAAGAGTGGGAAGGACTTTGTCTTGCAGTTTGAGTGCCAGCTCAGCCACAGTACACTAAAACACCAGGTAGATTTCTAAGGTTTTTGACTCCAGTCTCTGGCTCCCAGATAGCACCTATGGACCTACCCAGGGCCTGGGGGAACTTACTGCCCAGAAAGAAAGGACACATGCCTGGCTGGCTGTGCCACCTGCTGATTGTAGAGCCTCAGGGCCTTGAGTGAACATAGATGGTAACCATGTGGTGGTTACAGAGGGCCTTGGGCAAGACCCAGTGTTGTGTTGTGCCGGCTTCAGGTCTGACCCAGAACAATCCCAGTGATGGTGGCCACAGGGGTGCTTGTGTCGCCCCACCCCCAGCTCCAAGCAACTCAGAACAGAGAGAGAGAGAGAGAGAGGAGAAAGAGACTCTATTTGTGAGAAGATAAAAGTCTCTGCCTGGTAATCCAGAGAAATCTTCCAGATCTTATCTAAGAACGTCAAGGCAGTACCTCTATGAGTCTGCAAGAACCACAGCATTTTTGGGCTGGGGGCATATCTCCTAATGCAGATACGGCTTAGATCATAACACCCAAGTCCTTTCAAACACCTGGACAGCCTTGCTAAGAAGGACAGGTAGAAACAAGCCCAGACTGCAAAGACTGTAATAAACACCTAATGCTTCAATGCCCGGACACAGACAAACATCCACAAACATCAAGACCATCCAGGAAAACATGACCTCACCAAATGAATGAAATAAGGAAGCAGGGACCAATTCTAAGGAAACTCAGAGAATCAAGATAACACAGAGTAGGAATTCAGAATTCTACCACATAAGTTTAACAAAGATATTGAAATAATTTAAAAGAATCAAGTAGAAATTCTGGAGCTGAAAAATGCAATTGGCATATTGAAGAATGCATGAGTCTTTTAATAGCAGAATTGATCAAGCAGAAGAAAGAATTAGTGAGCTTGAAGACAGGCTATATGAGGAGACAGAAGAAAAAAGAATAAAAAACAATAATGCACACCTACAAGATCTAGAAAATAGCCTCAAAAGGGCAAATCTAAGAGCTATTGGCCTTAAAGAGGAGGCAGAGAAAGAGAGGGATAGAGAATTTACCCAAAGGGATAATAACAGAACATTCAAAGCCTAGAGAAAGATACCAATATCCAAGTACAAGAAGGTTATAGAATACCAAGCAGATTTAACCCAAAGAAGACTACCCCAAGGCATTTAATAATCAAACTCCCAAAGATCAAGGATAAAGGACCCTAAAGGCAGCAGGAGAAAAGAAACAAATAACATACAATGGAGCTCCACTACATCCGGAAGCAGACTTTTCAGTGGAAACCTTACAGGCCAGGAGAGAGTGGCATGATATATTTAAAGTCCTGAGGGGAAAAAAAAAACTTTTACCCTAGAATAGTTTATCTGGTGAAAATATTCTTCAGACATGAAGGAGAAATAAAAACTTCCCCAGACAAAGAAAAGCTGAGGGTTTTTTTTCAATGCCAGACCTGTCCTACGAGAAAAGCTAAAGGGAGTATTTTGATCAAGAACCAAAGGACATTAGTGAGCTATCGCTCTTATTAGGGCTCATCTGAAGGTAAAAAAATCACTAGTAATATTTAATAGTAAGTACACAGAAAAACACTATAACACTGTAACTGTGGTATGTAAACTACTCTTATCCTAAGTAGAAAGACTAAATGATGAACCAATAAAAAATAATAACTACAGTAACTTTTCAAGACATAGTACAATAAGATATAAATAGAAACAATAAAAAGTTAAAAAATGAGGGGATGAAGTTGAACTGTAGAGTTTTTGTTAGTTTTCTTTTCGTTTGTTTATGCAGTGTTGTTGTTATCAGGTTAAAATTATGGGTTATAAGATAGTATTTACAAGCCTCATGGTAACCTCAAATCAAAAACATGCAATGAATACAAAAAAATAAAAAGCAAGAAACTGAATCATACCACCAAAGAAACTCACCTTTACTAAAAAAGAAGACAGGAAGGAAGGAAGGAAAGAGAAGGACACAAAACAGCTAGACAACAAATAACAAAATGGCAGGAGTAAATCCTTACTTATCAATAATAGCATTGAATGTAAAGGACAAAACTATCCAATCAAAGGACATAGAGTGTATGAATGGATTAAAAAACAAGAGTCAATGATCTATTGCCTACAAGAAACATGTTTCACCTATAAAGACACACATAGACTGAAAATAAAGGGACGGGAAAATATTTTCCATGCCAATGGAAACAAAAAAAAGAGCAGGAGTTGCTGTACTTCTATCAGACAAAATAGATATCAAGACAAAACTTACAAGAAGAGAAAAAGAAGGTCATTATATAATGATAAAGGGGTCAATTCAGCAAGAGGATATAACAATTTTAAATATATATGCATCCAACAAAAAATAGTTAGAATAAGACTTAGTATTTGCTACCATAACAGGATGACTATAGGCAAAAATCTTTTTTTTTTTTGAGATGGAGTCTCGCTCTTGTTGCTCAGGCTGGAGTGCAATGGCGTGATCTCAGCTCACTGCAACCTTCACCTCCCAGGTTCAAGCGATTCTCCTGTGTCAGCCTCCCAAGTAGCTGGGATTACAGGTACCCGCCACCACACCCGGCTAACTTTTGCATTTTTAGTAGAGACAGGGTTTCACCATATTGGTCAGGCTGGTCTCGAACTCCTGACCTCAGGTGATCCACCCGCCTTGGCCTCCCAAAGTGCTGGGATTACAGGCATGAGCCACTGTGCCCAGCCAGGAATAAACATTTTTAAAGCTCTTTCTACATATTGCCAATTTGCTTTCCTGAAAGGTGGTACCTGCTTGTTCCCTGACTCTTGCCAGCACTTTGTTAATTTTAGTCTTCACATTTTCATTACTAGTGCGATTAAATATTTTAAGTATTTAATAGTTCTTTGCATTTCCATGATTGTCAATTGTTTGTTCATGTCATTTGCCTATTTATTTGTTGCTCTTTTTAATCAAATCCCTCCAATATAAAACCATTAAAGGACTGTGAGTGGAGGTAGGTTTGGAGGAAGAAAATAAGCGTGCTCTGGTTCTGATAATTGGAGGACATACTCTGATTTGCCCCAGGAAAACTTTTCCACACTCTCTCTTCCCACAAGTTCTTGGCCTTTCTACCCACCTGGACAGCAGGGGAAATGCATGTCAAGCACAAGGCAAGTCTAGGCCTGACAGACTCTACAACAAGCACTTTTTAGATTCAGACAGTTTATTACTTACAAAGACAGTGAAAGGAAGGGTAGCCAAGGGTGCCAGCTCCCCAAGGCCTTTGAGCAGGGCAACACTAAAACAAAGAGCCAAATGACTACAACACAAATGATATGACACTCTGTCACTGAGGGGCCCATTCCAGACTACAGCAGAGTGATTTTTATGGCCTGCAGCTGTGCCCTAAGTGGGTGAGACAGAAAGCTGCTTCATCAAAATCCAGAAGGCTATAAGAAACTATGTTGGCCAGGCACGGTGGCTCATGCCTGTAATCACAGCACTTTGGGAGGCCAAGGCAGGTGGATCACTTGAGGACAGGAGTTCAAGACCAGCCTGGCCAACATGGCAAAACGCTCTCTACTAAAAATAAGAAAATTAGCCGGGCATAGTGGCGGGTGCCTGTGATCCCAGCTCCTCAGGAGGCTGAGGCATGAGAATCGCTTGAACCCAGGAGGCAGAGGCTGCAGTGAGCCAAGATCTCACCACTGCACTCCAACCAGGGCAACAGAGTGAGACTCTGTCTCAAAAAACAAACAAACAAACAAACGAAAAAACTCAAATAAAAAAAGAAACTACCTGATGACAGCTTTCCAGGCCGATATCTTCCAGGGAAGATAGGGAGGTTAGTGGGAAATAGCTTTGTTGCAGCTCCTCACAAACCTCCTCTCAGCTAGTGTTCCAGAAAGATCACAAGGTGTTCTGCCAAGACTTTGATTCAGCTGTGTCCTATGTGGATATATGCAAGGTTACCAGAACACCATGGTGGAGCCACTGCTGCATACGATGCAGGTAAAGAATCTTGGAATTCTGTGTGTTTTATTTTGAGACAGGGTATCACTCTGTCACCCAGGCTGGAGTGCAGTGATGTGATCACTGCTCACTGTAGCCTCGACCTCCTGTGCTCAAGTGATCCTCCCATCTCAGCCTCCCGAGTAGCTTGGACCATAGGTGCACGCCACCATGCCTGGCTAATTCATTTTTTTATTATTTGTCGAGACAGGGGCTCCCTATGTTGCCCAGGCTGGTCTTAAACTCCTGGGTTCAGGTGATCCTCCGGCCTCAGCCTCCCAAAGTGCTGGGATTACAGGCGTGAACCACTGTGCCCCGCCTGGAATTCTATTTGGACCTTTTTTCAATTTAGGGAGTTTTGAGGAAACTTCATTTCTTTCTTTCTTTCATTTTTTTCTTTTTTTTTTTTTCGTGAGACAGGGTCTCTCTCTGTCGCCCAGGCTGGAGTGCAGTGGCATGATCTTGGCTCAGTGCAGCCTCTGCCTCCCGGTTCAAGCCATTCTCCTGCCTCAGCCTCCAGAATAGCTGGGATTACAGGTGTGCGCCACCACACCAGGCTAATCTGTTTTGTTTGTTTGTTTGTTTGTTTGTTTTGAGATGGAGTCTTGCTCTGTCACCCAGGCTGGAATGCAATGGCGCCATCTTCTTGGCTCACTGCAACCTCTGCATCCTGGGCTCAAATGATCCTCCTTCCTCAGCCTCCCAAGTAGCTGGGACTACAGGCATGTGCCACCATGTCTGGCTAACTTTTGCATTTTTTTGTAGAGACAGGGTTTTGCCATGTTGCCCAGGCTGGTCTTGAACTCCTGGACTCAAGTGATCCAGGCGCCTCAGCCTCCCAAAGTGCTGGGATTACAGGCATGAGCCACTGCACCTGACCTTGAATTTGTTCTAAGAATCAGTTCCAAGCTTTTTTTTTTTGGTGGAGTCTTTAGATTTTTCTGTATATAAGATTATGTCTTCTGCAAAGAGGGACAATCTGACTTTCCTTTTTCCAATTTGAATTCCCTTTATTTCTTTCTCTTGCCAAACTTTTTAAGAGTTTGACTAAATTTGTGCCTCTGGTCATCTGAATGCTTGATTGTGTAGTTGCCTCTGCTTATTACTAACAAGTCAGTACAGGTTACATTAGGAATTTTGTTTTGTGTACATCTGGCCCCATTAGCTAATTTTTTATGCTGCTCCTTGTGGAGCAGGGCTACCCCATAGGCAGTGTGCCCAGAGCAGTATTAATAGCTAATTTTTTATTGGCTTTTATGAGCTTGCACCTATTGATTTCTCTGTTCCCATTGAGGTTTTTAATAAGTTGTGGCAGATTGGCAGCACTGCTAGGAGAATATGGTCTTCTTAGTCCTTTGTCTGTATAATGTGCTGTCACGTAGACATTTTGAAGCCAGTCGGTATATGAAAAACAGGTAGCCTTTGTGAATTAAATCCTGACTCTTCAAGAGATAATATTCTGAATACCACTGGACAGGTAATTTTATAATATAGTTAATGAAATATAAACTTGAGATCCCTTTGCTTGTATGGGTCCTGTACACACCCCAAGAAAGGTCCTGGAAAGTTTACACTAATAATCAGTGTTATTTTTCTTCAGAGGACCCAATCCACATCGTATAGATGTTAGAGCCTACAAATCCTGAAATTTTCCCTGTCTCAGAGTGAATTACTATTTATTAGGTGCCATTCTGAGCATTGTGATAACTAGGGAATATATGAAAGAAGTGATAAAGGCCGGGCACAGTGGCTCATGCCTGTAATCCCAGCACTTTTGGAGGCTGAGGCGGCAGATCACCTGAGGTCAGGAGTTCGAGACCAGCCTGACCAACATGGAGAAACCCCGTCTCTACTAAAAATACAAAATTAGCCAGGCATGGTGGCCCATGCCTGTAACCCAGCTACTTGGGAGGCTGAGGCAGGAGAATCGCTTGAACCTGGGAGGTGGTGGTTGTGGTGAGCTGAGATCACGCCATTGCCATTGTGCTCCAGCCTGGGCAACAAGAGTGAAACTCTGTCAAAAAAAAAAGGAAGGAAGGAAGGAAGGAAGGAAGGAAGGAAGGAAGGAAGGAAGGAAGGAAGGAAGGAAGGAAGGAGTGATAGAGAGATATCTTCCTCCCCAATTCACTTTCTTATCCTGAATGTAAGAAATCTAAGAATGTACTGTGCAGCTGGATGTATGTGGTGGGGGAGGTGAGGAAGTGGGAATTATACCAAGCCTAGCAGAGCATCTCTGAAGGAAGATTTTATCTAGAATTACCCCTAACTTTTGTTCACTTTGTTCAAAACCAGGGGAGAGAAGGAGTGGAAAGTAGGAAAGGGATCCTACTCTTATAAATCCAGGGACTGTTGGGACTGCTTAGGTATTGGCCATCTATATGATATTAACCATTTTCTTCTGTAAGATTTAGGAAATGTTATGCTTTTACTGACACTTTTTTCTTGTGGCATCAGTTATCTTGCCCAAATCTTTTTTTCACTACCTTGAAATTATTCTTAAACTATATAAATGTTGATGAGTAGCAATTATGTGAGTTGGGATCTTCTAAATGTCAGACTAAGAGTCTGGTAAACATTAAGAAGAGGAAACTAGGCTGGGCACGGTGGCTCACGCCTGTAATCCCAGCACTTTGGGAGGCCGAGGCGGATGGATCGCCTGAGGTCAGAAGTTCGAGACTAGCCTGGCCAACATGGCAAAACCCCGTCTCTACTAAAAATACAAAAATTAGCCAGGCATAGTGGTGGGTGTCCATAATCCCAGCTACTCGGGAGGCTGAGGTAAGAGAATGGCTTGAACTCGGGAAGCAGAGGTTGCAGTGAGCTGAGATCGCACCACTGCACTCCAGTCTGGGTGACAGAGCCAGACACTGTCTAAGAAAGGAGAAGGAGAAGGAGAAGGAGAAGGAGAAGGAGAAGGAGAAGGAGAAGGAGAAGGAGAAGGAGAAGGAGAAGAAAATCCCAAGGATGAAAAAACAGATTTTCTCTAACATACTCTAATTAACTCTGTAGTTTTAGCTTTGCTCAAGAGTTTGTCCCTTTCCTGGAAAGTATTAAAAGGAATGTTTAGAACATGGGAAAACTGGCTTAGGCACAGTGGCTCACACCTGTAATCCCAGCACTTTGGGAGGCCAAGGCAGGCGGATCACTTGAGATCAGGGGTTCGAGACCAGCCTGGCCAATATGGTGAAACCCTGTCTCTACCAAAAATACAAAAGAAAATTAGCCAGGCATTGTGGTGGGTGCCTGTAATCCTAGACGCTCGGGAGGCTGAGGCGGGAGAATTGCTTGAACCCAGGAGGCAGAGGTTGCAGTGAGCCGAGACTGCACCACTGTACTCCAGCCTGGGCGAAAGAGTGAGACCCTGTCTCAGGGAAAAAAAAGAGAAGAAGAAGAAGAAGAAGAAGAAGAAAAGGAATATTGGACAAAAAGATTTTTGTAAGTCCAAAAAGTATTTTTTTTTTTCTGTCACCCAGGCTGAAGTGCTGTGATGCAATCTTGGCCCGCTGCAACCTCGGTCTCCCGGGTTCAAGCGATTCTCCTGCCTCAGCCTCCCGAGTAGCTGGGACTACAGGTGCGTGCCACCATGCCCAGCTAATTTTTCCATTTTTAGTAGAGAAGAAGTTTCACCATGTTGGCCAGGATGGTCTCGATCTCCTAACCTCGGGAACCGCCTGCCTCAGCCTCCCAAAGTGCTGGGATTGCAGGCGTGAGCCACCGCACCCAGTCGAAACTATCTTTTAAAAATAGTCTCCATTGGGTAGGCCAGGAGTGGTGGCTCATGCCTGTTATCCCAGCACTTTGGGAGGCTGAGGCGGGTAGATCTTTCTTGAGCTCAGGAGTTCAAGACCAACCTGGGCAACACGGTGAAAAGCTGTTTCTACTAAAAATACAAAAATTAGCCGGGCATGGTGATGCACGCCTGTAATACCAGCTACTCGGGAAACTGAGGCATGAGAATTGCTGGAACCCGGGAGTCAGAGGCTGCAGTGAACTGAGATCATTCCACTACACTCCAGCCTGGGTGACACAGTGAGACTCTGTCTAAAAAATAAAAAAAAAAAAAAGCCAGGTGCGGGGGCTCACGCCTGTAATCCCAGCACTTTGGGAGGCCGAAGCGGGCGGATCATGAGGTCAAGAGATCAGGACCATCCTGGCCAGCATGGTGAAACCCCATCTCTACTAAAAATACAAAAATTAGCTGGGCATGATGGTGGGTGCCTGTAGTCTCAGCTACTAGGGAGGCTGAGACAGGAGAATCACTTGAACTCGGGAGGCAGAGGTTGCAGTGAGGCAAGATTATGCCACTGCACTCCAGCCTGGCGACAGAGCAAGACTCTGTCTCAAAAAAAAAAAAGAAAAAAGAAAAAAAAGTCCCCATTGGAACTGCTTTGATGTAAAAAGTTACTAGAATTCATAATTTTCTGCTGCTAAGACCATTTACTTCTGAGAAGCCTTTCTTGACTCTTCTATCCTCCCCACCCCTGTCTGAGTTAGAAGTCTGTTTCACCTGTTTTTCCTCTTTTGTACTAACTTCCAACTCTCTGTTATATCTTTACTATAACATTGTACCGTGATCATTTATTTTCTGGACTATCTTTTCCACTAAACTGACAGTTTGATGCTTTTTCATTTCATTACCTAGCACAGTGCCTAGCACACTGGGATATTCATGAACTTTTTAAATAAGAATGAATGATAGTGTTGTCAGACAGCCCAGTATGACATCACAGTCTATGAGTTCACATGTACATGGGAGGATAGAGTCACTGGTTAGTAATAGAAAGAAGAAGGAAAAAACACACAGAATTCAATAAATGTTACAGTCACGTACTCAGAAAGCTGACTAGGAAGTCAGATCATTGACGGACAAATATTTTTTACTTTGCCTAAATTAAGAGTTTTACCAACAACAGTGAATAAGATACCTTATGGTAAGAAAAAAATATATAGTCTTTATAAATTGATTATACACAATTTTCAATGCTTTTAAAAATAATTGGAACTGGTCAATAAGATTGAAAGAAAATTGATAAGAATTATTTAAAAGTTAAATGTGAGAGGATTGCTTGAGACCAGGAGTTTAAGACCAGCCTGGGCAACACAGTGAGACCCTGTCTCTAGAAAAAAAAATTAAAAATAATTAGCCCCCATCTCTAAAAAATTTAACAAATAAGTAGCTGGGCACAGTGTTGTACACATGTAGTTTCAGTTACTTGGGAGGTTGAGGTAGGAAGATCGCTTGAGTCCAGGAGTTAGAAGTTGCAGTGATCTCAAGATTCCATCTCCAAAAAAAAAAAAAAAAAAAAAAAAAAAATAAAGAGGGAGAAGAAATGCTGACTCAAAAACTTCTGAAAAGGAGCCGAGCATGGTGGGTCATGCCTGTAATCCCAGCACTTTGGGAGGCTGAGACAGGATTGCTGAGCCCAGCAGTTTGAGACCACCCTGGGCAACATAGTGAGCCCCCGTCTCCACAAAAAATTTGAAAAACTAGCCAGGTATGTCCAGGCACTTTGGCTCATGCCTGTAATCCCAGCACTTTGGGAGGCCAAGGTGGGTGGATTGCTTGAGTCCAGGAGTTTGAGACCAGCCTGGGCAACATGGTGAAACACGGTATCTACAAAAAGTACAAAAATTAGCCTTGCGTGGTGGCATGTGCCTGTAGTCCCAGCTACGGGAGGCTGAGGTTGGAGGATCATTTGAGCCCAGAAGACAGAGGTTGCAGTGAGCCAAGATTGTGCACTCCAACCTGGGTGACAAAGTGAGGCCCTGTCTCAAAAAAGAAAAAAAAAATTAGCCAGGTGTGGTGGTGGGCACTTACGGTCCTAGCTACTCAGGAGGCTGAGATGGGAGGATCGCTTAAGCCCAGAAGGTCGAGGCTGCAGTAAGCCATGATTGCACCACTGCACTTTAGCCTGGGTGACAGAGTGAGACCCTTTAAAAAAAAAAAAAAAAAAAAAAACTTATGAAAAGGGGAAAAAAGTTATCTGCCTATGTATTTTTTTAAACCTTCCAATCCTCTTAATCAGTATATGAATTGAACAGATTTGACCCCTGCCATGGAGACTAGCCACAGAGATGACACCTCAAAGATCTGCACCTTCGAGTATTCATGTCCCTTGTTTCGTCTCCTCCCTTAGTGAGTCAGGGCCAGCCCTGGGTGACCAATTGAATCCAGTGAAGTGATGTTGCATGGCTTCTGAGGCTGCACCATAAGAAGCCTTGCAGCTTCCACTTTGGTCTCATGGAACACTCACTCTTGGAGCCCTGAGCATGATATATGGAGTTCAAATACCCTAAAGCCACCTTGCAGGAGAGACTGGGTGGAGAGGCTCTGAGATTTCATGTAGAATGATTCTTGGCCAGCACCCTAGCCATTTGAGTCATCCCAGCTGAGGCTCCAGATGTACTGTGGAACAGAATTGAGTTGTCCCCACCAAGCCCTGCCTAAAATGCAGGTTCATGAGTAAAAGAAATATTAAGTAATTATTGCTTTACGTTTCAGGTGGTTTGTTACTCAGCAATAGATGACTGAAACACTCCTCTTTCACTTGATGTGAAGTATTTCCTTAGGTGAGTGCAGAGTGAACAAGGATGTGTCAGGTCAACTCAAACATAGGGAATTTTCCAGCCATCATTGCTGGGGTAATTGACTTATTCATGCTGTAGAGATACACTGCTTCAGGACTGCCTTTTTGTTGTTATTGTTGTTTTTGAGACGGAGTCTCACTCTGTTGCCCAGGCTGGAGTGCAGTGGTGCGATCTCGGCTCACTACAGCCTCTGCCTCCCGGGTTCAAGCAATTCTCCCACCTCAGCCTCCTGAGTAGCTGGGATTACAGGGGCGCACCACCACACCTGGCTAATTTTTGCATTTTTAGTATGTTTAGTATTTTCACCATGTTGGCCAAGCTGGTCTCGAACTCCTGACCTCAGGTGATCCACCTGCCTCGGCCTCCCAAAGTGCTGGGATTACAGGCGTGAGCCACTGTGCCCGGCCAGGACTGTCTTCTGAAAAGTAACTATATCACTTCTGTGGTCAAGACTCAGGGGACCCAGAGCCATCTCTGGAGCTTGTGGCCAGGTGTAAACCCACAACTCAACATTTTAATATAGATGAATATACATATTAAGCTGAACATGAAGGGCAGCCTTCTATAGAAAAGAAATCACAAGAATATAAATTGCAGGAGGAGTACAGGCAGAAGAAGCAACCAACTTCTGCCTGAACTCTGCAGAGTTAGCGTTCCCTTTTCAGGACCTGCTTCCCACCCATATCTGTAACACCCATGTTTGGAATTCACCCCTGCAGCTGCAGCAATGGGACCAGGGGTGCATACCAACCTAGAGCCAATCTGTTATCGACTGGCCAGCGATGTATATGATTATTTGCCTTGAGAGTCTGAGACTGTAGCATGTCCTTGGACAGAAAGGCCATGAGGAATCAGGGTAGGATAGCTGTTGTCAGCCATGTAAATGCTGATGAGTAAGTAGAGAGCCGGTTTGCAAAAATAAGTAGTGATGAGAATTCATGGGGACAGGCGAAAAAGAGAGGGGGCAGAAAAGAAAGAAAGAGTAAGAGAGAAAGAAAAAGGATGAGACAGCACTAGTATTAGCTCTGTTTATTATCTTTCTAGTCCCCAGTTCTTAACATTTAATTTAATTTTCTTTTTGTAATTTTGTTTTTGGTCAAGAGTGATGGTAGGATGG
>NW_026652290.1:59888254-59915352 GCF_009828535.3 Hylobates moloch | reverse complement strand
GGGCACAGTGTTGCACACATGTAGTTGCAGTTACTTGGGAGGTTGAGGTAGGAAGATCGCTTGAGTCCAGGAGTTAGAAGTTGCAGTGATCTCAAGACCCCATCTCCAAAAAAAAGAAAAAAAAGAAAGAAAGAAAAAAAAGAAAGAGGGAGAAGAAGTGTTGACTCAAAAACTTATGAAAAGGAGCCGAGTGCGGTGGGTCATGCCTGTAATCCCAGCACTTTGGGAGGCTGAGACAGGATTGCTGAGCCCAGGAGTTTGAGACCACCCTGGGCAACATAGTGAGCCCCCGTCTCCACAAAAAATGTGAAAAATTATCCAGGTGTGGCCAGGCATTGTGGCTCATGCCTGTAATCCCAGCACTTTGGGAGGCCAAGGTGGGTGGATTGCTTGAGTCCAGGGGTTTGAGACCAGCCTGGGCAACATGGTGAAACCCGGTCTCTACAAAAAGTACAAAAATTAGCCTGGCGTGGTGGCACATGCCTGTAGTCCCAGCTACTTGGGAGGCTGAGGTTGGAGGATCATTTGAGCCCAGGAGACAGAGATTGCAGTGAGCCAAGATTGTGCACTCCAGCCTGGGCGACAAAGTGAGGCCCTGTCTCAAAAAAGAAAAAAAAAATTAGCCAGGTGTGGTGGTGGGCACTTATGGTCCTAGCTACTCAAGAGGCTGAGATGGGAGGATTGCTTAAGCCCAGAAGGTCGAGGCTGCAGTAAGCCATGATTGCACCACTGCACTTTAGCCTGGGTGACAGAGTGAGACCCTGTTAAAAAAAAAAAAGAAAAAAACTTATGAAAAGGGGAAAAAAGTTATCTGCCTATATATTTTTTTAAACCTTCCAATCCTCTTCATCAGTATATGAATTGAACAGATTTGACTCCTGCCATGGAGACTAGCCACAGAGATGACACCTCAAAGATCTGCACCTTCGAGTATTCATGTCCCTTATTTTGTCTCCTCCCTTAGTGAGTCAGGGCCAGCCCTGGGTGACCAATCGAATCCAGTGAAGTGATGTTGCATGGCTTCTGAGGCTGCACCATAAGAAGCCTTGCAGCTTCCACGTTGGTCTCATGGAACACTCACTCTTGGAGCCCTGAGCATGATATATGGAGTCCAAATACCCTAAAGCCACCTTGCAGGAGAGACTGGGTGGAGAGGCTCTGAGATTTTGTGTAGAATGATTCTTGGCCAGCACCCCAGCCATTTGAGTCATCCCAGCTGAGGCTCCAGATGTACTGTGGAACAGAATTGAGTTGTCCCCACCAAGCCCTGCCTAAAATGCAGGTTCATGAATAAAAGAAATATTAAGTAATTATTGCTTTAAGCGATTACGTTGCAGGTGGTTTGTTACTCCGCAATAGATGACTGAAACACTCCTCTTTCACTTGATGTGAAGTATTTCCTTAGATGAGTGCAGAGTGAGCAAGGATGTGTCAGCTCAACTCAAACATAGGGAATTTTCCAGCTATCATTGCTGGGGTAATTGACTTATTCATGCTGTAGAGATACACTGCTTCAGGACTGTCTTTTTGTTGTTGTTGTTGTTGTTTTTGAGACGGGGTCTCACTCTGTTGCCCAGGCTGGAGTGTAGTGGTGCGATCTCGGCTCACTACAGCCTCTGCCTCCCTAGTTCAAGCAATTCTCCCACCTCAGCCTCCTGAGTAGCTGGGATTACAGGGGCGCGCCACCATGCCTGGCTAATTTTTGCATTTTTAGTATGTTTAGTATTTTCACCATGTTGGCCAAGCTGGTCTCGAACTCCTGACCTCAGGTGATCCACCTGCCTCGGCCTCCCAAAGTGTTGGGATTACAGGCGTTAGCCACCGCGCCCAGCCAGGACTGTCTTCTGAGAAGTAACTATTATCACTTCTGTGGTCAAGACTCAGGGGACCCAGAGCCATCTCTGGAGCTTGTGGCCAGGTGTAAACCCACAACTCAACATTTTAATGTAGATGAATATATACATTAAGCTGAACATGAAGGGCAGCCTTCTATAGAAAAGAAATCACAAGAATATAAATAGCAGGAGGAGTACAGGCAGAAGAAGCAACCAACTTCTGCCTGAACTCTGTAGAGTTAGCGTTCCCTTTTCAGGACCTGCTTCCCACCTATATCTGTAACACCCGTGTTTGGAATTCACCCCTGCAGCTGCAGCAATGGGACCAGGGGTGCATACCAACCTAGAGCCAATCTGTTATTGATTGGCCAGCGATGTATATGATTATCTCCCTTGAGAGTCTGAGACTGTAGCATGCCCTTGGACAGAAAGGCCATGAGGAATCAGGGTGGGATAGCTGTTGTCAGCCATGTAAATGCTGATAAGTAAGTAGAGAGCTGGTTTGCAAAAATAAGTAGTGATGAGAATTCATGGGGACACGTGAAAAAGAGAGAGGGCAGAAAAGAAAGAAAGAATAAGAGAGAAAGAAAAAGGATGAGACAGCACTAGTATTAGCTCTGTTCATTAGCTTTCTAGTCCCCAGTTCTTAACACTTAATTTCATTTTCTTTTTGTAATTTTGTTTTTGGTCAAGAGTCATGGTAGGATGGGAATGAACAGAAAAGGGACTTTATCTTCACTTTTAAGGGTCTCTGAAAAGATCACTCTTGGATATAGGTTTTATTGTAGGTTTGAGCTTTTCTCATTAATGAATACTTCAAAACAGTGAGAGTTTCAGAGGTTGTTTCTCTAGAATTAGTTTTGTTATTGTTTGTTCATTAAGAGGAATAGCATCACTGTGGGACAGAGCTCCCATAGGCATCAGAAGGCCAAGGCAGATACTTCTTTATTTCAGATGAATTAGAGAGGACCAAACTTAAGGCAGGAGGAGGCACTGGGAAACACAGGCTGTGGGTTTTTCCAGTCCCTGCTCAGCCACTCTCATCGTGACCACAGATTCATCCCTTCACCTCTCTGGATCTCTGCCTCCTCTGCTACACTATGTGGTGGTCATAGTTATATATTTATATCTGGTCAGAGATGTTTTATAATCATCGACCATAGGTTATAAATATAATTATAGATTATAAAATATTGAATGAGGGTCTTATCCAAAAACATCTTCACATAAAACTTTCATCTCACTCTGAAGGAGAAAAAGTGTGCACTGGGTAAAGACTCTATTGCCTAAGATCTGGAACTTAAATTTGCAGTAATTTCTAATACTTAAGCACAGGTACTTTTCTTCCCGATTGTGCAATAAAGGACGGGAAGTAAAAAGGGGAACATTCTTTATGTTCAAATTAAGTCGGCTGGGCACTGTAGCTCACGCCTGTAATCCCAACACTTTGGGAGGCCGAGGTGAGTGGATCAACTGAGGTCAGGAGATCGAGACCAGTCTGGCCAACATGGTGAAACCCCATCTCTACTAAAAATACAAAAATTAGCCGGGTGTGGTTGTGTGCGCCTGTAGCCCCAGCTACTCAGAAGGCTGAGGCAGGAAAATTGCTTGAACCTGGGAGGTGGAGGTTGCAGTGAGTGGAGATCACGCCATTGCACTCCAGCCTGGGTGACAGAGCAAGACTCCGTCTCAAAAAAAAAAAAAAAAAGTCAGAGGCTCATTTAGGATACAAACTAGATGTGAATAAGTATGGGAAATTTAAAAGATAACCAAATTTGAACCTGAAGTGATCAGCATTTGATATCCTACCGAGATGTCAAAATACTGTTTCTCAGAGAAACTGACTTACCTTTCTTTTCTATTACATAGGCAATGCATTTGTATTGCAGTAAAATTCGACCCAAGTATAACAAATGTTAATATTTAGTGTATATATCTTTAAATATATTCTGGCAAACCCTATGCCATTTGCTTAGAACAGATCTGATTGTTCATATGCAATGCTTATGTCCTCAACGAGTCTATAAACTCCATGAGGAGAACCCCTTTACCATAAATCCACATGCCCCCCACCCCCACAGTTCGGTCACTTTCTTTGGGAAGGGATGGGGGAAGTTTATAAATGCTTCCTTCACTAGCACCCATGCATGCATTCATTCATTTGACAAACATTGTATTGAGCACCTAGTATGGACTTGGGCCAGGTGTAGGAGATTCAAAGGTACATCCCTCCCCCCCAGCTTTCCTCCCCACTGCCTTTTTTTTTTTTTTTTTTTTGAGATGGAGTCTCGCTCTGTCGCCCAGGCTGGAGTGGATTGGCGCCATCTCGGCTCACTGCAACCTCCGCCTCCTGGGCTCAAGCTATCCTTCTGCCTCAGCCTCCCAAGTAGGTGGGACTACAGGTGCCTGCCACCATGCCCAGTTAATTTTTGTATTTTTAGTAGAGACGGGGTTTCACCATATTGGCCAGGCTGGTCTCGATCTCCTGACCTTGTGATCCGCCCACCTTGGCTTCCCAAAGTGCTGGGATTACAGGCGTGAGCCACCGTGCCCGCCCTCCTGCCCCGCTTTTTTTTTTTTTTTTTTTTTGAGACAGAGTCTCCCTCTGTCGCCCAGGCTGGAGTGCAGTGGCGCCATCTTGGCTCACTGCAACCTCCACCTCCCGGGTTCAAGCAATTCTCCTGCCTCAGCCTCCCGAGTAGCTGGGACTACAGGCGCACGCCACTACGCCTGGCTAATTTTTGTATTTTTAGTAGAGACAGGGTTTCACCAGATGGGGTTTCACCATGTTGGGCAGGATGGTCTCTATCTCCTGACCTCATGATCCTACTGCCTCGGCCTCCCAAAGTGCTGGGATTACAGCCGTGAGCCACCGCGCCCGGCCCTACATGCCCTTTATGACATACCTTTTAGGCCAGGCGCAGTGGCTCATGCCTGTCATCCCAGCACTTTGGGAGGCCGAGGTGGGCGGATCACCTGAGGTCAGGAGATCGAGACCAGCCTGCCCAACATGGTGAAACCCCATCTCTACTAAAAATACAAAAATTAGCCGGGTGTGGTGGCAGGCGCCTGTAGTCCCAGCTACTCTGGAGGCTGAGGCAGGATAATCACTTGAACCCGGGAGGCGGAGGTTGCAGTGAGCCGAGATGGCGCTGCCGCACTCCAGCCTGGGCGACAAGAACAAAAACTCCATCAAAAAAAAAAGAAAGATATACTTTTTTGATCTCAGGAAAGTCACAGTTCGAATAGGGAAACAATACACAATTAACTATTTTACTAAGTACTTGTGCAATTTTAGAGCCATATGTGAAAGTCTTAAGAAAACACAAAAGCAGCCTGGGGTGCGGTGGGTCCTGCCTGTAATCCCAGCACTTTGAGAGGCTGAGGCAGGATGATTGCTTGGGCCCAGGAGTTCAAGACCAGCCTGGGCGACATAGCAAGACCCCATTTCTACAAAAGTAAAAAAAAAAAAAAGAAAAATAGGTGGGCATGGTGGTGCTTGCTTGTAGTTCCAGCTACTCAGGAGGGAGGCTGAGGCAGGAGGATCGCTTGAGCCCAGGAAGTCAAGGTTGCAAGGTTGCAGTGAGTTATGATTGTGCTACTGCAGGCTGAGTGACATAGCGAGACCCTGTGAAAGAAAAAAAGCAAGCAAGCAAGCAAGCAAGCAAGCACAGAAGAGGATTAGGAGGTTAAGGGGTACAATTCTTGAGGGGGTGACCCTGGCCAGGCGATGAGAGGGCGGTAGGAAGGGTGATGAGGGGAGAAGAGGATTTAGAAATACAAATTTCAGGGTCTTCTTTTGTCAGCGGGAATTTCTGTCCCTCACAACTTTCATCATAAGATAAATCTAATGTTCAACTAGAGACCTCTCCCGCGCCTTGAACTTTATGAATCAGGGGCAAAAAAAACCCGGATGCCGAGCCTGGCCTCCCACCAGCTAGAGAGCCCACCAAGTCCCAAGTGGGGCGGGGCCGAGGGCGGTCCGTGCCATAGCTGTGGGCGGGGTTGTCCGTGCTTGCGCCAGAGCCGGCCCGCCCCGCCGCCAGGGGCTGTCGCAGGAGCCAGGCGTGGATTGGTGTGTGGGTACGTCGGCCTCTCTTCATAGGCCGTGCAGGATTGCTCCAGAGGCTTTGATTGGCTCAACAGGCGCTGAGCGTTCATTGGCTGCGCCGGGTCGTCAGGGCGACGAAAAAGGGGAAGGGGTGCCGGGCCTGGCGGGCAAACTAAGGCTGCGGACTGTTGGGCGGCTCCTCGGGGCGATGCCCGGAGAGCTGCAAGCCGGGGTTCCCAGGGTTCACGCCACACTCTACGAAGTGCCTGAGCTAGTGAGATGCCCAACGACCTCCGCGGGCTGGGACCATGGGCTGCTGCTTCTCCAAGAGACGGAAGGCTGACAAGGAGTCGCGGCCCAAGAACGAGGAGGAGCGGCCAAAGCAGTATAGCTGGTATCAGCGCGAGAAGGTAATGAAAGTAATGTAGCCGCCGTCTCAGCCTCCCTGAGCCGCTCCGCCAGGGTCCCTTACGGCCCGGGACCGCTGATGGGGCCGACCCAACTGCTGCCGCCCTCTGTTGAACGCGGATAGCTGAAGTCGGGGTGCACGACTTTTTTGGGGAGCGGGGGTGTGAAGTACAGCGCTAGAGAGGGCGCCCAGAGGGCTGTGGAGCTCCGGAAGGAGCCTTAGAAGTTTGTTGTCGTGGTAGACAGACTCCCCTGGGAGCTTTCTCTGGCTCCGAACCCTGCCTTGCTCTGACTTCCTGTTGGAGATGATCGATTCGAGAGAGGGAAAGAGCCGAGAACGCCCTGAATCTCAAATCACCTCGTTTCACCCACCGGCAGCGTCAAGAGGGGTTTTGTCCAGTCGTCGAGTTACGTATATGGGACTGATTCTCATCTCTTCCGGGGCTTAATGTTCTGTGGCTGTTTTCTCTTTTGTCTGCCCTCCCCGGCAAATCTCTTTGGTGCCTCGTGATATATTTCACTGCTGAATTTTCTCAATTACTAAGTGGACTGTTTAATGTACAGCTTTACTCTCCCTCCTCTTCCAGTTATCCGAAAGAAATAATGAGTATCCCATCAGTTTTGGAATGTGTATTAAGACTGTAAGGTGAAAATAAGCAGCATAAACCAGGCAGTATTTTACTGCTGGTTTAAATGAATGAAAACGCCCTTATTTTTATTTTTGTATGTAGCCAGAAACTAAAAAACTTTGAAAACCTCCATTAGTCTTACACAAAACACACTCGATCATACATTTCATAATAGTTCTTCTTTCTACATAGTTCTCCATTTGTGCTTACTAAACTACTTTGATGGACTTACCAATTATTTCTCCCAAACAAAATGAGAGATTTTTCAAATGGGTATTATGAACAGTTAACTCCTTGCTTAAGGCAACATATCTTTACCCAAGATTACTTTATAATAAAGGTATTAACGTTTTGGAATCACAGACCTTTCTGCATGATTTCCAATCCCCAGCAGAATGTATTCAGGTAAGCTCTGGTCTCTAAGAGTCAGAGTTAAGAAATTGAAAGCTTTTTGCAGCTTTTCTCAGCCCCGTCTTTCTGCCCCACTTCTCATACACACCCTTCTTGGGTCACATGGTACTTTTAATTTCTGTTAGTCATACTCGATAGTAGCATTTTATAATGTAGGGGAAGAAAGTACTATGCTTTCTATTTCACAAGAAGATTGCACCTGCCATTTAAAGTTATTTGATGGGCAGTTTTTAAAAGATATCATTTTCCTCAGCCTTTGGCTTTCTAACAATATTCTTTTAGCTTGAATTGTCTGCCATAGAGAAAGTTGTGTATTTCATTTTTATTTTAGTTTTTTCTTTTGAACTCAGGCTAAATCTAAGCTAAATAAAATGCGTTTATTTTTTATTTATAGTAGTCTTGGCTGCCTATGACTCATCGTTTCACAATAAATTGTTTTACAGTTAATGTTTATTAACATAATATTCAGGTTAGTTAGGATTTCTCATGTTAATCCTTCTTTTAGATAAGTGTGTGTGTCCTGTGATTTTTTTTCTTCTTTTGCCCATTGGCTAAGTAAATGCATTGAGAAATATATTGGACACCAACCTCTAAGCTTTTTCCCCACAAATGAGTGTGTAATAAACTTTCAATTGTAGAAACTGTTTTGAGCTTACAGAGAACCTTTGTTTTTGAGAACACTACTAAGTTCTGTAGTTGTGGAGATGTAAGAGATGTTATAGGATATATAAAATAAGCTCATGCTTCTGAGTGTGTGTATAATAAAAGTTAAAATCTTGATCAACTCAGCCAATCAAAATGAGAATTTCTAACCAAATGAGCATTCTGAAAAAATCCCCAGTTTTAAAATCTTTTGGACTGTTGAAGAGAATTACCAGCTTACATTTTGAGACAATGCAGATACCACATTTCCCAACATAGCTTTTTCTTTTTAGATTTTTTTTTTCTTTTGGAATTACTAGGAATTCTTTCTAAGGTGCCTCATTTATGATAGCTTGTTAAATTTTATACAATTTAAAATATTTTTTTCTAGGGCCAGGCATGGTGACTCATGCCTGTAATCCCAGGACTTTGGGAGGCCAAGACTGGTGGCTCTCTTGAGCCCAGGAGTTCCAGACCAGCCTGGGCAATATGGCGAAACCTCATTCCTACTAAAAATACAAAAATTAGTGGGGCATGGTGGTGCACACCTGTAGTCTCAGCTACTCAGTAGGCTGAGGTGGGAGGATCACCTGAGCCTGAGACTTAGAGGCTGCAGTGAGCCATGATCGGGCCACTGCCCTCCAGCTTGAGCAACAGAGTGAGACCCTGTTTCCAAAAAAAATAAATAAATAAATGAAATATTTTTTCCTAGTTCCTTGCCTCCCATGAGGTTAATTTGGGCTAGTGTGCAAATGTTCTGTATTAGTCCAATGATACATTTACTGAGCATGGCCTTGCTTGCTCCTAGAAGATTTCAGTTGTACCTTAAAAGGAACAGAATGCAAATACAGCCCAGAGAACATAAATGAGATATGATGCATGCATATTAATAGAAATGATTTATATTAAAAGTTTAGGCTTCTGGAATGTGGTTATGGATTATAGCATATACAGTTTTAAAGTTATATCAGACAATTACCATTCAACTTGTAAGACTTTTACATGTAAAAACAAAATGGGTTGCCTGAAAAATTTCCTTGCAACTTGGAAAAGGGTATTTACATTTTTCCTTAGGTTGTGTAATCAGAGTATCTTTTTCTGATGTTTTCTTTTTGAGATGGAGTCTGGCTCTGTCATCGCTCAGGCTGGAATGCAGTGGCGCAATCTCGGCTCACTGCAACCTCCACCTCCTGGGTTCAAGCGATTCTCCAGCCGCAGCCTCCCGAGTAGCTGGAATTACAGGTGCGCACCACCACACCTGGCTAATTTTTGTATATTTTTAGTAGCGACAGGGTTTCACCTTGTTGGCCAGGGTAGTCTTGAACTCCTGACCTCAGGTGATCCACCTGCCTCAGCCTCCCAAAGTGCTGGGATTATAGGCGTGAGCCACCGTTCCCAGCCCAGAGTATCTTTATTGAAGGGCACCCCTTGGGTTTTGGTGTTTGAGTTGTGTAACTGGGTCTGTCTTAAGGGACTGAAGGGGGGAGAAATTGTCTCAATTAGAAGGAATGCCTGGGGACTAAACATTGTCATAGCAACTGACATACTGTAGTCAACAGTGTAAGAAGCTCATTTTCTATTGCTACTGACTTTGAAAAAGAAAAAAGATTACAATTCTTACACTGATGTGATGAGAAATATTTTTGGATTGTAAGACTTGTGTTTAAATTATTTCAAAAGAAATGTTTTTATCCTTATCTGTATGCTGCCACCCATAGGTAGGCTAATTATTCAGTATATATGTACTCAAACACCAAGTAAGTCTCAAAATTGTAAGACTTATCCCTGCCCTGAAAGAGTTTACTGGCTTTCTGGAGTTAAAACAGGAAACATTTAAGTACACATGAGGTGAGGAAGAGTGATACGGAAAAGTAGTTTTCATCTTCCAGTTATTCATGCCCATACTCTTCCTCCTAGATAATAGAAATGAGGATTAACTCTAAACAATTATGGCTTAAGTGTGAAAAATTGTGTTTGAGTAAGGACAACACATGTTGTGTCTGTTATATTTGTCTCATATTCAATAGAAATAATACTAAACAAAAATCTTATACCAGAAATTCAAGTATCTAGATTGTGTAACTTTGGGTAAAGCAGCCAATTTGTGCACTTCAGGTTCCGCAGCTATATAGTAGGACAATGCTAAAGATTTCTCTACTGTTTAGTAAGGTAAAGGCCTGTCCTGAAGAAGAGGTTTAGACAGTAATGGTCACCTCTGAGGAAAGAACTTAAACCAGAGGTTGGGCAAGACAGAACTGGTTTTAACATAAGGCAGATCATAATTCCCAGGATTGGTCATCATTGGAAGGGGTGGCTTTGTTGAGGACCTGATCTCCATGTTAGTCAAAATTGTCAGACAGTTAGGGTGGTAATCTGCTAGAAAGAAGTGTCTGCACTAAGTAGGAGGAGGCTAGATACTGTTTTTAGCCTTCTTTTAAGTATGAAAAGTATTCTAGTCACCCATTGCTGTGTACCAAACCACCCTAAAACTTAATGGTTTAAAATAATGGCAGATATTTTGTTCACAACTCTTTAATTTGCATAAGGTTAAGCAGGGTTGACTCTGCTCAATGTGGCATCAACCGTGACAGCTTTCAAGATGGCTTGACCACATAGCTGGCTGGCAAGTTGATGCTGGCTTTGGGCTGGGAGCTCAGCTGAGGCCTCTCCATGTATCCCTGGCTTCCTTACAGTGTGATGGCAGGGTTCCAAGGGCAAGCATCCTAAGAGAGACTGGCAGAAGCTGCATGGTTTTTTCTAACTAGCTTCTTAAGTGAATTCTTAAGTCACTTAATTAGACTTAATTTGGATGTGGCAGGAGTAATGCTGAGGCAGTCACAAATGCCCACCCAGTTCCAAGAGGAGGTGACTTCTTAATGGGAGGAGTGTCAAAGAATTTGCCAGTAGGTTTTAAATCCTCTATATAAAGTTTTTTAAAGGATATAACTAGTTCTTTGTTTATTAATTTTAAAAATAGCTTTTTAGAGATATAATTCATATGCCATACAATTCACTCATTTAAAGCATATAATTCATTCTATCTAACTGTATATATATATTTGAGATGGAGTCTCGCTCTGTTGCCCAGGCTGGAATGCAGTGGTATGATCTCTGCTCACTGCAACCTCCGCCTCCTGGATTCAAGTGATTCTCTCACCTCAGCCTCCCAAGTAGGTGGGATTACAGGCGTGTGCCACCACACCCAGCTAGTTTTTGTATTTTTTAGTAGAGATGGGGTTTCACCATGTTGGCCAGGCTGGTCTCGAAACTCCTGGCCGCAGGCAGTCTGCCTGCCTCGACCTCTCAATGTGCTGGGATTACAGGCATGAGCCACCGTGCCTAGCCGTCTAACTGTGTTTTTGTACTCATTAACCAACCACTCTTCATCCTCTCCTCCCCACTACCCACCACAGCCAACTATTGTTAATAATAATTTATTGTATGTTTCAAAGTAGCTAGAAGAGGAAGTGTGGAATGTTCCCAACACAAAGACATGATAAATGTTTGAGGTAATGGATATCCCAGTTACCCATATTTGATCATTACATTGTTGTATGCTTGTATGAAAATATCACATGTACCCCATAAATACATACTACTATTATTATATATCCATAAAAATTTAAAATTAGTTTAAAAATAAAGTATGTAATTCAGTATTTTTTAGTAAGTTCACAGGCTTATCACCATGGTCTAATTTTAGAACATTTTCATCCCTGGAAAAAGAAACCCTGTACCCATTAGTAGTCATTCCCCATTCTCGTCTCCCCGAGCCCCTGGAAACCACAAACTTATTTTCTGTCTCTATAAGTGTTCCTATTTTGGAAATTTCACTTCATTGGAGCCACAATATCTAGCCTTTTGTGACTGGCATCTTTCACTTAGCATGTTTTTGAAGTTTGTCCATATCGTAACATGTATCAAGACTTTATTCTATTGTATGGATATACCACATTTTATTTATCTATTCATCAGCTGATGGACATTTGGGTTGTTTCTACTTTTTGTCTATTATGGATAATGGTGCTATGAACATTTGTATACAAGTTTTTGTCTGGACATGTTTTCATTTCTCTTGTGTACACATCTAGGTTTGGAATTGCTGGGTCATATGGTAATTCTATGTTTAATTTTTTTTTTTTTTTTTTGAGACGGAGTCTCGCTCTGTCGCCCAGGCTGGAGTGCAGTGGTGTGATCTCAGCTCACTGCAAGCTCCGCCTCCCGGGTTCATGCCATTCTCCTGCCTCAGCCTCCCCAGCAGCTGGGATTACAGGCGCCCGCCGCCACGCCCAGCTAATTTTTTGTATTTTTAGTAGAGACGGGGTTTCACCATGTTAGCCAGGATATTCTCCATCTCCTGACCGCGTGATCTGCCCGCCTTGGCCTCCCAAAGTGCTGGGATTACAGGCGTGAGCCACCGCGACCGGCCTATGTTTAACTTTTTGAGGAACTGCTAAACTGTTTTTTAGAGTGCCTGCACCATTTATATTTCCACCAGCAATGTGTGAGTGTTCAGTTTCTTCACCCATATAAAATTTTGATAAAGGTAAAAAGCATAGAGAGTGAAAAGTATATGGGGCTGGAATTTTAATTTGTATTCTGCACCTAACTACACCTCACTGGTAAAGTAATTTAGCTTTTAGCCCTCAGTTTCCTACGATCCCTTCCAGTTCTTGAATTCTTTGAGCAGCTCATGAGGGGAGGTAAGCATTGCTAGAAACATTCAGGCAAATCTGGTGAACAAAGGGAATGTGATAGGATGTAAAAATATATTCAGATTAGATTAGATGATATGGGGAATCTTTTCAATACTAAAATTTCACAATTCTATTTTGTTGTTATATATTTCACAAAATGGTAAGCTAATATAAATGTAGTACTTCAGTTTCTCGAATCATCAATAGTATATAAGCTCAAGATACTGGTCTTGAGCTTACAGTATATAAGCTCAAGATACAGAGTAATTTTTGTATTTTTAATAGAGACGGGGTTTTGCCATGTTGGCCAGGCTGGTCTCGAACTCCTGGTCTCATCTGATCCTCCCACCTCGGCCTCCCAAAGTGCTGGGATTAAAAGCAAGAGACACTGCACCCAGCCTCAGAATTTTTTATAGAAGTAGAAGTTTTAAGAATGAAGCATCAAAAAAGAAAAGGTATCAGAAAGCTGAAATAGCAAGGTCATGGTTAAGATCATTAGATACATAGGATATGAGTTGAATTTTTCATAGCCCCTTTTATTAAAACAATCATTTAAAAATATATTTTTGACCCTGGTACTCTACAAAGCTTAGTACTTTTTTTAAATTTTTTATTTATTTTTTTAATTTTTTTTATTATACTTTAAGTTCTAGGGTACATGTGCACAACGTGCAGGTTTGTTACATATGTATACATGTGCCATGTTGGTGTGCTGCACCCATTAACTCGTCATTTACATTAGGTATATCTCCTAATGCTATCCCTCCCCCCTCCCCCCACCCCATGACAGGCCCTGGTGTGTGATGTTCCCCTTCCTGTGTCCAAGTGTTCTCATTGTTCAATTCCCACCTATGAGTGAGAACATGTGGTGTTTGGTTTTTTGTCCTTGCTATAGTTTGCTGAGAATGATGGTTTCCAGCTTCATCCATGTCCCTACAAAGGACATGAACTCATCCTTTTTTATGGCTGCATAGTATTCCATGGTGTCTATGTGCCACATTTTCTTAATCCAGTCTATCATTGATGGACATTTGGGTTGGTTCCAAGTCTTTGCTATTGTGAATAGTGCCGCAATAAACATATGTGTGCATGTGTCTTTACAGCAGCATGATTTATAATCCTTTGGATATATACCCAGTAATGGGATGGCTGGGTCAAATGCTATTTCTAGTTCTAGATCCTTGAGGAATCGCCACACTGACTTCCACAATGGTTGAACTAGTTTACAGTCCCACCAACAGTGTAAAGGTGTTCCTATTTCTCCACCTCCTCTCCAGCACCTGTTGTTTCCTGACTTTTTAATGATCGCCATTCTAACTGGTGTGAGATGGTATCTCACTGTGGTTTTGATTTGCATTTCTCTGATGGCCAGTGATGATGAATATTTTTTCATGTACCTGTTGGCTGCATAAATGTCTTCTTTTGAGAAGTGTCTGTTCATAAAAGCTTAGTACATTTTTTATTTGTATAAATTCCAAATAGGCTAAAAGCCTACTGACAATATTGACAGTAGCAATGATAATATAGGTGTCACTTGGGTTAAGTCACAGGAAAACTCAAACCATAGTGTCACAGAGGCTACCCTTTAGCTTTGCATGCCCAGAACACAATTTAATAGCAAAGATAGTGGATCTGTCTTCTGGGAGGTGTGTATATTGACTAAGATCATAAGTTTTATATTATTATTGAGAGAAACTATTTGTTCTGTTCATTTTCTTATTGTGTTTCAAAGTCATTGAGATTAAGAATTTATATTTCAGCACTATTAGTTCTATAATTATGTGGCACTAATATTTTCATTTGTGAAATAACCTCTCAGCTACATAGCTATCTAGCCCTGAAGCTGACTTAACAATGTTTAAATTTTAAGTATTTGTTTTAATTTAAATGTAATTTATATACAGTAAAAATTACCCTTGTTAAGTGTACGGTTCTATGAGTTTTGACAAATAAATACAGTTGTGGAGCTATCACCAATCAAGATACAAAATGGTTCCATCGCCCCCAAAAGTTCTTCCTTTGTATAGTCAGTTTGCTCCTTTGTAGTCAGCCCCACTCCCAGCTCCTGATAAGTTTTCTATCCCTATAGTTTTGTCTTTTTGAGAATGTCATATACATGGAATCATACAATACGTAACCTTTTGAATCTGGCTTCTTTCACTTAACCACAATGCATTTAAGATTTATCCATGTTGTTGCATGTATCAAGAGTTCCTTTTTTTTTTTTTTTGAGATGGGGTCTCACTGTGTCACCCAGGCTGGAATGCAGTGGCACAGTCTCAGCACACTGCAGCCTCAGCCTCTGGGGCTCAAGTGATCTCCCATCTCAGCCTCCCAAGTAGTGGAGACAACAGGCGAGTGCCACCATACTCAGCTAATTTTTTGTATCTTTTTGGTAGAGATGGGGTTTCAACACGTTGCCCAGGCTGGTCTTGCACTCCTGAGCTCAGGTGATCTGCCCACCTTGGCCTCCCAAAGTGCTGGAATTATAGGCATGAGCCACCACACCCAGCCAGGAGTTCCTTTTTAATTGCTAAGTGGTATTCCGTTGTATGGATATATCACAGTTTGTTTATCCATTCATCAGTTAAAGGACATTTGAGTTGTTCCCAATTTTGGTAATTATGAATAAAGCTACCATAAATATTTGTGTACAGGTTTTTGAGTGAACGTAAGTTTTCATTTCACTTGGGTAAATACCCATGGGTGGGATTGCTGATCATATGGAAATTGTTTATTAAACTTTACAAAAAACTGCCAGGTCAGTGGCTCACACTTGTAATCGCAGCACTTTGGGAAGTGAAGGCAGAAGGATCGCTTGAGGCCAGGAGTTCAAGACCAGCCTGGGCAACTTAGTGAGACCCTACCTCTACAAAATGGATAAACATAGCCAGGCAGAGTGGCATATGCCTGTAGTCCCAGCTACTTGGAAGGCTGAGACAGCAGGATTGCCTGAGCCCAGGAGTTTGAAGCTGCAGTGAGCTCTGATTGCACCACTGCACTCCAGTGTGGGCAACAGAGCAAGACCTTGTCTCTATAAAAAAAAAAAAAAATTAATTAAAATTTTAAAAAGAAACTGCCAAACTATTTTTCAAAGTGGCTATGCCATTTTGCCTACCAGCAGTATATGAGAGATACAGTTGCTCTGCATCCTCACATCACTTGCTTGGTATTGTCAGGTTAATTTGTTTTTAAGAGACAGGGTCTGCTCAGTCTCCCAGGTTGGAGTACAGTGGCATGATCATGGCTCACTGCAGCCTGGACCGCCTGGGCTCCAGCAATCTTCCCACTTCAGCCTCCCAACTAGCTAGGACTGCACTACATGTGTCTGCCACCACACTCGGCTAATATTTTTATTTTTTTGTAGAGACAAGGTCTCGCTATGTTGCTCAGGCTGGTCTGAAACTCCTGGCTTCAAGCGATCCTCCCACCTTGGCCTCCCAAAGTGCTGGCATTACAGCTGTGAGCTACTGCACCTTGCCTAGCTTTAAAAAAAATGTTTAGCCATTCTAATAGGTGTGTAGTGATGTTTCATTGTAGTTTAACTTGCATTTCCCTAATGACTTGTGTTTCCCTAAATGTTGAGCATTTTTCATGTACTTATTTGCCATCCATATATCTTTGGTAAAATATTTATTCAAATCATTTGCCCATTTTTTTATTGGGTTATTTGTTTTCTTATTATTGAGTTTTTCAGAGCTCTTTATATATCCTGGATACAAGTCCCCTGTTATATGTATGTTTTGCAAATACTTTTTTCCCAGTTAATAACTTGCCTTCTCTTAAGAGTGTATTTTGAAGAGCAAACATTTTCAATTTGAGTAAAAGTCCAATTTCCACTCACTTTTTCTTTTGTGGATTGTGTTTTTGGTTTCACATCTAGGAATTTTTTTTCTTTTTCTGAGACGTGTATATATATACACGCATATATATGTGTATATACATATATATATGGACTCATATATGTGTATATATATATATATGGACTCACAGTGTGTCCTTGGACAAGTTATGTAGTCTCTGTGTGCCTCAATTTTCTCAAGTATAAAACAGAGATAATTATAGTACACAACCCTTATAGGGGTTTTTATGGATTGAGTGAATGATTATAGAGCACTTAGTATGGTGCCTGGTACATATATAGTGCTTCTTATACTCCTGAATCTTTTTACTTCTATTCAGACTGGATTTTCATTGGAATTAACAAATCCCATTATTTTCTCTCACATTATCATTATGGAAATTTAACTGTGGAGATGAATTTTAATGAAAAATTTGTATTGCTGCTTAGTAAGATAATAAGATGTTCATTTTTGTTTTCTGTTAGGAAAATAATGCTTAACTTGGTTTAATAGCTGTAGGACATTAAATTGATCAGATGAATTACAACTCTTGAAATTTTTCTTTAATTTTTTTTTTTTTTTGAGACAGAATTTGGCTCTTCCACGCTGCAGTGCAGTGGCGCGATCTTGGCTCACTGCAACCTCTGCCTCCTGGGTTCAAGAGATTCTCCTGCCTCAGCCTCCCAAGTAGCTGGGATTACAGGCGCCCACCACCACGCCCAGCTAACTTTTGTATTTTTAGTAGAGACGGGGTTTCACCATGTTGGCCAGAGGCTGGTCTCGAACTCCTGACCTCAGCTGATCCACCCGCCTCGGCGTCCCAATGTGCTGGGATTACGGGCATGAGCCACCACACCCGGCCACTTTCCTTGATTTTTTAAAGTATATCCATTACCTTTTAAGGATTGTAGTAAGAAATAGTCTAGGCCAGATACAGTGGCGCATGCCTGTAATTCCAGCACTTTGGGAGGCTGAGGTGGGTGGATCGCTTGAGTCCAGGAGTTCGAGTCCAGCCTGGACAACATGGCGAAACCCCATCTCTATAGAAAATACAAAAATTAGTGCATGGTGATGTGCGCTTGTAGTCCCAGCTACTCAGGAGACTGAGGCGGGGAGGATTGCTTGAACAATGGAGGTTGAGGCTGCAGTGAGCTGTGAGTGTGCCACTGCATTCCAACCTGGGCAACAGAGTGAGACCCCGTGTCAGAAAAAAAAAAATACAGTCTAAACTAAACTCACTTCATAAATGGCTCTTAGGAAAAAATAATTTAAAACATGACCTTTCCATGTTTGTGATTCTAGACACTTTATTTCAGAACTAGTAACCTGCAAAATTACAAAGGATTTCAGTTTCGATTGTTTATTATTACTTTTTTTTTTTTTTTTAAAGTGTCAGGGTCTTTCTTTGTCACCCAGGCTGGAGTGCAGTGGCATGATCATGGCTCACTGCAGCCTTGAACTCCCAGGCACAAGCAGTCCTCCTGCCTCAGCCTTCTGAGTAGCTAGGACTACAGGTGCACACCACCATGCCCAGCTAAGGGTTTTTTTTTTTTTTTTTACCCCCCTTCCACCAACTCACTTCAAATGATCTTCTAAGTTTTAAAAAACTTTTTTAGAGCTGGGGGGGTGTCACTGTGTCGCCCAGGCCAGTCTCAAACTCCTAGTCTTACTAGGCCACTGGCCCACTCAAGTAGCTGGGATTACAGATGTGAGCCACTGTGTCTAGCTCCTATTACTTTTTGTTTTGAAAAACTTTCAGGAATTGTTGAGAAAGTACAGCAACATAAATCTTAAATTTCTCCTTGGAAGACTGTGCTGACAATTCAAATAATTTTATACTACAGAACTATTTAGCTATAAAATCTTTAGCTATCAGATTAATTTCTCCCTATGAGCTAGGAAAACTGGAGTGTCCAGAGAAAATACTTAGGATAGTAAATTACATTTAACTCCTCAGCATTGGCAGCTGTTATGGACTGAATGTTTGTCAAATTCATATGTTGAAGCCCTACCCCCCTACACATGGCTGTATTTGGAGATGGGACCTCTAAGGAAATAATTATGGTTAAGTGAGGTCATAAAGGTAGAGTGCTGATCTGATAGGATTAGTGTCCTTGTAAGAAGATTCAGTTAGCTTGCACTTGCTCCCTCCCTCTCCTTCACACAGAGGACAGGTCTGGTGATGACATAGCAAGAGGTTGGCTTTTGCAGTCTGAGCAGGCTAAAACAGGCTGCCATAACAAAATACCACAGACTGGTGGCTTAAGTAACAGAAGTTTATTTCTCACAGCTCTGGAGCCTGGGAAGTCCAAGATCAACGTGCCAGCAGATTCAGTGTCTGGTGAGGGCTCTCTTCCTGGCTTACAGACAGCTGCCTTCTTGCTGTGTCCTCACGTGGCCTTTCCTCTGTGATTCATCCTTCTGCCTTACCTCCTACAGCCATTGAATTACCAATCTGCTGATTCTCTTTCCTCAGTATTTCTCAAATTCATCCCATCTTCTTCTTCCCTACCATCTACAGCTCTGGTTCCAGCCCTTTCTGTATGACTACAATAGTCTCTCCGATCAATCCATGTTGCATGTGTCCTTATCTCATCAGAGTAATTATCCTGACATGTAAATTTTGCTTATTTAAATCTTTCTGTGGTTCCCTCTTGCTGTGGATAACTTCTAAGCTTTATATAATACGGTTTCTGCCTACCTCTGTAGCTTCATCTACTAGCATTCTGATAGCATGTGTAACACCAAACTACTTTCAGTTTTCCTCCCACTCCCTGAAGAATTTTACTTTGTTCCTTCTGTTACTTTTGCCTGGCATGGGAAGGGAGGGTCCTTTATTCCTACCCCTTTTACCTAACCATTCTCACATTTTGCAGAACTTCCACCCCACTTCTCTTCCCCACCCCAGATGTCCCTTCTCTGTCCCCTCCAAAATATTCTCAGCATCTCTCATTACATGGTCAAGTTGTTTTTAGTTTAGTTTAGATGAATGTTTACTTCTTTTATGGAAAGAGCTGGTCCTATTCATTTTAGTGCCTAAAAGAATGTCTGGCTCATACTCGGTATTCAAATATTGGATGTTCAGTGAATACCGAATATCCAGAAAATTAAGGTGACTTTTTCAAGATCAGGTCGCTTATAGGGGACAAAATTGGGACTGGAAAACGAGTACTTCTTTTATTGCCTCATACTGCAGACCAGTGTTCCTCCTAGTACAGCATGTAAAACTGGCTAAGTACAGTATCTATTGTGCAATTACTAAGTCAATTTAAGCTCATTTGCTAATCATTAAGATGATTAAATTTTGCTTTGTAAAGCAAATTTTTACATATTGTATGTATGGGAGCCTATGGTGCATGAACAGTTTTGCATGAAGTTTATATAGTCACAAACAGTTACAACAGTTGAAGTAGATAAGAAAGTCACATGGAAGAAACAAAAATAGGCTTTTAGTGACCATATTTTGATAGGTCAGTTAAAATAAAAAAAATTAATGTGACATTTTCCAGGCATACTGTTTAAAAGATTATGTGGGCCGGGCTTGGTGGCTCACACCTGTAATCCCAGCACTTTGGGAGGCCAAGGCGGGCGGATCATCCAAGGTCAGGAGTTTAAGACCAGCCTGGCTAACATGGTGAAACCCCATCTCTACTAAAAATACAAAATTACCTGGGCATGGTTGCACACGCCTGTAATCCCAGCTACTCAGGAGGCTGAGGCAGGAGAATCGCTTGAACCCAGGAGGTGGAGGTTGCAGTGAGCCAAGATCGTGCCATTGCACTCCAGCCTGGGTGACAAGAGTGAAACTCCATCTCAAAAAAAAAAAAAAAAAAAAAAAAGAAAAAGAAACAGGCCAGGCACGGTGGCTCACACCTGTAATCCCAGCACTTTGGGAGGCCGAGGCAGGTGGATCACAAGGCCAGGAGATGGAGACCATCCTGGCTAACATGGTGAAACCCCATCTCTACTAAAAATACAAAAACAGGGGTCAGGCGCGGTGGCTCACGCCTGTAATCCCAACATTTTGGGAGGCTGAGGCGGGCAGATCACGAGGACAGGAGATCGAGACCATCCTGGGTAACATGGTGAAACCCCATCTCTACTAAAAAATACAAAAAATTAGCCAGGCATGGTGGTGGGTGCCTGTAGTCCCAGCTACTCAGGAGACAGGAGACAGCCGAGTCTCCTGAGACAGGAGAGAGCCGAGTTCATGCCACTGCACTCCAGCCTGGGCAACAGGGCGAGACTCCGTCTCAGAAAAAATAATAATAATAATACAAAAACAAAATTAGCCAGGCGTGGTGGTGGGCGCCTGTGGTCCCAGCTACTCAGGAGGCTGAGGCGGAGAATGGCCTGAACCCGGGAGGTGGAGCTTGCAGTGAGCTGAGATTGCGCCATTGCATTCCAGCCTGGGCGACAGAGCGAGACTCCATCTCAAAAGAAAGAAAGAAAGAGAGAGAGAGAGAAAGGAGGGAGGGAAGGAAGGGAAGGAAGGGAGGGAAGAGAGGAAGGAAGGAAGGAACCAAGGAAGGAAGGAAAGCAAGGAAGGAAGGAAGGAAGGAGCGAAGGAAGGAAGAGCGAAGGAAGGAAGAGCGAAGGAAGGAAGGAGTGAAGGAAGGAGTGAGCTATAGTTTGGAAGATCTAAGAATAGAAATGACCAAATTTGAATAATTGTGTTGTAGCTTAATAAATGCTTGAATCAAATTTGCTTGCATTTACATATTGTGATTCTTGTGCCTTCAGGTTCTTCTGTTTTCTGTAGCATATTGCAGAAATCAGTTGGGGTTTAGAAAACTGAGACCATACATTGATTTGAAAAAGGATAGAGAAATATATTTCAGTCTGGGTACATTCCCAATTTCAGAATTTTATTTTATTATTATTATTTTTTGAGACAGAGTCTCACTCTGTCCCCCAAGCTGGAGTGCAGTGGTGCGATCTCGGCTCACTGCAACCTCCACCTCCGAGGCTCAAGCTATTCTTGTGCCTCAGCCTCCCGAGTAGCTGGTATTACAGACATGCGCCACCATGCCTGGATAATTTTTGTATTTTTAATAGAGATGGGGTTTCGCCATGTTGGCCAGGCTGGTCTCGAACTCCTGGTCTCATCTGATCCTCCCACCTCGGCCTACCAAAGTGCTGGGATTAAAAGCAAGATCTATTGCACCCAGCCTCAGAATTTTTTAGCAAGTAGAAGTTTTAAAAATGAAGCATCAAAAAAGAAAAAGTTTCAGAAAGCTGAAATAACAAGGTCATGGTTAAGATCATTAGATACATAGGATATGAGTTGAATTTTTCATAGCCCCTTTTATTAAAACAATCATTTAAAAATATATTTTTGACCCTGGTACTCTACAAAGCTTAGTACATTTTTTACTTTTATAAATTCCAAATAGGCTAAAAGCCTACTGACAATATTGACAGTAGCAATGATGATGTAGGTGTCACTTGGGTTAAGTCATGGGAAAATTCAAACCATAGTGTCACAGAGGCTACCCTTTAGCTTTGCATGCCCAGAACACAATTTAATAGCAAAGAGAGGGGATCTGTCTTCTGGGAGGTGTATATATTGACTAAGATCATAGGTTTTATATTATTATTGAGAGAAACAATTTGTTCATTTTCTTACTGTGTTTCAAAGTCATTGAGATTAAGAATTTATATTTCAGCACTAAGAACTGTGCCTGGCAGCCAATAGGCCTTTAGTTGATATTTGTTGAATAATGTTAATAATACTCAAGGTCTGTGTTTTGTTCCTGCAGGTTGATCCAAAATACTACATGTTCAGTGGACTGAAGGATGAAACAGTAGGTCGCTTACCTGGGACAGTAGCAGGACAACAGTTTCTCATTCAAGACTGTGAGAACTCTAACATCTATATTTTTGATCACTCTGCTACAGTTACCATTGATGACTGTACTAACTGCATAATTTTTCTGGGACCCATGAAAGGCAGTGTGTTTTTCCGGAATTGCAGCAATTGCAAGTGCACATTAGCCTGCCAACAATTTCGTATGCGTGATTGTAGAAATCTGGAAGTCTTTTTGTGTTGTGCCACTCAACCCATCATTGAGTCTTCCTCAAATATCAAATTTGGATGTTTTCAATGGTACTATCCTGAATTAGCTTTCCAGTTCAAAGAAGCAGGGCTCAGTATCTTCAACAATACATGGAGTAACATTCATGACTTTACACCTGTGTCAGGAGAACTCAACTGGAGCCTTCTTCCAGAAGATGCTGTGGTTCAGGACTATGTTCCTATACCTACTACTGAAGAGCTCAAAGCTGTTCGTGTTTCCACAGAAGCCAATAGAAGCATTGTTCCAATATCCCGGGGTCAGAGACAGAAGAGCAGTGATGAATCATGCTTAGTGATATTATTTGCTGGTGATTACACTATTGCAAATGCCAGGAAACTAATTGATGAGGTAAGGAGAAAGAGAAGAGAAATAGTCATACACCTAGATTTAAAAATGTACCACTCTGGAGTACTTCCATTCTTTTCAAATTGGCTATTGGAAATACAGGCAACCCTCAAGTTATAGTCCTTTGCCACCACCCCCTCTCCCAGTAGATTCATCTGTAAGTAGATTGCTTGGGCCTCAAAATACTTTCTCAAAGAAACTTTAAAAAAAATATAATTCAACTCAGTAAGCATTAAGGATTTGTTTGTAAGTTTTTGGGGAGGGAGCCAAGATGGCCAAATAGGAACAGCTCCGGTCTACAGCTCCCAGCATGAGCGACGCAGAAGACGGGTGATTTCTGCATTTCCATCTGAGGTACTGGGTTCATCTTACTAGGGAGTGCCAGACAGTGGGCGCAGGACAGTGGGTGCGGCGCACCGTGCATGAGCCGAAGCAGGACAAGGCATTGCCTCACTTGGGAAGCACAAGGGGTCAGGGAGTTCCCTTTCCTAGTCAAAGAAAGGGGTGACAGATGGCACCTGGAAAATCAGGTCACTCCCACCCTAATACTGCACTTTTCTGACGGGCTTAAAAAACGGCACACCAGGAGATTATATCCTGCACCTGGCTTGGAGGGTCCTACGCCCACGGAGTCTCGCTGATTGCTAGCACAGCAGTCTGAGATCAAACTTCAAGGTGGCAGCGAGGCTGGGGGAGGGGCGCCTGCTATTGCCCAGGCTTGCTTAGGTAAACAGAGCAGCCGGGAAGCTCGAACCGGGTGGAGCCCACCACAGCTCAAAGAGGCCTGCCTGCCTCTGTAGGCTTCACTCTGGGGGCAGGGCACAGACAAACAAAAAGACAGCAGTAACCTCTGCAGACTTAAATGTCCCTGTCTGACAGCTTTGAAGAGAGTAGTGGTTCTCCCAGCACACAGTTGGAGATCTGAGAACGGGCAGACTGCCTCCTCAAGTGGGTCCCTGACCCCTGACCCCTGAGCAGCCTAACTGGGAGGCACCCCCAAGTAGGGGCAGACTGACACCTCACACGGCCGGGTACTCCTCTGAGACAAAACTTCCAGAGGAATGATCAGGCAGCAGCATTCGCGGTTCACGAAAATCCGCTGTTCTGCAGCCTCCGCTGCTGATATCCAGGCAAACAGAGTCTGGAGTGGACCTCTAGCAAACTCCAACAGACCTGCAGTTGAGGGTCCTGTCTGTTAGAAGGAAAACTAACAAACAGAAAGGACATCCACACCAAAAACCCATCTGTACATCACCATCATCAAAGACCAAAAGTAGATAAAACCACAAAGATGGGGAAAAAACAGAGCAGAAAAACTGAAAATTCTAAAAAGCAGAGCGCCTCTCCTCCTCCAAAGGAACACAGTTCCTCACCAGCAACGGAACAAAGCTGGACGGAGAATGACTTTGACGAATTGAGAGAAGAAGGCTTCAGATGATCAAACTACTCCAAGCTACAGGAGGAAATTCAAACCAAAGGCAAAGAAGTTAAAAACTTTGAAAAAAATTTAGACGAATGTATAACTAGAATAACCTATACAGAGAAGTGCTTAAAGGAGCTGATGGAGCTGAAAGCCAAGGCTCGAGAACTACATGAAGAATGCAGAAGCCTCAGGAGCCGATGCGATCAACTGGAAGAAAGGGTATCAGTGATGGAAGATGAAATGAATGAAATGAAGTGAGAAGGGAAGTTTAGAGAAAAAAGAATAAAAAGAAATGAACAAAGCCTCCAAGAAATATGGGACTATGTGAAAAGACCAAATCTACATCTGATTGGTGTACCTGAAAGTGACGGGGAGAATGGAACCAAGTTGGAAAACACTCTGCAGGATATTATCCAGGAGAATTTCCCCAATCTAGCAAGGCAGGCCAACATTCAGATTCAGGAAATACACCACAAAGATACTCCTCAAGAAGAGCAACTCCAAGACACATAAGTGTCAGATTCACCAAAGTTGAAATGAAGGAAAAAATGTTAAGGGCAGCCAGAGAGAAAGGTCGGGTTACCCACAAAGGGAAGCCCATCAGACTAACAGCTGATCTCTCGGCAGAAACTCTACAAGCCAGAAGAGAGTGGGGGCTGATATTCAACATTCTTAAAGAAAAGAATTTTCAACCCAGAATTTCATATCCAGCCAAACTAAGCTTCATAAGTGAAGGAGAAATAAAATACTTTACAGACAAGCAAATGCTGAGAGATTTTGTCACCACCAGGCCTTCCCTAAAAGAGCTCCTGAAGGAAGCACTAAACATGGAAAGGAACAACCGGTACCAGCCACTGCAAAATCATGCCAAATTGTAAAGATCATCAAGGCTAGGAAGAAACTGCATCAACTAATGAGCAAAATAACCAGCTAACGTCATAATGACAGGATAAAATTCACACATAACAATATTAACTTTAAATGTAAATGGACTAAATGCTCCAATTAAAAGACACAGACTGGCAAATTGGATAAAGAGTCAAGACCCATCAGTGTGCTGTATTCAGGAAACCCATCTCACGTGCAGAGACACACATAGGCTCAAAATAAAAGGATGGAGGAAGATCTACCAAGCAAATGGAAAACCAAAAAAGGCAGGGGTTCCAATCCTAGTCTCAGATAAAACAGACTTTAAACCAACAAAGATCAAAAGAGACAAAGAAGGCAATTACATAATGGTAAAAGGAGCAATTCAACAAGAAGAGCTAACTATCCTAAATATATATGCACCAAATACAGGAGCACCCAGATTCATAAAGCAAGTCCTGAGTGACCTACAAAGAAACGTAGACTCCCACACAATAATAATGGGAGACTTTAACACCCCACTGTCAACATTAGATCAACGAGACAGAAAGTTAACAAGGATACCCAGGAATTGAACTCAGCTCTGCACCAAGCGGACCTAATAGACATCTATAAACTCTCCACCCCAAATCAACAGAATATACATTTTTTTCAGCACCGCACCACACCTATTCCAAAATTGACCACATAGTTGGAAGTAAAGCTCTCCTCAGCAAATGTAAAAGAACAGAAATTATAACAAACTGTCTCTCAGACCACAGTGCAATCAAACTAGAACTCAGGATTAAGAAACTCACTCAAAACTGCTCAACTACATGGAAACTGATCAACCTGCTCCTGAATGACTACTGGGTACATAATGAAATGAAGGCAGAAATAAAGATGTTCTTTGAAACCAACGAGAACAAAGACACAACATACCAGAATCTCTGGGACACATTCAGAGCAGAGTGTAGAGGGAAATTTATAGCACTAAATGCCCACAAGAGAAAGCAGGAAAGATCCAAAATTGACACCCTAACATCACAATTAAAAGAACTAGAAAAGCAAGAGCAAACACATTCAAAAGCTAGCAGAAGGCAAGAAATAACTAAAATCAGAGCAGAACTGAAGGAAATAGAGACACAAAAACCCTTCAAAAAATTAATGTCCTTCCTTCCCTCCCTCCCTCCTTCCTTCCTTTCTTTTCAACGGTCTCCCTCTGTTGCCCAGACTGGAGTGCAGCGGCATAATCTCGGCTCACTGTGACCTCCCTACCATGGGCTCCCGTGATTCTCCTGCCTCGGCCTGCCAAATACCTGGGATTGCAGGCGCACACCACCACGCCTGGCTGGTTTTTGCATTTTTGGTGGAGACGGGGTTTCGCTGTGTTGGCCAGCCTGGTGTCTAACTCCTGACCTCCAGTGATCTGCCCACCTCGGCCTCCCGAAGTGCTGGGATTACAGATGGAGTCTCGCTCACTCAATGCTCAAAGTTGCCCAGGCTGGAGTGTAGTGGCATGATCTCGGCTCGCTACAACCTCCACCTCCCAGCCGCCTGCCTTGGCCTCCCAAAGTGCTAAGATTACAGCCTCTGCCCAGCCACCACCCCATCTAGGAAGTGAGGAGCGTCTCTGCCTGGCTGCCCATCGTCTGGGATATGAGGAGTGCCTCTGCCCGGCTGCAACTCCATCTGGGAAGCGAGGAGCGCCTCTGCCTGGCCGCCACCCCATATAGGAAGTGAGAAGCGTCTCTGCCTGGCCGCCCATCATCTGGGATATGAGGAGTGCCTCTGCCCAGCCGCCCCATCTGGGAAATGAGGAGCGCCTCTGCCCGGCCGCCTATCGTCTGGGATGTGAGGAGCACCTCTGCCCGGCCGCCCCATCTGGG